>NC_089762.1:42243390-42253390 GCF_040412425.1 Macrobrachium rosenbergii | reverse complement strand
GGCCAGGGCTATGAGAGCTCAGTGGTCTTGTTAAACTGTTTTAATAATAATAATAATAATAATAATAATAATAATTCAGAATCAACGTTACTTACGTATTTATTTGTCTTCTTGTGTCTTACGTCAGTGATACGTGTTCAGTTCCCGTTAAGAGTCGACATTTTGAATTTTCTCAGTGTTTTACTCTATTCAATCCTTCGGAACAACAGAGAGCGGATGGCTGAACAGACAGATAGACAGTCAGTCACTCAGTCAGTCAGTTAGTCAGCCAGTCACTCACTCAGTCAATCATTCGGTCAGTCAGTTAGTCAATCACTTAGTCAATCAGTTAGCAAGTCAGTGTGAACACCTCTCTGATGTGTTTGAAGATCATGAAAATAGGGCGTTCAGACAGTCAGTTTTAATCAGTTAGCCAGTCAGTCAGTCGGTCAGTGCGAACGCCGCTCTGGTTTGTTTTAAGAATATAAAAATTGGGCGATCAGACAGTCAGTCAGTCAGTTAGTAAATCAGTCAGTCACTTAGTCAATCAGTCGGTCAGTTAGTCAATCACTTAGTCAGTCAGTCAGTTAGTCAATACTTACTCAGTCAGTTAGTCACTCAGTCAGTCAATCAATCACTCACTCACTCACTCACTCAGTTAAATAGTCAGTTAGTCAGTCAATCACTCACTCAGTCAGTCAATCAATCACTCACTCAGTTAAATAGTCAGTTAGTCTATCACTCATTCACTCACTCAGTCAGTTAGTCAGTCAATCAATCACTCACTCACTCAGTCAAATAGTCAGTTACTCAGTCAATCACTCACTCACTCACTCACACACCCAGTCAATTAGTCAGTGAGTCAGTCAATCACTTAGTCAATCAGTCAGTCAATCACTTAGTCACTCAGTTAGTCAATCACTCACTCACTCACTCAGTCAGTTAGTCAGTCAGTCAGTCATAGTGTTGATACGAACACCTCTAATAACAGAAGAGGTTTGGATCAGCCATTTCCGATTCTCCTATTTATAAACCTTCAACACAGCCATCATTGTTTTGGAGATACTCGAGTGGAGAGGTAGAGCATATAAAGGGTTTATGAGAGAGAGAGAGAGAGAGAGAGAGAGAGAGGGGGGGTTTGTTGAGAGTGTGGACATATCAAATATTCTCCAGTTATTGTCATTATTATTATTTTTTGTCAGTCATCATAATGCTCTAATTGAACGTAATGATGCCAGTATCGTTAATATTTAAACACATATTATTATTATTATTATTATTATTATTATTATTATTATTATTATTATTATTAAGAGATTTACAGGATGACATTGACGATCGCGTGAAACTAACAAGTGTTCTTTAGCTCTTGTTATCATTGTTAATTTTAGTTAATTAATTTGATAACAATGCTTATATTGAACATATTGGTGCCAATATCGTTAATATTTTAAACTCATTATTATTATTATTATTATTATTATTATTATTATTATTATTATTATTATTATTATTATTATTATTCAAGAAACTGACAGGATAATACTGAAGAGTGCGAGACTAACAAATATTATCTAGTTATTGTTAATTTTTGTTAATTTCATAATACTGCTGTGTATTGAACATATTGGTGCCACTATTATTGATATTTTAAATGCATATTATTATTATTATTATTATTATTATTATTATTATTATTATTATTATTATTATCAGAAGATGTACAGGATAATATTGGTGATCGCATAAAACTAACAAATGTTGTCTAGTTGTTAATGTTGTTAATTTTTTTATTTTAATATTACTAATACTCATTTTCGTTATTATTATTATTATTATTATTATTATTATTATTATTATTATCACCGAAAGAGGAAAAATAACCTTAACTCATAACCACGATCGAGCGAAAAAATGATGCGGTCGATGTTTGTTGGCGCTGCTGTTGTTTTTCTTGATTGTCGCTGGTAGCTGTTGTTGTTACCTAACGATAGGTATGACAGGTTCGATAATAAACGATACCCGAGTCGTCGGCGCCTCGCCATATAACCAGGAGCCGGAGAGAGAGAGAGAGAGAGAGAGAGAGAGAGAGAGAGAGAGAGAGAGAGAGAGAGAATTCTCATTGGCGTTTTATCTCGCCGATGTACTGCGTAGTTTGTTTCTGGCAGAAGTCACGTGACGTGGTTGTTTTACCGCTAGGTTGGTTTTATAACTTTTGTTGTTATTAATATTATTATTATTGTTGCTGTTTTTGTTGCTGTTGCGCATTTATTCGTAGGAATAAGCATTGTGCTAGATCAGTTTTCACAGCATTTGATATATGTGTGTGAAGTGAATGAAAAAATACCCATTAGTGTGTTTATATATATGTGTGTGTGTATGTTTGTATTTATGTATATATATATATATATATATATATATATATATATATATATATATATATATATATATATAATTTATCTTAAATAAATCTTCAATTTTGTACCATTCTATTATTTAAGTGGAAACGAAAGATAGCATTATATATATATATATATATATATATATATATATATATATATATATATATATATATATATATATATATATATATATATATATATATATATATATATATATATATTCATTATCATTTCAAAGTCATATTTATATCTTCATGAATCATTTCAAAGTCATACTTATACCAAGCAGAATCTCAAGCTTTACACTTATACCCAAGAAAGACAGAGAGAGAATCTTGACAAAGTTGACAATTTTGTTGTCCAGGTTCCATCATCATGGAAATAAGACCAAGTCGTTCTCTGAATGAATGAATGAATTTGTCTCACGGACTAACAATTTCATTAATTTGTTCGACAAACGAACTGGATCTAGATTATTCTAGACCATGTGATCATAATAAACATGAGATGGACATCTTAGATTATCTCTCCACTGAGATATTGACACTCATTTGGTTAATCTTTGATGTTTTTTACAAGGTTTATTTATACATTTTTAGTTTTCCATAAAAGGTGGCTATTTGTCTGTCCGTCCGCACTTCTGTCCGCACTTTTTTGTCCTCACTTTTTGTGTCCCCACTTTTTTTTGTCCGCAATTTTTCTGTCGCCCTCTGATCTTAAAAATACTGAGGCTAGAGGGCTGCAAGTTGGTTTGTTTATCATCCACCCTCCAGTCATCAAACAGCAAATTGCAGCCCTCTAGCCTCAGTAGTTTTTATTTTAGTTTAAGGTTAAAGATAGCCATAACCGTGCGTCTGGCAACGATATAGGACAGCCAACCACTGGGCCGTGGCTGAAGGCTTCATAGGCCGCGGCTCATACAGAAAACTCAATTGCGCCGAAGAAACTTAGGCGCATATTTTACTTGTTATGAGATAAGTAGCCTAAGTATTTATATGAATTATGTTAAGACTTAAAGAACAAGTAGAAAGTTCACCGTAGTTCCTTCGGCGTAGTCGAGTTTTCTGTACAGCTTATAATCAAGGCCACCGAAAATAGATATATCTTTCGTAGGTCTCGGTATAATGCTGTATGACCCGCGCCCCATGAATCTCTAACCACGGCCCGGTGGTGGCATGTCCTATACCGTTGCCAGAAGCACGATTAAGGCTAACTTTAACCTTAAATAACATAAAAACTATTGAGGCTAGAGGGCTGCAACTTGGTGTGTTTGATGATTGGGGGGTGGATGATCAACGTACCTATTTGAAGCCCTCTAGCCTCAGTAGTTTTCAAGATCAGAGGGCGGGGAGAAAAGTGCGGACGGACAGACAAAGCCATCAATAGTTTTCTTTTCAGAAAGCTAATAATGAAAAAGAATATTAGGTAAATATGAGTAATTACAAGAAATCAACATCGCATAGAAAACTATCTATATAACTCCCAATTATGTTAAGAAAATAGAAGGAATTATACCAAAGCAACATTGTTTGTAAAAACTATTATAAAATTATCAGTAATATTAAAAAATATAAGGAATTATAACAAAGCAATATTGTATACGAAAACGTATATAAAAAAACCTTAAAATGCTCAGTAATGTTAAGAAATTCCAATGAATCATGACAGTAATATTGTATATAAAAGTTATACAAAAAGCTATTAAATTCTCAGTAATGTAAAGCAAAGGAATTATAACAGCAGATTGTTTATAAAACAACCATAAAATTGCCATCTCAGGTAAACATCCCAAAAAACAAAACAGAAAAAATTCTCTATGGATCTAAAAATAAACCTTTTTTATAATTTAAGAATTAATTTTTTCCAATTTTTATATAATCCAAGACATAAAAATCCGGAGAGAATCAAACTCTCAGTTGATCTAAAAATAACCCTTTTTTATAATAATTTTTTTTTACCTTTTATATAATCCAAGATATATAAATCGGGATAAAATCCTTAAGACGAACCGCATTTTCCTTGCCCTATCAATCAATCAGGTCGTCTGGTCGTAACTCTACACCAAACGAAGACTTGACATACGGCCGATTATTATTATTATTTTTGCCTGTTCTCAAAATAGAATGGGAAAAGGAGAAATCCCCGTCACGAAGACGGTGTTACGTTACGTCTTCAATGAACCGAGAATGGGACTGGAGAGAGAGAGAGAGAGAGAGAGAGAGAGAGAGAGAGAGAGAGAGAGAGAGAGAGTAAAGTATTTTTAAATAATTTTGAACATTTAGCAGTACAAAACTTCATTCTTGGTAGTTCTTTAGAAACGTAAAGAGAGAGAGAGAGAGAGAGAGAGAGAGAGTAAAGTATTTTGAAATAATTTTAAACATTAGGAAAAATGACTTTTCACATTTTTATTTTTACTAATTTTTCAACATTTGACAATTCTACAGACCACTTTTTGGGACTAGGGGAGACTAAATGTGAGGCTTGCAGTCAATTGAGAGAGAGAGAGAGAGAGAGAGAGAGAAAAAGTTCTTTGAAGTAATTTCTAAACATCTAGTTGTACAAAACTTCATTCTTGGGAGTTCTTGAGAAAAGTAAAAGGGGAAAAAGAGACAAACAGACAGAGAGTAAAGTATTTTGAAATAGGCTTAATTTTAAACATTAAGAAAAATTACTTTTCACTTATTTTTTTTTTTACTAACTTATCAACTTTTGACAGTGCTGCAGTGAGGATTGCAGTCAGTTGAGAGGGAGTCAAGTATTTTGAAATAATTGTAAACATTAAGAAAAATGACTTCTTCATATTTTTATTTTTACTAACTTTTCAACGTTTGACAGCTCTTCAGGGAGGCTTGCAGTCAACTGAGAGAGAGAGAGAGAGAGAGAGAGAGAGAGAGAGAGAGAGAGAGAGAGAGAGAGAGAATCAAGTGTTTTGAAATAATTTTAAACATTAGGACAAATTACCCTTCACTTATTTTTTTTACTAACTCTTCAACATTTGACAATTCTACAGCGAGGCTTGCAGTCAACTGAGAGAGAGAGAGAGAGAGAGAGAGAGAGAGAGAGAGAGAGAGAGAGAGAGAGACCGACTCGTCTCTTACGCAATACTTGATTAACATCAGAAAAGCGTCCGCTTCCCCGGATCGTCTCTCATTGCTCATTGATATTCCTTTTTATTTTTTATCATCTTTTTTTTTATTAGTACGTTCCATCTATGAAAAGATCTTCTTCAGTGGTTTTCTTCCCTTCCCCCCCTCACCCCCCGCCCCTTTCGCTAAAAACCGGACAGTCATTGACACTGTCTTGCTTCAGTGGGTTTTTTTTTATTTTTTATTTTTTTGTCAGTGGTTGTTATGTCACCAGCCACAGCCTTCGACCGACTGATGAAGAGACCATTGAGAGAGAGAGAGAGAGAGAGAGAGAGAGAGAGAGAGAGAGAGAGAGAGAGAGAGAGAGAGAGAGTTTGCGTAATCAATTACTGTTTTCTGGCATGTGCAAAGGAAGAGAAACCATGTAGAAATATACACATACAGAGAGAAAGAGAGAGAAAAATACGCGTACACAGAGAGAGAGAGAGAGAGAGAGAGAGAGAGAGAGAGAGAGAGAGAGAGAGAGAGAGCGAAAAAATACACGTAAATAGAGAGGAAGAGAAAAATACGCATACACAAATGGAAACAAAAAAATAGAGAGAGAGAGAGAGAGAGAGAGAGAGAGAGAGAGAGAGAGAGAGAGAGAACACACACTAAGGGAAGGAGAGAGAAAAATACGCATGCACAAATAGAAAAACAAGAAAAAATAGAGAGAGAAAATACACATACACTGGGAAAGAGAGAGAAAAATGATCGTACACAGATCGAAAGAGAGAGAAAAATACACACATAGAGAGGAAGAGAGAAAAATACGCATATACAAATGGAAACAAGAAAAAATACAGAGAGAGAGAGAGAGAGAGAAAGAATACACATGCACAAGTCGAAAGATTGAGAAAAATACTCATACACAAATCGAAAGAGAGAAAAATACACACACACACATACACACAGATCTGAACTCCTAAGGACTTTGCAGATCGAGTCATGTCAAAAGTCTGCTTTGAATTCAAGTCATTTGGGCTGTCAGTAATAAGTCCCTGTTGCCACGGCTCATTACCATACCAAACGTTTCTTGCCCTTGACGTGTGTGTATGTGTGTGTGTGCGCACACGTGACCTCCATGCGCAGTTCTGGTTGTCTCTTTTACACGCATTTTTATTTTGGTTTCTCTTATATATACTCCTTGGTATTTCCAGTAAAATGAGTTACTTAAAAATCAGGATTTTAGAGTAACTTAGAAATCATGATTTTAGAGATAGCTTATCTTTTTTTACGCATTTTCCTTTTAGTTTTCTGTAAAAGAAAACTATTGTGCCGGCTTTGTCTGTCCGTCTGCACTTTATTCTGTTTTTCTGTCCGCCCTCAGATCTTAAAAACTACGGAGTCTAGAGGGCTGCAAATTGGTATGTTGATCATCCACCCTCCAGTCATCAAACTTACCAAATTGCAGCCCTCTAGACTCAGTATTTTTTATTTTATTTAAGGTTAAAGTTAGACATAATTGTGCTTCTGGCAACGGTATAGGACAGGCCACCACTGGGTCGTGGTTAAAGTTTCGTGAGCAGCGGCTCACACAGCATTATACCGAGAACACCGAAAGATAGATCTATTTTCGGTGGGCTTGATTTTACGCTGTAGCGGCTGTACAGAAAATTCGATTGCGCCGAAGAAACTTCAGCGCATTTTTTACTTGTTTATTTTTGTTTCTCTTATTCACACGCCTTGGTATTTCACTTTAAAAAGTGCTTGTCTTTGAGGCTTAAACCCGAGATTTTAAAATAACTTAGAAAAAATTACAATATGTTGATGATTAAGTAAAATGTTTGAGGATGAAATAAACGTTTCAGCATTATCAGGAATCATGATTACGCAAAATGTTTGAGTGTCATCAGCATTTCAGCACGATCAGAAAATGTTGATGGGAATGAAGCCAAAAACATGTTCCTGATAACCAATTTTTTCTCAGGATAAGACGGGTATAGCAATGAAATCAAATTATGAAATAAAATTATGAAATTAAAATTTGATTCAAGAAGAAATAAAAAGTTGGATTTATTTTTCATAAATGAAGATGGTGGTCACAGATAAAATCGTAAGAAATAAAAAAACTACCCTGCTTGCGTGTTTTTGTGTGAGAACGTGATATGCAAAAATCAAGGATGGTGGTTATTGGAGAAGTACTTGAAACGTTCTCATGAAAGAGGCTCTGAAAAGGGCTTAGTATTGAATTCATGAATTTTTGACTTATCTGTGAATGGTTTCTGTCACTAAAATATCTATGTCCTTCATTTTTCACATTCATTCTCTGATTTTTAGTTTTTTGCAAAAGAAAACTATTGTGCCGGCTTTGTCTGTCCGTCCGCACTTTTTCTGTAAGCCACAGTTCTTAGAAACTACTGAGGCTAGAGGGCTGCAAATTTGTATGTTGATCATCCACCCTCCAATCATTAAACACACCAAATTGCAGCCCTCTATCCTAAGTAGTTTTATTTTATTTGAGTTTAAGTTAGCCATAACTGTTCGTCTGGCAACGATACAGGCCAGGCCACCACCGGGCCGTGGTTAAAGTTTTATGGGCCGCGTTTCATACAGCATTGTACAGAGACCACTGAAAGAATGATCTCTTTTCGGTGGCCTTGCTTATACGATTTACAGGAAACTCGATAGCTATGAAGAAACTTCGGCACATTTTTTACTTTTTTATGCCTATTATTGGTAATGTTATGAATAAATGGTACAGTCTAGATCTTTGAGTGCATTGCCTATATCCTATTAAGAATAATAAAACAAAGGACATTCTTACACTAAGACTACGTTCGTTTATTATAGATTAAGCAGGCCTTTTGCCAGCACGGGCTCTTGCTCCTTAAAAAATCCACTCATACTGAAACTGCCAACCTTTTAAAATACCAAGATCCGTTACATACGATGAACAAGATTATGGGCAACTGGACCCATACCAGACGGCCCCCTGGCTGGTACCTGCATTTTGGGGAGTCCAAGGGACCCCTGGCTGGTTCCTACAATTTAGGTAATCCTCCCTTTTGTGGTCGGAGAGATATAGAGTGATAGCGGCCATTAGTGACCACTAAATTAGGTTAGGTTATGTTGGTTAAGCTGGGGTCCTGCCCTAAGTCGAACAGTAATCCCCAGGCGATGTTCTTACGTAAGCGATAAGGTCTCTTTCGTTGCGATGCGCCCTTGTCTTAAAACTAATTCGTTTTTTGAGTGTTTTGCCTGATTTGTAGTGTCCTTTGTAATGTATAAAACTGTAGTGCCTCTTGAAATTTATACTTGTAGTGTCCACTGAAACTTATGAAACTGTAGTGTCCCCTGAGATGTATAAAGTTGTAGTGTTTCCTGAGATGTTTAAAACTGTAGTGTCTCCTGAGATATTTCAAGCTGTAGTATCTCCTGAAATTTTATTACTGTAGTGTCCCAAGAAATATAAAACCAGTGTCCCCTAAAATGTATAAAACTGTAGACTCCACAGAAATGTTTAAAAATCATATTGTTTAGCCTCCCTATTATTTTGTGTCATGTTGAAATTGGACTTAATAGACAGATCCCAGTGGTCTCTTAGCCAGAAATTTTGATTTTTTCTTTAGTTGATCAGGTGTCACTTTCTTTGCTGCAAGTAAATTAATCATGTTTGCAATTTGTCATTGTTTGTAATGTAATGCAGTGGCCTGTTAGAGGTTCCATCCAGCCCCAAATTTCTCCCACCGGATCTTGTTTATAAATTCAAGATTTCATCTCACCCCTTCGTTTGGAGAATCCTCGAGCTTAATGAACCCCAAAATTGCCACTTTTCTCCAAAACTTCCTTCAAAGATTGCGCGCATTCAGCCGTGTTCTACATAAGGTTAATGAGTGTGATATCACGCCGAGATGGATTTCAGAGTTGCTTTGAATCTCGCCGTGGATAAAGAGTTCTGTTCCTTTTTTGGTGGGTGAAACGGCTTTGGTTCAAATCATCAACAAGAACAACTTTCTGTGTGATTCTCTCACAGCTGGTTCTTCTAGTCAGAAGTGATACAGTGCAGTGTTATATCACTGTCGATGTCTTCAGTGTATTTGGAGGGATTTCACGCGAGCGAGAGAGAGAGAGAGAGAGAGAGAGAGAGAGAGAGAGAGAGAGAGAGAGAGAGAGAGAGAGAAAGAGGGAGAGAGAAATGAAAAAGTCATGAAAATATACGACCATTCCCTGAAAGGAAATGTTTCATCTGATTCGGTTAAATCATCTTCCCCATAAAAAAAAATAAAAATAAAAAGGCCTGTCACCACAAGGTACTCCTCCTCCTCCTCCTCCTCCTCCTCCTCCCTTCCTCCTCCTCCTCCTCCTCCTCCTCCTCCTCCTCCTCCTCCCCCGTTGTTTTGCCCCGTCTAGCAGATGACGCCTATAATATTTAATGAAGTTTGATGTCATTCCGCGAACAAGATATCGAGCGTGGTCTAACTTTCTTTAACTACTGAGGAGACGCAACAAGCGATCATTTCACAATCTGCTGAATTAGATTGATGGCTTTAC
>NC_089762.1:42095890-42228390 GCF_040412425.1 Macrobrachium rosenbergii | reverse complement strand
ATATATATATATATATATATATATATATATATATATATATATATATATATATATATATATATATATATATATATATTAACATTCTCTCATGTCCTTCTCTTCAGAAGAAGCAAATGAATTAATCCAGCCAAAGCACACGCGGCCTGTACCTTCCACTTTGCGTATACTACAAGTATTCTCTGTTTTCGAAAATATTAAGTCCGTGACTAGAGCTAGTTAGGCGTTTCCCTTGACGTCATCAGTCCCAAATATGGCGTCAGGCTTAACCAAAAGTGCATTCGGCGTAATGGCGACTCCTTTATCTACTCTTGATCTAATGGCTTCGCTCGAAGCGGAAGGAAGATGTACTTTTTGAGAATTTTGATGGTCAGATGTCGAGTAGAGAGTTAATCTAAATAGCTTGAGTTACACAGTGTTATTGTTTATTCAATTTGTGTATTTGCAAATAAGGATATCGCGTGTATTTCGTAAAACAAAAGAGCATCGACGCGGAGCTTCGTTATGAGCCTAGCGCTCGGCGACCTTCACAATTTTATTTTTCGTCATGGCGATTTTCTGTTTGATTCTGCTTTCACATTCTTATAATTTTGCTATTCCACAGCATAATGGCCGTTTATTCAGCGCATTTACAAATTACGATATCGCGAATTACCCCATAAAACAAAAGCGCATCGACGCCAAACTGCGCTATGGGTCTAACGCTTAACAACCTTCACAATTTGTTTTTCTCTTTTATTTCCGTCGTTGGCGAATTTCTCTTTCTTTCTGCGTTCACATTCGTGCCAATTTTACTCTCGCATAACATTAATAGCAACTCAAGTCTCTCCCATGTATTCTTTTATTTCATTTACCTCTTTATCCAGTTTCCGTTCTTCCATTTCTTCCACTTCAGTGATTACGTGAAAGGGTGGACCTCGAGTTGCCAGTTAGTGTGTTTTTACTTAAGGTCACGGGGTAGTGTTTCGTTTTATTTTTCGACTTTTCTGGTCGATTTTACTTATTTATTCTTTGTTGTTGTTCCGTTTGCATCATGATTTTTCATGTGAGTTTTCTTGTATTTCTTTTTTAGCTTCTTGTTTCTTTCGAATCTCGTTTGCATGAAGAATTATGTTATTCTAATTACGTGTAATTATTGAATTTTGGGGAGAGCAATTCCTTGTGTCATTTATTATTGAGCTACTAAACTTACACAAAATTATATATATATATATATATATATATATATATATATATATATATATATATATATATATATATATATATATATATATGCCTAACCTTTAAATTAACTGACTCCCGGAGCGATTTATGCAAGAGACAATATAACAAAAATACAGAAAAGTTGTAAATATTAACAGATCGACCCTATTTACCAATTAATCTCAGGTAAATGTTAGAAATAAACTTTTTAAAAGTCTGCATATTCCATCCGAAATGAGAGTTGAAAAAAAGAATTGCTGACAAAGCATTCGGGTTGAAATGAGGTTATGAGATCTGATGAAGCGTAACTGAGGTTGCTGTGATTGAGGTTACAGAGAGGTTGTTATGGGGCAATAGTTATAGAAAAATGCTTCCAAGAGAGAGAGAGAGAGAGAGAGAGAGAGAGAGAGAATTATGATCATAGGCGATAAATGGGGTATTTATACGAGATAATGAGGAAACTTATGAGGTGCAAGTTATGTTATTTAGTTTGTGAGGTACAAATTACTTGTGAATTGGGATATATTGTGATACGTACAGGCTATGGATACATTACGATACACAGTCTGTGGATACATACGATACCGACAGTCTGTGGATACATTACGATACATATAGTTTGTGGATACATTACGATACCGACAGTCTATGGATACATTACGATACACACAGTCTGTGGATACATTACGATACCGACAGTCTATGGATACATTACGATACGTAGTCTATGGATTCATTGCGATGCTGAATACATTACGTTACGTACAGTCTGTGGATACATTGCGATACTGGATACATAACGATACGTACAGTCTGTGGATACACTACGATACGTACAGTCTGTGGATACATTCCGATACATACAGTCTATGGATACACTACGATACGTACAGTCTGTGGATATATTACGATACGTACAGACTGTGGTCTGTGGATACATAACGATGACGTACAGACATTTGGATACATACAGTCTGTGGATGATACGTACAGTCTATGGATACATTACGATATGTACAGTCTATGGATACATTTGGATACATACAGTCTCTGGATACATTACGATACATACAATCTATGGATACATTAGGATACATACAGTCTATGGACACATTGTGATACGCACAGTCTATGGATACATTGCGGTACATAGAGTCTATGGATGCATTACGACACGTAGTCTATGGATACATTACTGTACATACAATCTATGGATACATTACGGTACATACAGTCTGTATATCATAATGCATCCCGTAAGGTGATACATAAAGTGATGTTTATAAGTTACAGATACTTTTCGCTGGAAATACAGTTTCTAACAGGGGCCAATGGGACAGGGAACCAACTGTCAATTTCTTGCCCAGACCCGAACGGAGAGGTAAAAAGAGAATGACCTTAACATGAAGGCACCCATAGACTCGCCTCTTGAAGATGAAACGCACCAGGAAACACAGAAGTACTGGGAAAATTCCAGAGGTTTGGGTGGGGAGTGGAAATATCGCAGTTTGGACAGATTTGCATTTAATGAATTATCGGAGCTATTGTGTTATAAAAGTCATAGCAGTAATAATAATAGCAATAATTGGTAATTATTATTATTTCATTTTACGTGACAGGAGCCCCATGATATACCTGTCAAAATCAGCTGATTTTTGTTTTCTAGCGCATTGCGTTGGGCCAGGAAATCCTCGAATAGGCCCCGTGAGGTTTTAGTGTCGCAAAGTCAAAGGTCAAGGTCACAGATAAATCTTTTGAATCCGAATAACAATTAGTTGCATTATTTTTAAGTAAGTGTTCAAACTTTGGAGGAATAAGTCACTAACAATTAGTCGTATTGTTTTTAAGCAAGTGTTCAAACTTTGGAGGAATAAGTCACAGTGCCACTTATTCAGAGCATATTGTGCGAGAGAGAGAGAGAGAGAGAGAGAGAGAGAGAGAGAGAGAGAGAGAGAGAGACTCTTCTGGAACTATAGTCAAGGCTGAAATAATGGGTATGAAAAAGAAAACGTACATAGTTCATAAGAAAATCATAAATATGAACAATACGCCACAAAAGAAACGCATTAAAGAAGGTTCATTACTCTCTCTAGAAAGAGAGAGAGAGAGAGAGAGAGAGAGAGAGAGAGAGAGAATGCGCCACCAGCAACAAGGACCATAAAGAAACGAACAGCTGCTGCCGCTGCTGTTGCTCTGCTTCTCCTCCTGGCGATGATGGTGACGACGAGAGTTTGCGGGTTCCCCCAAGGAGGGTAGTTGGTTCCCCTTAACGACAAAACCATTAGCGACATACCAAGGGATGAGGACAGCGGCGGCGGCTCGCCCGCGCGCGTGCACACACACACACACACACACATACATACATACATACATTCAAACACACACTCACACGCACACACGTACAGTCCCATTTGAGCGACATGTGGCCTAGAACAAGGCGCATTCTTGAATGACGTCAAAACGTTTAGGAGCAAGGATGATGATGATGAAGAATGTGACCAAGAAAAGGCGCCCGTTATTGTTTACATTATAGAAAACGAATTTGATTTAATGGCTTGGGTGATAGAAAACTCATATTCGTTACCCGTTCCGTTCAGGTTCGAGAACAGGAAGGATTCTGGAAGTTAGAGAATTTTGTCAGAAATTTGATGCTGTTGATATGAAAGTGAATTGTGGGTACAAAATCAAAGAAAATGAATTGGATACTAGTTCCGTTCAGGTTCGAGACAAGGTAGGATTCTGGACGTTTCAGAATTTTAGCAGAAATTTTATGCCACTGACACGACAGTGAATTGAGGGTAGAAAATCAACTGAGGGTCAAGTGTGCAGTGACCACACAAGGTCACGCATATACAAAGACCGCCTTCAGATGTCTTTATCCTTGTGGACACGGACATACACACACACACACACTAGCAAGTGATTTTCCCCAAGGTCAACCTTAGCTGGCTCCCAAGAGGTTAGAAAGAGAGAGAGACAGACAGTACTTTTATTAAAAAGACTACAGTACCTTTGTTGAAGAAAGACCACAAAACACCCTAAGACAGCTGTAAGAATATCCAGTCACTCAGCTGTATTGTGTACCAGAACGACCATAACACCAGCTGAGAGATTGGAAGAAAGTAGTGTTGTCAACGGCGAAAATGATAAATAATGACTAATGAAATCTGGTTAAATCTGCACTGTCTTGACCATGGAAAAAAAATAGAATAACGTATATATTTCTGTGCGTAACTTTTTCTGCTGTAGTTTTCAACGTAAATTAGCGCAGTTATGTCCAAATTATCGTCAGTGTTGTGCAGAAGTCATTATACAGTAATTTTTCTTGTAGAAGGGGAAATTTGAGGCTGTCAAAAATAAATTGTTTTGTTTACTGTTATTAAGTCTTGAATGACATGAAAAGCTGAGAGATAATGAAAGCATTAGTAAGAAATGTCGAAAGATTGTGACAAAGGACTCAGAAAACTAGAGAGAGAGAGAGAGAGAGAGAGTAAATGGGAGGTAAAAAAAAAATAAGATATGTTTATGACTTGAAAGGCAAAAAACACCAATTCAGAAAGAAGAAAAATGTAAGAATATTCTAACACCAAACTTTACAGTGTAAAGCGAGAGAGAGAGAGAGAGAGAGAGAGAGAAAGTAAAAGGTGGTAGAATTTAAGAGACTAAGTTATGACGTGAAAGGCAAAAACACCAATTCAGAAAGAGGAAAAATAAAGGAATATTCTAAAACCAAAATTTATAGCATAGATTGCGAAAGCTGGCTTGGGAGGGGGAGGGTGGAGGTTCTGGCTCTGGGTGGTCGGGAAAGGGGGAATACATAACAGGAGACCAGGGCAGAATTCATTAATTAATTCCTCCCGGAAACTTAATAAAATGACGAAGAAACAAAATACTCGAGATAAATCGTTCGCAAAAAAGTAAATAGTTTTAGTCCATTTATGAATGTACGACTTCTGCGCATGTAAGAAGAAAAAGGGAAATAATGAATTGATGAAATAAATAAAAATGTAGTACCTGATTAAACAACAATATGGAACAATCGACAAAAGAAAATACGGAGAAAAATCATGACAGTAAAAAATCGAGATTAAAAATCAAATTATAATAATGATAAAGAAATAAAAAAATAATAAACGATATAAAAAATCAAAACATAAACCCGGTAATAACATTAAAAAAATTCCACTATTTCGTCATTCAATTTGCATTTCTCGTGTCCCGTCTCCCTACTTTGCGATTTCCTCTCATCCATTTAAGGACAAGACGCTGCTTCTTTCAAGTAAAAAGAAGAAGAAGAAGGAGGAGGAGGAGAAGAGAAGAAGAAGAAGAAGAAGAAGAAGAGGGAGGATCAGGAGAACAAGAAATTCTCATTGAACTTAAGTACCACCCAACCGATGAGTAACGTGATTGCTGCTGGTCTGTGGCCAAGAGTAGACCATACAAGGGTTGATCCTGTAAGTTGGGAGTACGTTCTCCCAACCTTGGGTGCGATTTTTTATGAAATTTGGTTTTAGTGTAATTATTATTATTATTATTATTATTATTATTATTATTATTATTATTATTATTATTATTGTAATGATGGGGATGTCATCATCATTATGAGCATTATCGGGAGAGTACATCATATTGCTACTTTCATTATAAAACCCATCATTATTATTATTTCGTAATGATAATACCATTTGCAGTAAGTGTGAGGGTAATATATATAATCATTATTATTGACATTGTTCTCACTATTTTTAATATTATTGCTTAAAATTATTTTTATTTGTTGTCAAATATTATTATTGATTGATAATACCGAGGGCAATAATGTGAGGGTGATAAATATATTCATCATTAAAAGCATCATTGTACTTTTAAATCTCATTGTTATCATTATAACCATTATTAGTGCTTTAAATTAGTACCATTATTTACGAAGCACTGAAAATAATACGACTGGACCTTATTACCATTACTATCGCTATTTCATCTCATTGTCGTCATTATCAACATTATTAATGCTTTGATTTATTACTGTTATTTATGAAGCACTGAAAATAATTATGACTAGACTAAATTGCCATTACTATCATTAATATCAGTATAACCATCATTCTCACTGTTACCATCATAAAACTCGTCATTGCATTAGATTATTATCATTATTTCTGAAGCACTGAAAAGATACAACTATAACTATTATAGTGTTTTGCCTGTTCTCATTCACTATTATAGTACTATCGGAGCCGGCTGCTTACGAAACCTGTAGTTCGTTCATTCATGACTTCATTTGAACGCTGAACGACACACACACACACACACACACACACACACACTCCAGGAGCCTGTCGTTATCTGATTTATTGAGGGACTCTCTCTCTCTCTCTCTCTCTCTCTCTCTCTCTCTCTCTCTCTCTCTCTCTCTCAAGTAACTGCAACGCCATGTTGATAAAAACAGGTTCACTTTTAGACAGAATGGTTTGATGTTTCTCGGGATTGGCTTCGTCATAATTTTATTCAATTATGCGCTGATACATACACACACATACACATAATACACGCACACATACACACACACACACACACACACACACTATATATATATATATATATATATATATATATATATATATATATATATATATATATATGTATATGTATATGTATATGTAATGGCATGCCCAGGTAATATGTTTGCCTCTTGAGATGGATTTTACTGAAAGTTTTTCAATGCGACTTAAAAAATGGCAAAAGTAGAGCCAGAAATTCTACGAAACATGCTATAAAGTATAAACTTTAAAATGAAATACGAAGTATAATTTGCAAAAAAACAAACAAAAAGTCTTTTCAATGCCAGGTATGATTGGACTCTCTTTTTTCGTAGGCTGACCTAGAATATGGAAGGTTATATGCCAACATATTCTTTGTTATCCTCCGAATAATATTACATTCTTTAGCTCTAAGTATATGATTGATTAAAGACTAACTGAACTCCCTATTCTTAGTACGCGATGAGTCTAGAGACTCATGCACGAAGACGTAACTTATCAAAAGTAAACTTATTAAGAGTAAATCTAACGAGGAAAATCCATTAGTAACCCCTAAGAAAATAGAACAGGTCCCAGCAGCAACATTAAGGAATCTATATAGGCCTACCTCATTAGGGAGAATGTTGGCGTAACCTTGAAATGGCGCCTAGCTTGTGTGCAGCCTTCGTTGCATCAGTCAGCTGCGCCACATAAATAATCAGGTCATTAGGCTTAAGTAGGTGTATAACCTTCGTAATTTTTTTTTTATTTTAGAATATTTACGAAAATAAAGACGAGTAGACTCGTCGTATTTCTTTTTCAATTTAGAATATTTATAAAAAGACAAGCGAAAAAGCATTGCCCTAGACTCATAGGTCTACTTCTTATCGTGCCTGAAATCTACTGCAGTGAAATGAAGCTAGTTTTGCATGACGGTTTTGTATTGTATGTTTGATATTTTTTTTGCAAGTTTTGTACACATTTGATTACTTATACAAATTAAGTCGGTATAAATCTCGAAAATTGTCATTTGTAAAAAAGGATAAACGTACTTTACAAAATCAAAAATCTAAAAATGATGGTTAATAACTACGGTTGTTCTGCCAACAGTCGATGTGTATTTTTTATATATATATATATATATATATATATATATATATATATATATATATATATATATATATATATATATATATATATATATATATATATATATATATATATATATATGAGGTGCTTACACGAAAGTACTTGGCACTCTGTCGTTTCTTTTCAAGATTTGCCTGCGTCCTCTGCTGATAAATAAATCACGTGCATATTTTTGTGATTTTTTTAGTATCTATGAGTCAGGATTAATAGACACTATTAATCCTGCATTTGGGTTTTGTCCGTTTATTATGATTGTCTTTTCTGTACAGACTGTCATAGCCGGTCCTGGTCGTTTCGACCGTAAGTCACTTACGGCCGTAACATCCAAAACAATGTAAGACGTTTATGGTATTTACCGTTATGTTTATGGTATATACCGTTATTATTTTATGTTTTACGTACATCCCCAGGGGCTGGTACTAAACACGGCGTCCATTTTGCACGTAAACGTGCTTACGGCCGAAATGACTTACCGCCGAAACGACCCGAATGCGTCATAGCCTCAGCAATAAGTAGACACTGAAATTAACTTGGTTTTGTGATAATTTGTGCTCTTAATTGAATGTTGACCTATCAAAGGCATTCGGTTTTGTGAGCGTGGTAATATGGTTTATTATTATTATTATTATTATTATTATTATTATTATTATTATTATTATTATTTGGCCGTTGGGGAAGGAGAAATATGTTTGAAAAGTAGCTTTGGAGCAACTAGTGTCCTGGGAGATTTCCACACGTGAGGCTCATCCTCATTTCAGGAGTTAGGGGATGAATACAGGTTTTTGTCTGTCCTCAGATTTGAGCTTAATGGCCTCCACGGACACAGTACAGGGCCATATGTCCCAAATTCTATACTTTTATCAATCTTCAAACTCTTTCCACTTGATAAGAGAACCTATTCTTATTTCTAGTAATGTACTGGATCTAGTTCTGCCAAATGTGTCTGCCAAGTACGGAGTCAATTTAAATTTTTTTCTTATGTATTTTACTGGATATTGTTCCTTAGTAATGTTCCAGCTGTGAAACTACAGTAGAATGTGGTAATACCCCATCTTTGGTGCACCAGGTTAAAAATATCCAATTTTGGATCAACTTTTTATGTTCCCAATATTATTGAACAATGCTGCCTTCTCGTTCCCAAGAGAGCGTGCGTATGAAGAATTTTTACTATAGTAGCAGCGTCAGACCATGCTTTTCCTTTATCTAACATTTCCCGAGAAAGACAAAGGAGAAAACACAAAGCATCGTTTAATACCCAACACATGATGACGCCTTTATCTCAAGAATCTCTTCGTTGAGAGCTCGGTGATAAGTGAATCAGCAGAGGAAATGATTCATTCGTTAGGCCGACGTTCCGATAAAGTATAGGAAATGTGTCAAGAAGTGCCTTCAGTACACGTGTAAGTGAAATCCTTCAAACTGAGAAGAAAATAGTAGAAAGGGTGACCTCCTTGCCCCGTGACCAAGGAGCACCGAGGGGAAGTAGGGAATGATGAAATCAGAATGAGGCAATGAAAGATGGCGCCTCGATTACTAATGGTGGTAGCGGCGTCGCCTGGTGGTCGGCGCTGCGCGAGAAAGAAGAGGAAGCATCGTTCATCCCTCTAGTGACGTCATCGCGCGATGATGAGGGGCCGATAACTGTTGTAATAATAATAACATCAACAACAAGCCCGCCTAGTGAATCTAGCCTTGTTGTACTAGAGCTCAAGTATGTCCTGAGGACGCCTTCATGTTTGCGTATCTGTGTGCTCATGGCGGGAATAGGGCGGAGGGAGTGGGTGGGTCCGTTCGTTGCTAAACGAACCGCATTCATTATACAATTTCCATTGTTTGTTTTGTGTCTGGGTTTAAGTACTGCTGAGGGACCTGAGGAGCCCTTTGCACTTGTCTGTCACTAAGTGACTCCCTTTTCTTGAAGAGATTAGGACCGGCGTCGTGGATAGGACATAATCGCTCCCTTTATCTGCTAATGAAGAACGGATGGAACTTTAATATTAAACCTCTTCCTTGATGGCTTGGGCTGTCAACTCAGTGGGTCATTACCTCTCTCTCTCTCTCTCTCTCTCTCTCTCTCTCTCTCTCTCTCTCTCTCTTAGCACTTGGAGACAAAGGGACATTGTTTATACAATGAAACTCTCCACTTGAGACGTTGAAGGAGCGATTGTATAAATTGAAAAAATGAACTCTTCGCTATATTTATTTATTCGTAATCTTCACTCCGTCTTTTTGCTGGTTATATTTTCTCGGGTTAACTGAGACAATAAATTAGCAGGTCGGGGATCGTTATACTGAATTTTATGTGTAATTAATTGATAGGAATGCACAGGGAGTTATCCAAGATCCTGTGATAGCAACAGACGTGTAAGAAAATTTGGTTTAGATTCTCGAAGGGGCAGGATCGCTGTAGGTGCGCTTTGTTAAATTCCATTGTGCGTGTGATGCCCTATACGTGAATAGTCGCATAATAGTTAGCTGAATGTGGTAGGGAAGGTCATGGGACTAGTTGCTATGCTTAACCAACAGGTATAGGGCATATTCATCCCCTTGTCGCTGTGCAGTTGAACCTGGTTCCCCGTGCTTGGTGGGCGAGAAGGCTACTGATCACATCACGGGACCCATATTATATGTAATATTTGAGGTACACCTGCAGAGACATAGGCCTGTTTCAAAGCTTTGAAAAAATAGCGCATTTAAAATTCAAAATTGTGCTGAGTAGACCAAGATCTAAATAAAATCTGAGGAACATTCAGGAAACCCTTAAAACGAAACCGAAATCCTTCTTCTTCTTCTTCTTCTTTTAACGTGCTTTTTTCCCATTTGTATAGGGTAAGCAAGATGCCTTCTTTTGAAGGACTTTGATTTGGCTTTGGGGTAGACTGTAGTCTCGATCGGCTGCCCTGCCTGTCATCGCTTAGACCCCGGTAGCGTATGTACACGTATAATACCAGCCACGGTATCGCAAAGAAGCAAAAGAAGGCAGATAGACCAAAGATCGTTGACACATGAATCAAGAAGAAGAATCCCACAGTGTAAACATTGAAGGACGCAGGAGAGACAAGGCCAAGCAAGCTAGGATAAGTTGCGTTCACCAGAACTGATTTATCTACGGCGTGCATGCATGACTCGAGTGCGTAGATGAAATGTGCTTTGATGCATTCCTGAAAGGCTCCTGCCACGATATCTCCCTCTGCTGACGTAGGCCGAGGAAACTGGATATGACTGGCGTGAAAGATACGGTATTACGAGATACGGTATTACGGTTATACTTCAGCGCAGATGAAAAAGAGAGGAAGAGGACTCAGGAAGTAACTTCGAGTAGTAGGTGGAATTCAGATATTCCGTTATACGCGCATGCGCTGATTCGTATTTTTCATTATGTCGTTTCACTTCATGATCTTTTATTGCTTTTATAAGTTATTAATTTGTGAAAGAATTTCTTTTAGTTGAAAATGTTGTTATAACTTACGATTTGTATTTACGGAGTGAAAAACCAGGTAAAGTTATTCTGCAATAAGTTAAAACATAAATAATTTTGTTTATTGATACTTCTATTACGTATGCACGGTCACAGAAAACTGTTATCATATAAAGAACTAAAAAAAAAAAAATTTAAGAGCCCTCACTAGGTATGTTTTCGTTACATGTCACATAATCTTGCCCAGCGAATAAAAACGGCAAAAAAAAAGTTTGTCTTCAGAAAAAGGTGGCGTCTAAAGTTACGGTTAATATGACAGGATAATGTTTTTTTGCGAAGGGATTACTGCGTGGAATACTAATGGTATATTCTATTGGTTCGTGTTTTTATTATTATTATTATTTTTTTGCATTGTTTTGTAGCTTTAGAAAGCATATAGCATCTACTTTATTTATTTTCTTATTTTTTGTTTCCGCTCATCTATCTTTGTTATTTGAAATCGCAAATCGAACACATTTTCATGCAAGTGTTTCCGGGGGCTTAGCATAAATGCTCTTGTTTCCTGTTACCCGTCGACAGAAGAAGAGAAGCGTCTATGTGATACGCGGGGCACTTTGTTATTGTTCTAAGTATTAGCTCTTCTTTGAAGGTCCCTGACTTCTTCTAAATCTTCTTCTTAGTTTATTTTGTTTTCTTCATCATTATCAGCTCTTTATCGTTAGCTTTCCTACTTCTTATCTAGAGCAAATTTCCTACTGAAGGTTCTCACGAGTGGACGTTTTCGATAATCGCTGAGGCATATCAACAAACATTGCCATATCCTGTCGGCGAGAGAGAGAAAGAGAGAGAGAGAGAGAGAGAGTGCACATTTTTAAAACTCAGTCAAACCTTTGGCTGATGCAGTTGAAAGTTTTGTCCCATTTAAAAGTACACACACACACACACACACACACACACACACACACACACTCACGAAAGACTCCATGAAAGATATATGTCGCCGCACATGCGCCTTATTTCGTGCTGCGAGTGTGGAAACAAAGAACGCTGACGTGCGCAGTCTCATGATGTGTTTTTGAGGCCATGCAGGTGAGCAATGCATATACCTGAGAACTCAGGTGGTTATATATATATATATATATATATATATATATATATATATATATATATATATATATATATATATATATATATACCTATGTATACATACATATATAATCGCTGTTTGGCTGAAAGTGTACCAGTGCTTAGATTAACTGCCTAAGCGTGTAACATCAGGGAGAAATGATTATCGTACAGTTTTAAGTAACTTGAGCCATACTGTACTATACTATACTATACTAAACATAGTACCATAGTATCTTACAGTACTTCAGTATACCATAGTACAATAGTATACTATAGTACTATATACATATACTGTAGTACTATATTCTATACAGTACACAAATACTATAACACGTTTTCTCCTTATATAAACAATACTCGAATAGACTGTACAAGTAGTATTTCCTTGTCACCATCATTCTTCTGCAAATGCCTCACGTCCCTACGAACCGACCTCCCACTTGGACTAGTACCATGTCACTCTCCATGAGCTACGAAGTACCAGAGAGATGTTATCTCTCTCTTTCTCTCTCTCAAGGTTTATACCTGCAGAGAGGAGGGGAGACCAAACTACTTAATTGCTTGATTGCTTATGCAGGAATCTGAGCAATCTTGATTGGCTTCGTCCTTTTTTGAGTTAGGTCATCGGGAGTTGGTTTAGGAGTGAGTTGAGTAGACGGTTTACAACACCCGCGGAAAGAGTATTTGTGGAAAAAAGGCGTTTTTGAGAGTAGAAGCAGAACACGAGAGAGAGAGAGAGAGAAGGCGTTTTCGAGTGTGAGAAGACTTCACTTTGTAAACATGGAGAAGAAGAAGAAGCAGAATCTCATAATAGAGAAGAGACGGAGACGAGAGATATAGATAGATAGCGAGAGACAGAGAAAGAGAGATAGATAGCGAGAGAGAGAGAGAGAGAGAGAGAAGGCGTTTTCGAGTGTGAGAAGACTTCACGATGCAAACATAGAGAAGAAGAAGAAGAAGCAGAATCTCAAAACAGAGAAGAGACTGAGACGAGAGATATAGATAGATAGCGAGAGGCAGAGAGAGAGAGAGGGAGTGAAATTAATGAAGCTCATTGTTCTCTGACGCAGGAAGACAACAGGCAAGAGAGGTTTAGGCTGATTTGATAAAAGGTAATGAAGCCATTTCCATGCAAAGCGAGCGCAAGAGTAAACTCAGTTCAGTTCCTCAAGGAACCCCCCCACCCCACAAGATTTTTGAACTGCGGTTAATGTAACATCCTCCTTTCCGTGGTCTGATTAATGATTGCTCACAGGTAAAGCAAAGAAAAGGTAAACAAATAAATAAAAGATGGCTCTAAACTGCGTCATTTCGTTGTTGTTTGAGAAAGAGAAATTTAATGTATTCTAAAAAGTTTTCATTTTACCAAAGGAGTGTTTTCAATTTTTGTAAATTTGACAAGTAAATTGATTAATTATTAGTCCATAATTTTGATTTTTCTTAAGGTGGCCAGTAATTTTCGATCTCTCTCTCTCTCTCTCTCTCTCTCTCTCTCTCTCTCTCTCTCTCTCTCAGAGTGGGGGAATTGACTAATTGACTGACGCTCTCAAACCTCCATTAGTGATCTTCCTCGCCTCCCTTTACTCCGCCGTAAATGACGAAGGACGTTGCAACGGCGTCCGTAAGTACGTACGTGCGTCCGTGCTGCGTGGCAGGTGGTACTAGAAACGAGTTTTGTTGTTGTTGTTGTTGTTGTTGTTGTTGTTTTGCTGTTGTTGTTGAGGTCAAAGTCGGAACTGGGCATCATCATTATCATAGGTGGCGCCACTTACTCCAAAAATGGTCATCATCATCACACCGAGAGAGTCAAGTCTCTCTCTCTCTCTCTCTCTCTCTCTCTCTCTCTCTCTCTCTCTCTCTCTCTCTCTCTTTGAAATCGACTCGTCTTACATAGTTTATATCGACCTTGTTAGCTTTAATTTTTTTTTTTTCACTCTTTCGTAATGTTTTGTTCTTTTTGAAGCAATTGTAAGTGAGAATTTAGCTTTTATTTTCTTCTCTTGTTTGTAAGAGAGTCAGTCTCTCTCTCTCTCTCTCTCTCTCCTCTCTCTCTCTCTCTCTCTCTCTCTCTCTCTCTCTCTCTCTCTCTCTCATATTCTATAACAACTTTTTACTTTATTTTTTGTTCACGTTTTCGTAATGTTTTGCTCTTATCAATGTTTTCCAAGCAATTGTAAGTGGGAATTTAGCTTTCATTTTCCTCTCCTTGCTTTACGAGAAGAACAAGAAGAAAAACAAGATAGAAAGAATAAATTATATAAAAATACAAATAAAGAATTCGAGATAAAGATATAACAGAGAAAGAAAATATGAGACAACTAGATGAAAGCGAGACTATAAAAAATGAAGAAGAAGAAGAAGTGAAGCTCGCTTAAATCATTATAGGAACAAAAGTACACACACACATACACTTGTCTCATAGCTGGACCTTTTCTTAGGACCCTTTCTTTGGACCTTTTCTTTGAAACTTTTCTCAGGACCTTTTTTTTTGGAACTTTTTTGGGACCTTTTCTTTGGACCTTTTCTTTGGACATTTTCCTTGGACCTTTTCTTTTGACCTTTTATTTGGAACTTTTCTTATGACCTTTTCATAGGACCATTTCTTAGAACCTTTTCTTTGGACCTTTTCTCAGGCCCTTTTCTTTCGAACTTTTCTTAGGACCTTTCTTTTGCACCCTTTTCCTTGCACCTTTTCTTAGGACCTTTACTTTGGACCTTTTCTTTGGAACTTTTCTTAGGACCTTTTCTTTTGACCTCTTGGGACCTTTTCTATGAAACTTTTCTCAGGACCTTTTATTTCTTTTCTTAGGACCTTTTCTCTGAAAGACTTTTCTTTGGACCTTTCTTTGACCTTTTTGGACCTTTTATTTGGACTTTTTCTTAGGACCTTTTCTTTGGACCTTTTCTTTGGACCTTTTCTTAGGGCCCTTTCTTAGGACGGTATCGAAACGAAATAATTCACAAACACGGACAAACAGAAATAACTTTCTCTCTCTGTCTCCTCATATTTCTTCCTAATGAACACCATAATATTCTTTGGAAGTTTAAATTTCAAGTCAGTGGCACCTGTGGTGGGCTTGTTCCA
Source organism: Macrobrachium rosenbergii (assembly GCF_040412425.1). NCBI lineage: Eukaryota > Metazoa > Arthropoda > Malacostraca > Decapoda > Palaemonidae > Macrobrachium > Macrobrachium rosenbergii. Next base: position 42,212,891 of record NC_089762.1, on the reverse strand, counting down.
TAGGAATAGGTTTCATCTTCGGAATAATAATAATAATAATAATAATAATAATAATAATAATAATAATAATAATAATAATAATGATAACTTTCTTGTAAAATAATAATAATAATAATAATAACCTTCTTGTAAAATAATAATAATAATAATAATAATAATAATAATAATAATAATAATAATAATAACTTTCTTGTAAAATCATCCACAATCTCACGATTGAAATGTTGTATATTAAAAATCCCACAATTGTATTAATGAACTATATGTTTCACAAATGATACAATTTAGTGACTTAATCGTGGAATTTTGATTTAAATAACGGTCCTAGTAAACCACAGAGAACCTGATCTCTCTATTTAGAATTATTGTCAGGTATATTTGCAATAATAGCCTCTTACTAGTTAAAATAAAAGTCAGGTAGGTATGACAAACAACAGCAGAAATGCAAGAGATGACCTGAACGCCTAAATAATTTCCAGGGGCCCTGTGGACGGCCTAGGGTCATGGAGGACCTTCGGACACTCGTGATTTGGAGGGAGAGAGAGAGAGAGATATGATATACATCACTGCTGTTGTTAGTTATGCATACCTGACTTTTATCTTAAATAGTATGAGGCTATTTTAATTCTAAATAAGAGTTCATATTCACTGTGGTTTGCTAAGACTGTTATTGTATATTGAAAATCCACTGTTATATCACTAAATTGTATTATTCGTATAAAAGATACAATTCATTGGTATAATTGTGGATTTTTAATATGCAACAGTCTAATCACGACAGTGTGAATTTTTTTTTTTTTTGCAAGACAGTTATTCCTGTTCGTCGACGCTTACTAAGCTGGCCTTGTTTAGATTGCTATAAACAATCATGGATTTTAATTTCTCCATAATCACTCGTTATTATTCAGATATACAGACACTATAAACGTGCTGTAGGTACAGCTACGGACCCACTAAATACTAATCAGAATTCCTGCATACACATTCATCCGGAAACAGACCAGCACCTCAAAAAAAAAAAGGAAAAAAATTAATTGATAGAAACAGATGCTGGAAGCAAGAAAACCACAAATTTTAACTCCAGGCTCCTGAACGAGGACCAGCAGAAGACAGGGGACTCCCTTAAGGAGAGCGCAGCGACAGATGTGCAGTATGCAAAATAGGCAACAGAAAAAAAAAATTAGGCAAGACGGCCATGTGTTGCCCATGTCCTGAGGATGAGGGAGGAATGACTAAATTAAAATGGCATGGAAAGAGCTAATGACAGAGAGATTCTGCTGGAGGTCCTGGGAGGGAGTGGAGGGGAAGGGGAAAGGGAGGGGTGGAGGTTAGTGCTTTGAAAGGAAGATGCATGGGAGAGGAGCCTTTTGGGAGACGACGCGTCTGAGGGCCTGGATCCTAATTCCCTGGTAAAAATGAACAGAAGATTATCAGAAGACAGATAACCAGAGTATCTCTGCAAAGGCATTGTGAAGGGTGACCTTTATACAAGGGAAAAGGATGGACATCTTGGGGCCTGGACCTTAATACCCTGGTGAAAATGAAAAGAGGAGGATTATTAGGCTCTGAAGCCATTTTAAGGGTCGACCTTCCTATCAGGGAAAAGGCAAGACCTTAACATTACCAACTATACTCAATCTATTTCCCTTTACAAATAAACAAAAATCATGCACATCCTTGTGAACTTGATTGCTATGCAGATGCAATCACGAGAGAGAGAGAGAGAGATCCCAAGCAAGCAACCTTGGGAGGTATGTGTATGCCGATCACGCTATGTTCGTCGGGCTAATATTAAGGTAGTCTGAAGCGGGCGGGAAGGCTTTTCATACCAACCATTTATGTAGTTCCTTCCTTCTATAAAGCTCCCCTGGGAACCCTTGTTCCTTCTGACTTCACAGTACTCGCTGCTTCGAAGATATTCTCTGTGAAAGTTGGGAGTACCCTGGGACCATTATTTTGGTTTGGATAAGTTTTCTGTGTGGTTGAAAGATTTGTTATTTTCTGTGGCAGTTTTCTGTGGCATCTGCCTACAGAATGATCCTAGGGCCAATATTTTGGGGAAATTCTCTGAGAGCTTGTGAGAGTGTTATTTTGTGTCTGTTTTCTGTAGTGTATGTACACAGAAAGAGCCTTAGTATGTATAATTTCTTCATGGATACTGACCAAAGACTTTCAGTCAACTTTGCTGAGAGATTTTAAACAGGAAGAATTCTTCACCTCTTTAGAATGAGGCATCCTCCTCCTCCTCCTCCTCCTCCTCCTCCTCTCCTAATGATCCTCCTCCTCCTCCTCCTCCTCCTCCTCCTCCTCCTCCTCAATAGCATTCCTCTGTTTTGATGTTGACCATTGTCACCGTTTATTTGGTTGATCCAAAAGTTTTATTCTGATTATGGCAAGGACCTTTATTATTATTATTATTATTATTATTATTATTATTATTATTATTATTATTATTATTATTATTATTATTGTTATTATTGTTGTTCTTATTGTTGTTGTTGTTCTTGTTCTTGTTCTTGTTTCTGAGTCATAGCATTGTTGTTATAATGTTGTTGTGGCTTGTCTCATCCAAGGAAATGTGAAATAACGCCCCTCCTTTGTTTCGATATAATTATTTTAGTAGATTTGTTTTCTATGAAATTCCACATGACAGAGTATTCCCTTTTGTTTTGCGGTAGACCAAGACCCACTCACTGCAGGGGTAATTGAGTTACAGTCAATAGGAACGAAAACTAAACTGCTCGTCTTATGTAAAGTAAGACGAGCAGTTTTATAGCCAGGGTCGTCAATTACCAGCACATTTACTACTAGTATGCAGAACTTTATTCTTAACTTTAAATCATACTTTGTCCAGCAGCCGATATATTAAATTGAATATTATATAGACGGTTTAATACATTTACCACTCATTTATAGAGCCATCCTCTTTATTTACATGTTTATATAACTTTTTTCAAAGGTTTGATAATGACTTTTACGGAATCGTTTCAGTAGTTTTTACTATAGAATTAACCATTGTTCGGTCAGGGTGGTCGTGAGCGCATCTTATTTGAATCGCATACTCGTTTGCGTAGCTAATAAAAAAAACAGACTTAAGCTTGCATTATCAAATTGCTACCTAAACTTACGTATGTAAACTTTCCCCTGCTTGTTGCTTGACAAAGTATTTAGTAGAAAGTACTCGCGAACAGAGCGAGAGTAAAATGAGATAGTTAACGTTAAAACCATTTTCTTTTTCTTTCATTAATAAAGAAAACTTGTATATCGGGGTGACTACGAAAGGTTATATTTACAGAGGGCTTTTAGGCCTATGCACATCTCTGATTTTATGTAACAGGAATAAAGTATCATAAAATCACTGACAATAGAAGAACAAAAAGTTACATTAAAAACTTAAGACCTGTAATCATTCTTTACGAAAATAGTAATGATGAATGATAACGAGAAAAACGGCAATATTAAATGCAGTGTAAAATGCAAGTGCTTTCTAGGAAAAAAAAATCCAAGCTCATTACTAAAAACAAAAGCGATAAACGAGAACGATTTCGTTAACTTCGTTGAAGTAAATGCAATCTACGGGAAAGTTTCTTTTTTAATAGAAGTTTGATTATGTAGGGGACCCCGATAGAAACTTCAAATCGCTGGGCAAATATGATATGCGTCAAGAAATCTTTGCCTTAGTCTAAATTAACTTCGCCTTGGTAAATGATATATCAGGCATTATGAGAGAGCCATATTACAGTTTTTTTTCATTTATATATATATATTATATATATATATATATATATATATATATATATATATATATATATATATATATATATATGTTACAGTCAACATGCGTAATCAGTCATTACACGTAATGACTGAAATTTCAGTCATCACGCATAATGCACTTAGGGACATTTGATCCCCTAGGAGCTAGTACTAAACACGGTGAAATACATTTTGACCCCCAGGGACTAGTACTAAACCCGGCGAAACAGTGTAGGTGACTCACTGTTTCGCCGTGTTTAGTACTAGCTCCTGGGGATCAAATGTCCCCTAAGTGCATTACGCGTGATGACTGAAATTTCAGTCATTACGCCAGAATGACTGATTACGCATGTTGACTGTATAACATATATATATATATATATATATATATATATATATATATATATATATATATATATATATATATATATATATATACGAGTATATGGCCTTTATTGTGAGATATTCCCAAGCAGACTACACACAAGGAAAAGTTATAATAGCTGTTTGGTTTGACCAGTATCAATTAAGATTAAAACGGGTATAAAATCCCAACTGCTTTTACCGACAATCTTTAGTTTCTCTGTTAAATCCCCTTTTCACATCAGACATCGTGTGCAGTGTAAGAGGTGCAAAAAACACGAGCAGGTAAAAGAGAACTGCTGCTTTATTCATGATCCAGACAGTTTATATAGCGGCAGACTGGCGCCGTGCCGCGAAAGACAATGAGATTGTGTGACCTGAGGTCGATAATAATTAACAATAATATACAGCGAGCAAGTACACTTTACAGTATAAAAACAGACGGAATTCCAATATGGATATAATCTTGGTGCCTGTGAACGAAGAAATACAAGATACACAATTGATAACAGGTGAACAAATACATACATAGTTTAAATTATTGAAATCGCGTGATCTGGCACGTTAGGCGTGACCATTGTATAGGCGAAGAAAATTGGGCGCCACCATAGAAAACTTGCTCAGCGGAGACTTAGCGAATGACACGTTCGATGGAGACTCCGCTGACGGCTCAGTAGGTGACTTTACAGCAGAATAGGATTTAGGGTACACAGACCTGTATGTGAGACATATAGAACTGTGTATAGCGCGTATAGGCCTGTATATAGGGCATATAGACGTTGCTGTGATGGCAAGGCATATCACGGAGGCGATTAATATTATATAGTATATGTATATATATATATATATATATATATATATATATATATATATATATATATATATATATATATATATATGTAGTTTGTATGTATATATATATATAATATGAGTGTGTGTTCATATTATAACTTACGATAATACCATTAACAATATTGATGACATGATGATATCGTTAATAATATTGATAACATATGAAAATATCATTAACAGTATTGATAACTTACGGTAATATCATTAACATTATTGATAACTTATGATATCATTAAAAATATTGATAACTTATGTGTGATAATATCATTAACCATATTGATATAACTCTTGATAATACCATAAACAATATTGATCTTATGACAATATCATTAACAATATTGATAACTTATGACAATATCATTAACAATATTGATAACTTATGATAATATCACTAACCATATTGATAACTTATAAACCCTAGACCCACTCAGAGAGCGAAACGTTTTGACTCATTCGTTGATGTAACAATATTGATAACTTATGAACCTTAGACCCACTCAGGGAGCGAAACGTTTTGACTCACTCGTTGATGTGGATGGAAATCTCGATTGAAATTCCTTACTAATTAACAGTTCGATTGTCAAAAGAACCTCCGTTGTCCTCGGGCATTTTAAATTGCAAGGCGATGAAAATATAAGTCAGGATCACGCTCAGGATCTGAAACCAAAGAGGCAAAAACTTCGTCACGCTAATTCAGATCGATGGAGCTCAAATGGTGACATGTAAAGAAGACGTCCGCACGAAGAAATCGTTTATTAATATGATAATTTTTTTGACTGTATAATATAGAGAAGAGTGTATATAACGCGGCACACAGGTGAGATGATCTGAGAAGTTCACCGAAATAATGAGAAATTTAGCGTATTTTGTTTTATATTTTTACGTTCAACCCCGATGGGCTGGTACTAAACATGGCGAAAGCTCCGCGGGACGCCATGTTTTAATACCAACCTCTCGGGGGTGAAAAGCAACATGAACGGAAGACGGTTAATTTCTCATTATCTCGGTAGATTTCTCAAACTATCTCACCTATACTTCATTATATACACTTATTTCTATATTCCTCAGTCAAAAAATCATACTAATAAAACGATATCTTCGTGCGGACGTTTTCTTAACATATACCGCTAAAGTGACTACTGATAATAATATTCCAGATGCTGTGATCATAATATATGGGTCTAATTTCTTACATCCCTGGACTTACGGGCATCAGATTTTGGCGTCCCATCGTGAAGAGACCGCAAGGGGAGAAGTGGATCTCGTTTTCCAGGTAGAACACCAACTTTGTGACCTGTAATTTGAGGTAAATAGAGAGTTAGGAAGAAGTCTTACAGAATAGTTGTGGCAACATTCACTTTTTTTTTATTCAATAAAGTTTATTTACAAACGTCGCAGTTTTCATTTACACAACAATTTTTACAGTAATATTTGTTATATACATAATTCGAGTTTCACTCGGGTTTAAAGGACTTCTTCCATAAATCCATCTGTTACAATTGATCTTAGTTTGTCACCATGAATGGACTAGGGAAGTAGGAATGAACCCCTTATACCAGATACTTCCATAATATTAGCCACTTCGTACACTTACACGGGAGGTTCATCAGACACACACACGCACACTGGGCAATACCCATCTGTCTTCCTGAATAATATCTTCTCATTCCAGTGCCTCTTTCACTCTTATCTATTCGCCACTCTCTACGTCTTCCGATCCTCTTCCCATCCTTTATTTCATCTGTCTGTCGTCCTCCGTTCTTTCCACGTGACCAAACCATCTTAATCACAATTTCTCTCTCTCTCTCTCTCTCTCTCTCTCTCTATATATATATATATATATATATATATATATATATATATATATATATATATATATATATATATATATACTATATATATATTATATATATATTATATATATAGAGAGAGAGAGAGAGAGAACACCTGTACAAATTGCACAGTTGTCTCCCCATCGGAGAGATTTCCCAGTGCACATCTGTGAAGCACATGTCACTTGTAAGAAGAAGAGGAGAAATAAAATAATAATAATCTGGTTACCAGTTGGCATCTACGACATTTTCAAAAACAGCAAAAGGTATCCCACGCAAATTGTACGTGAAGACGCTAGATCTTTGAATCTCTCGTGCAAGGTGTGTGTGTGTGTGTATTTGTGTATACATTTTCTGACCTGTTGCGACACGTGTGGTGGGAGATCCTTCTGCGATAGGGACTTCATTCTTCGTAGCCACACGCGTCTCTGCAGTAAATGGAAAAGCTATTAGGCCTAATTTGTGTGTAAATTAATTTTCTGTGCATTTGCTTTCACATGTGGTATCAATTATCCATGCATGTTCATGTCCAAAGTAATTGGTCAAATATCAAAGGAACATCAAAGTGCCTAAACACTTGTAAAATGACACCACATCACCGTTTCAGTTTCTAACGTCTGTCCTGTTTAAAAGAATAAAGGTATCTTTAATAACTACAGACTCTCATAACCTAATCAAGACTTCAGTTAACTAACGAATAAGTGACATTTTCATTTATGAGTTCCTATGACATTAGATACGTCGCTCATATTGTAATGTCCTTAAAATCTGAACGATCTATGTTCTCGTGTCATAGGCTGTTGTTGAATTCTGATGAGAGAGAGAGAGAGACACTTACCCGAACACATAACAGATCAGGAGAACAAAGAATGAAAACGCAACTCCAAAGAGACTCGACGAACAGAAAGAAGAACAGAATCCCCATCTTGATGAGGGCGTGGTACAGGTGCCCCACTGACACTGTCAGGTAAAATGGCAGTGTGGCGAAAATCGGAACGCCCGTGAACGCAACCAGACCTTCGACGATGTCGTCGGTGCGTTCTATTAGTCTAAACAGGCGACGGAAGTCATCCCCTAATGCTGAGGTTCGGCCTGAGTGAGACTTTCGCTCTAGCTTGGTGGCATCTTCGAAGCTTCCCCAGTAGGAGGATATCTGAAGGAGGTAACTATTGCTCGCTGGCCTGGACGCCCAAATTGCACCTTCCTCAGACTTGTCGTCACCTTGTTCCTCTTCTTCATGCTTGATTTTTCGTGATATGGCTTCGATTTCGGCGTCTAAACGGTTTGTCAGGCTCATGGAAATCGAGGAGATGAGGCCACCTGTTCCCATGATACATACTGGGAAGTATATCAAGACGTGTGGTATTTCCAGCACTATTCCAACAGTCTGTTCATAGGGCTCATGTGTAAGTGCGTTCAGTATTTCACCCAAGGAAAACACACTGAATAACACGTGTACTCCGAACGGTAAAAGCACATGGAAGATAACCTGAAGAATGTTTCCTCGACTGTTCAACAATTCCTCATCCATCAGGGACACTACGCGAGCCAGTCGCCTGTTGCAGAAGGCAAGGTAAATCTGCAAGAACATGGCGCTGATGCCCATCATGTACTTTACAATCATGCCAACGGTTCGGTTTGTATCTTCTGAATTGTAGACGTGGAAGTGAATGTTCAAGTAGCCACACACTCCCATAAATGCTGCCAAGAAGAATGACCAAATGGTCCAACACAGACTCCTCTTAACGGTAACGTCTCCTTTTCCTGGAACGATGAGGCTTCCATAATTCAGACTGTATGGAAAGCCTCCCCACACTTTCAACAAAGACAGCATAAAAAGCACTGGACTTCTACACGAGTTAAACATTGCGATTATTCTATATTACCAAAAGCACTGACGAATACAAAGGAAGTTTTCTTGCGTAAGGAGACAACTGAATATCCCTGTTTCTGCCAGTCGATAAGGGCGTAGTCTCCTTTTCTAAGATAATTTAAGACCCTGCAAGAAACGCCGATACTAATCTCACAGTGGTTTGGCTGCTTATGTACAAATTATCAAATATTCACACTGTTCCTTTATGTTTACGTAGACATTAGCCACTTCGTTCAATAACAGTGGGTAATTTGGTGTCCGCAAGGAATTAGATGGTCAAGAAATTCACTTTATACCTCTTTGAATCAGATCAATGTTTTCTTTAAATTTCAGAGGCATTCGCATTATGTTTTAGAGTCTTGTATTTTATGTGATTTTCTGTCATAGAGCATTGCTTTATGTTAAACATTAGAAAAATTACAAGCCAAACCTTAGAGTAGATTGAGTATTATGATTATGTTTCGAAAAACAAAATTAAGCTCCCTTCATTTACAGTCCTGAAAGTAAGACAAGACATACTTTCACTTTTACTTTCTTTTTAATTTTCACATGAATGTACATCTCCGAAATGGAAAAGAGAACATGATGTGTACATGAAAATAATATATAAATAATATATATATATATATATATATATATATATATATATATATATATATATATATATATATATATATATATATCATACAATAATCCCTCAGTCATCCGGATTAATAGAGCCATGCCCCTGTCAGATAATGGAATAATCCAGAAGAGGACGAGTAAAATAATCTACGGGTGTTTAGGGGAACGTGGGACTTACCTGTAAACTTAACACATCAAGTGAGCAGAGGATGAAACTGCAACTCCAAAGAGACTTGGCGAACATCAAGAACTGAAACCAATTGTGGGTGAGGGCTTGGTACAGGTGCCCCACTGATACCGTCAGGTAAAATGGCAATGACGCGAATATCGGAACGCCCGTGAACACAACCAAAGCCTCGACGATGTCGTCAGCATTTTCTATTAGTGTAAAGAGGCGACGGAAGTCATCCTCTAAGGCTGAGGTTCGGCCTAGGTGAGTCTTCCGTTCTCTCTTGATGGCATCTTCGGAGTGCCCCGAGTACAAGGGTAGCTGAGGGAGATTTCTGTTCCTCACTTTCCCGTATGCCCACATGGCAGTGTCCGAAGACTTGCTGCTGTCTTGTCCTTTCTCCTCACGCTTGATTTTTTGTGATATGGCTTTGATTTCAGTGTCTAAACGGTTTGACAGGTTCACGGAAATCGAGGAGACCAGGCCACCTGTTGCTATGATACTTACTGGGAAGTAAATCAAGACATGTGGTATTTCCATCACAGTCCCAATAGCCTGTACAACAGCCCGCACACGAAGGTCGGATGTAATTGCGTCTATTATTTCAGTCAAGGCAAACACAATGAATAACAACTGAACTCCGAGCGGTAAGAGCACATGGAAGATAACCCGACGAATGTTTCCTTGACTGTTCAACAATTCCTCGTCCATCAGGGACACAACGTGAGCCAGTCGCTTGTTGCAGAAAGCAAGATAAGTTTGCAAAAAGATGCCGCTTATGCCCATCATGTACTTTATGATAATCCCGACTGTATGTATCATCGTTTCCGCATTGTAGGCAATGAAATGAATGTTCAAGTAGCTAAACACTCCCATAAATGCTGCCAAGAAGAAGGACCAAATGGTCCAGCACAGACTCCTCTTAACGGTGACGTTTCCTTTTCCTGGAACGACGTGGCTTCCATAATCCAGACTGTATGGAAAGCCTCCCCACACTTTCAGTAAAGACAGCATGAAAAGCACTGGACTTCTACACGAGTCGAACATTGCAATTATTCTATATTTCCAAAAGTACTGACGAATAGCCAGAAAGTTTTCTTATGTAAGGAGACGACTGAATATCCCTGCTTCTGCCAGTCGGTAAGGACGTAGTCTCATTTTCTGAGAAAATGTAAAAGCTTGCAAGAAGCGCCGATACTAAGCTCATGATTATAAGTATGTAAACATAATGCCTTGTCCGTTTGTGTACAAATTATCTAATATTCACACTGTTCCTTTATGATTACGTAGGCATTGGCCACTCCGTTCAATAACAGTGGGTCATTTGGTATCTATAAGGAATTAGAAGATTAAGAAATCACCTCGTACCTCTTTAAATTACGTAGATCAATATTTTCTTTTACTTTCAGTTGCATTCTCATTATATTTTAGAGTCTTATATTTTGTGTGATTTTCTGTCATAGAGCACTGCGTTATGTTAAACATTTCTTAGAAAAATCAAAAGCCAAACCTTAGAGTAGAGTGAATATTAGTATTATATTTCGAAAAACAAAATTAAGCTCTATTCATTTACAGTTCTGAAAAAAACAAAAGGCATGCTTTCGATTTTACTTCCTTTTTAATCTTCACATGAACATACATCTCTGAAAGAGAAAAAGGGAACGTGTACAGGAAATATATATATATATATATATATATATATATATATATATAATATATATATATATATATATATATATATATATATATATATATATATATATATATATATATATATATATATATATATTATTACATATTTACAAATTCGACTCTCCAGCCTGTTAGTAGGAAGTCAAATTTCATAGCGGCTGGTGGAGACCCCCACTAGGGGGACAATGTAGGCGTCCTACTCAATTTAACTCTTCCAACTGGACTCAGAACATAATATATATTTTACGTTTTTTCCGTGGTTTTAGTTTGAAATATGCTCTGTGAGACAGGTAGCAACAGTTTGTTAATTTGCCTTGTGATTCTGACTTCGTGGGTATGGAAAACGTAAAAAAATTGGAAAACAAAGGAGAATTTCTTGAGCATAGGGCTCAGGCACTGAGGAATTAATTATTAAAAAGGCACAGTTAAAGTAGTGTATTTCATAAATGACATTAGTATGGGAAAAGAACTCATAGGTTGAATGAAACTGGGGAATTCCAGCCACAGTCCGAATATTCACGAAATAGCATCCCTCTGAAATGGAGATATGCAGTTATACGCCTTGTTTGAACTGAAAATGACAAAGAATAATGAATTCAGGCTGACCTGGGGTGCCAAAGGAGTAATAAAGAATTAATACTCACCCCCATCACAAGAGGCGCACGGAGTCCATTAGGGATTTCTGGCTTTCTCTTTAAGAAAATATTACGAGACAAAAGCGTGACTGAAATGGGGTCTTCCAGGGCACTTTACCTTAGCAGATTTTTGCTGGCGCGTAGAAGGCGGTCCGTGGATGACCTTGCGATTTCGAAGACAAAGTTTCTTCCAAGTGGTGAGATGCTGGCTTCCGTCAGGGCAAGGCGATGGGGACAACCAAACCCAAGACAATGGCGTGTGGGCTCGAGGAATACGGTGACGACGAGGAGAAGTTGATCGGAAAGGGCCACGTGGTTCAGATGCAAAGGGCATCGATGGTCCCAGGTGTTGTCGACGTCTTCAATTAGTTCACTCCAGCCATCTTCCAGCTTTCGTCTCCATGAAATTCCTTGTTTTTCATTTCTCCAAATCTCAATTTTCATCCTCCTAAAACGCAGCCCTTTGTTAATTCAACCTATGCCAGGAGGCAGCCCGAGAATCGCCCCAGATTACTTTTGCCTTTAAAACCATCTTTATCAAAAAGTGATTAGTTTAATCTTTTAACTCCTTGTTTTTAAGTCGATTAAGACAGATGGTGATCGATTCCTCCGTAGTGCATAAATGAACAACCAACAACAACAAAGGAGGGGGAGGTAATTTGCTAAGCGAATTCTTTAATCAGAGGTTCAACCATACAAGATGATCAGACAATACCTCCTCTGGGTGTGAATCAATATTAAAGAATGAGCGGCAAATCTCTTACGTTACTCTACATTCTGCATACAATGAACTTTACGGAAAGGGTTTTATAAGCTTGGTTACTTTTAATAACAATTTGGGACGTGTTTTCGTTAACAATGTAATTTAAACATTTTCAAAGAATGATTACTTTAGATTCAGTTCCAGCCTCATTTGGTAACTTTTAATGTGACTAAATAAATTGAATTAATTAACATTATAGGACTCTTTTGGCCCATCTGGCCAACAAATCAAAATAAGGTTATTGTTCAAGAATTAAAATACACGGTTACTTAATTTTTAGATAAAATGCATGTGTTAGTACAATCTGCCTTGAATAGGCTGTATAAATGATAAACAGCGTTTATTTTTGTAAATGATATCCCCTTTATACGATACTGTAATGACTATACATATTCGCATTGATAATTTATCTTCGTTTTAACTTATATGGCTCAGCTATCGTTCAATAGCTGAGGATATACACACATCGGGAATTTGACAGTCGTGTCAATTATCCTGATTAATTCGCTAACCTTAAACTACGCTGATTTTATTGGGAGTCCACTGCCTCCAATGTTATGAGGGCGAGCAGACAAAAGATGTGGGGTTCAGGACAAACAGCAGTCTTGGAAGTAAACTTAACACAAAAGGGCAGAGGATGAAAAGAAAATTACCAAGAGACTTGAATGAAACATCAAGAACTGAAGGCGGGAAACCCCTTGTGGGTGAGGGCATTTAAATCACAAGGTGCCCCAGTTGATGACTGATTCATTAAAATAAAGATAACTAAATGACTAAATGAAAGTAAATGAACGGCAGAAGAGCTAACCAAAAGAGTGAGGGTTTTATTGATGTTCGTCAGCATTTTCGTCCTTTGTATAAAGAGGCCGGACTAGTCATCCAGTCCCAGGGCTGAGGTTCGGCCGAAGGGGTGAGTCTTCAGGTTCTCTCTGATGGCATCTTCCGGTGCCAAGGTATGGGCGCAAGGGCGTGAGGAGATTTCTGTTTCTGTTTTTCTTAATGCCTTCATGGCGGTGGGGAATGGTATTGCTGCTGTCTTGTCCTTCCTCCTGGGGATGATTTTTTTTGATATGAAGATTTGATTTAAGAGATAAGAAGTTCCTGAGGAACGGAAGAAGATAGAGGAGGCCTGCCACCTTCTGGATTATGATACAAGACTGGGAAGATGAAATCAAGACACAGGTGCCATGGGAGTCCCAACAGCTCTTTGTAAATTACCTGGAATGTTATACGCCCGTCTAATTTCGCTCGAGTCTTTCACAATGAATAACAGTTGAACTCGGCCGGGGAACGGAGGGCCCGCGATGGAGATAACCTGACCACCTGGGCCTGCTGTGCGACAGCTCCTCAGGAGGGTTCCATCAGGGACACAACATAAGCCGTCAGCTCTTGTAGTTCAGAAAGCAAGATAAGTTTGCAAAAAGATGGCGACTTATACCCATCGGCGATGGGCTTTATGATAAGGAGGCGGTCTTTACCGTGATCTTTTCCGTAGGTGTTGTTGACAAGAAAGGCACGGGTTGCGAGCCGCACCTCCCAGGTGAAATCCGCGGTGGTCAAGAAAAAGGTCTCAAATGGACCGACGCTGAGCGGTGCCAGGCCGGGGAAGAGGGGTTTCCTGAGTTTCCGTGAATGGAACGGCGTGGCTCTGGCGCTGGCCAGACTGAGTCAAAGCGCTATCACAGGTTTCTTGGGCTCGTCGGTCAGGACGGAAAGCACTGGACTTCGGGGGCATGCAAGTGGCACCATTGCAATTATTCTATATTTCCTGAAGGGAGATTTGATTGACGAATGGCACAGAAAGTTTTCTTATGGCCGGAGACGACTGAATCGGGATCCCGCTTCTGCCAGTCATTGTACTCAGGTGGCACTGGTGGGGACTCATTTTCTGGTACCCAGGGGAAAATGTCTTGACTGAGGAGAAGCGGGGATACTCGCGCCCATGATTATGATTAAACAGAACCCCTAGATTGTCGTTTTCGGTGGGGACAATTTATCCAGGATGACGTCACACTGTTCCTTTATGTTTACTACTGCAAGATTGACCAATTTTTCAATAACAGTGGGTCTTTGACTATCTATTGGAATTAGATGATTTTTAAATTGATTTATTCCCTTTAAATTGATCAAGTTTTCTTTTAATTTCGATAGCTCATTCTCATTATATTTCTAGTTCTTGGATGATTGTGAGATGCGCCCGAGTCATAGAGCACTGCGCGCGGGTTAAACATTTCTTGGAAAAATCAAAAGCCAAGGCCCTTCGGCGGGAGGGAGTGAATATTAGGATTACGGCCAAGGCGAAAAACAAAATTAAGCTTTCTATTCGTGACAGTTCTGCCCAAAAAACAAAAGGCATAGACCTTGCACGCCGTGCAAAGGTCCACATGAACTTTACATCTCCCTGTGGAAAAAGAAGGTATATATATATTGTCGGTTTTATATATATTTCTTGTTATGTTATATATAATGCCCGTTTTCTTGCAATAATATATATATATATATATATATATATCCAGCCTTATATATTTGTTCTTACGATATTTACAAATTCATCTTCCAGCCTGGATAGCTTGAAATGGTGGGTTTCATATCGGCTATTGGCAACACTCGGTGAGTGGACAGTGTGGGCGTCCTACCACAATATGGGTGGCGAGGGCAGGAGGGCGTTAGCGGGCACAAGGACGGGTCATGATAGTACCTCGGCGGTGCTGAGTAGTCTTAACTATAAGCCATTTTGTCCCTATGACCTTTGTGCCCTGTCGGTTAGTTGCCTGCCTTTCAGATGTACTGCTGCTCCAACGTCTCTCCACCGCTCAGGAGAATCAAGGGGACGGCACCATGACTGCCTGACGTCGGCTCTCACTCCCCGATCGTCCGCCCGGGACAGGGCGTGGTACAAAGGCCTTTCCGCCCAGGAATTTAAGTGAGAACTAAAGTTCCGGTGGGAGAGATCGCAGCCTCCCCCCGTTGGCCCTTTCGGAAGCCTTCAGAGGAGCTCGGACTCCGAATCCATCTTTGGCATGAACACTCCTTGGCTGATGCACTCATTCCCGCGGTAGGGGCTGGGGGTGGCAAGGAATGTCGTTCTAGTTCTGGAGCTTTCCTGTCGCTCTGATCTTCATTCTCGTTCCTCCCTTTTCTCTTGGGCATTTTCTCAAATTCTCATTGTTCTTAAACAAAGTTCCCTTTGTTTCCACACCGTTCTTTATCCTTCTCTGCACGTTCATTTTTTCCTCATGACTTGTTCTTGGCCGAAATTAAGTTTGTTCTCTCTCTCTGATAATCTTAGATCATTCCCTGCTCTTGGGCAAGTGTTACCATCTGCTCACGTTAAATCTAATCTTAATGTTTCATTGAAAGTCTTTATGTAAATGAATGCTGACTTGGAATCTCAGATCTTGCCCAGAATCCTGCTGTCAGCGGACATGTAGAATTTGAAATCCTCGTTTTCTGGGCTCTGGCCCATCGTGAAATAATGGGGCCTTATGAAGACTCAAGACCCAGGTTGTCATGGGAAAAGACTCTACTGCAATCTGACAGTCTCAATTGGCCAGACTGCCGGAGAAATGGAAGCATTAACGTTGATTGCTAAGTCTAGAGATTTTTTATCAGGAGTCTTAAGTATTTTATGAAATTCGAAGTCTAAATCGTCTTTATAGGCTGTTATTTGGTTCGCTCAGATATGGCCGGCTAGCGTAGTTATAGTTTTCATTAACATTGCATGTAGTCCGTTACCTTGATGTCTGAACTGCCAATAATGTCTCAGGACTTAATTTTGGGTTAGTTGCAAATCTGTAAATTCTCGAGTTAATTTAACCAACTTTTTGTATGAGTCTCTGACTTTCTTTAATTTGGAGAAATTCAAGATACGTGCGACGTATTAATTACATTTAGTCTCTGAGGATTCAAGTTTTATATACACTCACACACACGACACAATTTTATAGTCTCTGAGGACTATTTGGATAAATTCTCGCCATGCGATATATTTTTGTATAGTCTATGAGGACTATATATTTAAATTCTCCATGCGACAACAATTTTCAATTATCCGAGGACTTAAGTTTGGAGGAATTCTCGCCTGTGGACGTGGGAATATCCAAATGAGGACTGGATTTAAAATAATCGCCACGTGCGGTGTTCAGGGAACTCTGAGGACTTACCTGTAAAATTCTCGCCACATCAGGTGAGCAGAGGATGAAAACTGCAGTTACAAAGAGATTCTCGCAAACAGTGCGACGAGAACAGAGTCCCCATCTTTGGAATTTGGAGAAATTCTCGGTGCCCGACTGAACTTTCAGGTAAAATTAGGACTTGATTTGTGAATTTCGGAACGCCACCCGTAGAATTTTACATCCAGAGACTTCGACGATTCGTCCAGCTTAGAAATTACTAATTAGTGTAAAGAGACGAAATGAAGAAAAAATGCCTCACGCGGGCATGGGCGGGGGTGTGAGTCTTCAGGTCGTTTGATGGCATCACCGGAGGTATTTTTAGATTCTGGGTAATGAAGGAGATTTCTGTTTCTCTGGGATCCGGAGTATTGCCCAGTCGTCTGGCAGGATAATCTACAAGACTAGTTTTTGCTATCGGAGTTTGTCCTTCCTCCTAACACGCTTGATTTTTTTGTGATATGGAATTTCAGCAATGCAAACTGGTTTGACAGGTTCACGGAAATTTATTCGCGCCTAGGCCAACTGTTGCTGAAATTCGAAATGTGAAGTAAAATTAAGACATGAGGTATTTCTTTCGCAGTCCCAAAACCTTTGCAGGAAGGTCGATTAAGAATCTAATGTTTCAGTGAATTTTAACACAGATGAATAACAATTGAACTCCGAAAGCAAAGGATGGAAGATAACCTGACTGGTTGTTTCCTAACTGACCTGTTCAACAACTCCTGTCCATTAGGGACACAATAGCCAGTTCTTTTCTCTCAGTGATTAGTTTGCAAAAAGATTTCTAATTCCTAGGAACAGTCGATTGTAAAAAGGTTTTGCTAAGATTAACACGACTGTCTGTACCATTTTCTGGATCTGTGTGCTGGTTTTGAAATGAATGTTCAAGTAGTCCAAACACTCCCTAATAGCTGATCCAAGAAGCAAATGGAACAAATGGTCCTGCACAGATCTCTTAACAGTAACATTTTTCGTTTTTCCGTGGTTTTAGTTTGAAATCCATAATCCAGACTGTATGCAACAGTTTAAGTTAACAGCCTTGTGATTCTGACAGCATGGGTACTGGACGTAAAAAAGAGTCGAAAACAAAGGAGAATATTCTATATTACCAAAGGGTCTGGTTACTGAGGGAAGCCAGAAAGTTTTCTTAAAACACGGAGACGACTGAATATACATAAATGACATTAGTACTGAACCAGTCGGTTGAATGACTACAGAGTCTCATTATCCGAGAAAATGTCCACGAAATAGCATCCCTCTGAAAGAAGCGCCATTATACGCCTAATGAAAATGATTATAGAATATGTAAACAGGAATGCCTTGTCCGTTTGTGTAATAAATTATTTAATATTGCCGATACACTGTTCCTTTATGATTACGTAGGAGATTTCTGGCTTTCCTTTCAATAACATTGGGACATTTGGTATCTATGAATTGGGGCTCTTCCAGAAATCACTTTATACCTTTTAAAGGGCGCGTAGATCAATATTTTCTTTGGATTGAGTTGCATTCTCAGTATATTTTCTTCCTGGTGAGATGTGTGATTTTCTGTCATAGAGCACTGCGTTATGGGGACATTTCTTAGAAAAATCAATGCCAAATCTTAGAGTAGAGTGAATATTAGTATTATATTTGGAAAAACAAAATTAAGCTCTATTCATTTACAGTTTGAAAAAAACAAAAGGCATCCATATCTTCACTTTTGTGTGAGACTTTTTAATCTTTCACATGAATCCCATCTCCGAAAGGAAAAAAGGAACGTCCATCACAGATGCTTTGACTCATTATACCTATATATATAGGTTATGGCCTATATATATATATATATATATATTACTTTTTATATATATTTAAAGATATTTATCAAAAATATATATATATATAATCTTTTAACCCTTGTTTTTAATTCGATATTTACAGATTGGTCTCTCCATAGTAAGTCAAATTTCATAGCAGCTGGTGAACAACCCAACTCAAAGGGGACAATTTGCTAGCGAATTCTACTAAATTTAACTCTTCCAACTGGACTCATATATAACAATATATATATATATATATATATATATATATATATATATATATATATATATATATATATATATGTGTATATATATATGTATATATATATTGTTAAAGATTTACATTCTTCCCTCGTCAGGCAGCTAGGAATTAATTTATTCAAGGAATAATTTCACCTTTCATTTGACTTTGGGCCAAGAAAACATGGCGGGTAAGGTAGACCAAGCATATTTTGAACTAAGGAGGACAGTTAGCGTCTTGTTTTGAACTCATGTAGACGAAAGCCCCACCTCAGCTGACCTGGGGTAGTACAATAGCAACCCCCCTTCACCCCCATCACGTGATCTGTAGGAGCGGCGAGTCCATTAGGGATGGGAGGTGAATCCAGGCTGTGAGATAAATAGGAACTTAACCTCTAAGTACTTGGTCATAAGACCCAAATTTTCTCCACTCTTTTGCTGGCTGTACGACTTTTGCAGATCGACCTAGGCCTACACTTCGAAGCAAAACAACCAAGAAGGAGCACCCTGGCTTCCTCAGACGCCGCACTCCGCGCACAACCAACACCCGAGACACATGGGCAATTTTTCCCTCCTTCTACTGGTGACGACTAGCCACGTTGATCGGCCAAGCCTTAAATGTTCAGCGCAAAGCATCAACAGTCCCCAGGTGCGTCGACCGCAATTAGTCAATAAGCCAGCTCCTTTCTCTCCATGAAATTCCTTGTTTTTCATTTCTCCAAATCTCAATTTTCATCCTCCTAAAACGCAGCCCCTTTGTTAAGTCAACCTATGCCCTGAGCAGCCCGTGAATCGCCCCATGACTTGCTTTAAAACCAGCCTAATTCAATTCAGTGATTAGTATTGAAGTATTCCCTCCATAGTGTAAATTAAGGGCAAATTAATTTAAGTAACTCAAGTGATCAATTCCTCCGTAGTGCATAGATTCATGTGAGAGAAATTATTGGTGCTAAATCGCTAACCCTGTCTTTATTTCCAGAGGTTCAACCACGCTCTGCTCAGACAAACCTCTGCCTTGTGAATCCAATCCTTAAAGAATACTGCCATCTCTGAAGCCAAGGAAGTCAGTTGCATACAAAGCCAATTACGGAAATTATTATAAGCCTTATCACGCTTTCCAATTTGAGACGTGTCATTTGCGTCAATGTAATTTTCATTTTCATTAAGTTTGATTGCTTGCTGGATCCTCAGTTCCAGCCTCATTTGATTGCTTCATGTGTAAATAAATTCACTGTAACGTAACAGTTGACTCATTCCTATGGCGACCTTCCATTCATTTATTAAATTGGTACAATAAGATAAGTTCTTCACTTTCACTGTTATTTTGTTCTACCGCTTGGTGTTCTCCTTTGGCCCATCTTGCAGTAATTCAATATAAACCTCCCCTTTCATCCCTCCAAAGAGACCCAATAAGTCAAAAAAAAAAAAAAATATATATATATATATATATATATATATATATATATATATATATATATATATATATATACATATCTTCTTTGTTTTACGTGCTTCTTCCCATTTTTATGGGGTAACGATGCCTTCTTTACGAAGGACTTTTGATTTGGCGTTGGGGTATAGCCTCGATTGGCTGCCCTGCCTGACATAGACCCTGGTAACGATGTGTACGTGTATAGTACCAATCCCCAGCTCCCTTTCTCCCAAGCAGCGAGGAGAACTGGGCGGTTTAGGACGACAGTTCGAGACGTGTGAGGTGTCTGTTATGTTTATAGAAGATGTTGGAGTGGCTTTGTTTATGTGTGTATTAGTCTGTAACACCCATTTGCTTTTCAGCAAACCTATCCGTTGATTACATACGTAATCCCGGGGTGTCTAAACGGATAGCAAAGTGTCCGCCTTCTCTGACCAGTCGGCTAGATTTTTGCGCCACGGACCTCTACGAAGTCCTAGGCGGCTGCTCTACCGACTGAGCCATCGAGGCTCTACATATATATATATATACATATATACATAATGTATATATACACATCCATACAACAACCCCTCAATTATCCGGATTAATAGAGCCAAGGCCCTGTCGGATATTGGGAGCATCCAAATGAGGGCGAGTAAAATAATCTATGGGTGTTCAGGGGAACATGGGACTTACCTGTAAACTTAACACATCAGGTGAGCAGAGGATGAAAATGCAACTCCAAAGAGACTCGGCGAACAGCAAGACGAACAGAATCCCTGTCTTTGTGAGGGCGTGGTACAGGTGCCCCACTGATACTGTCAGGTAAAATGGCAATGCTGTGAATATCGGAACGCCTGTGAACACAACCAGAGCTTCGACGATGTCGTCAGCATTTTCTATTAGTGTAAAGAGACGACGGAAGTCACCCTCTAAGGCTGAGGTTCGGCCTAGGTGAGTCTTCCGTTCTCTCTTGATGGCATCTTCGGAGTGCCCCAAGCACAGGGGTAGCTGAGGGAGATTTCTGTTTCTCGTTTTCCCGTATGCCTTCATGGCGGTGTCTAAAGACTTGCTGCTGTCTTGTCCTTCCTCCTCACGCTTGATTTTTTGTGATATGGCTTTGATTTCAGTGTCTAAACGGTTAGACAGGTTCACGGAAATCGAGGAGATCAGGCCACCTGTTGCCATGATACTCACTGGGAAGTAAATCAACACATGTGGTATTTCCATCGCAGTCCCAACAGCCTGTACATGGAGGTCGATTATAACTGCATCTATTGTTTCAGCCAAGGCAAACACACTGAATAACAACTGAACTCCGAACGGTAAGAGCACATGGAAGATAACCTGACGAATGTTTCCTTGACTGTTTAACAATTCCTCGTCCATCAGGGACACAACGTGAGCCAGTCGCCTGCTGCAGAAAGTGAGATAAGTTTGCAAAAAGATGGCGCTTATGCCCATCATGTACTTTATAATCATCCCGACTGCGTTTATCGTCTCTTCCGAAGTGTAGACATGAAAATGAATGTTCAAGTAGCTACACACTCCCATAAATGCTGCCAAAAAGAAGGACCAAATGGTCCAGTACAAACTCCTTTTAACGGTAACGTTTCCTTTTCCTGGAACGACGTGGCTTCCATAATCCAGACTGTATGGAAAGCCTCCCCACACTTTCAGCAAAGACAGCATGAAAGTCACTGGACTGCAGACCCAGTTCAACATTGTAGTTATTCTATATTTTAGTTATCTTATTCTATATTTTAGTTATCTTATATTTCCAAAATCGCTGCTGAATACGCAGAAAATATCCTTGTGTAAGAAAGCGGCTGAGTATATATCCCTGTTTCTCCTAGTTTGGTTTGGGCGTTGTTTCATTTTCTAAGGAAATTTGATAGTTCTCAGGAAACGCCAATACCAATCTCATGGTGTTTAGTATGCTAACAGAGTGCTCTGGCAGCTTGTTACAAATTGTGTTGTATTCACTTTGCATGCTTGCATAGGTAATAACCACTTCATTTAATGTTAGTGTGTCATGTTCAGTCTTCGAGGAATTAGATGATAAATTCACTTTACACCCCTTTAAATTATGCTACATAATTATCAGAGAACTTAAAAACCAAACTGTATAGTAGAATGAGTATTACGATTCTATTTTGAGAAAATAAAATTAGGCTTTATATATTTACAGTTCACATTTATGTACAGTACATCTCAGTGAGGGAACATATGTACAGGATATAATATATATATATATATATATATATATATATATATATATATATATATATATATATATATATATATATATATATATATATATATATATATATATATATATATCCACTAATTAGACCTCGGCTTCAATCAACCCTTGCCTTTACCTTCTCTGAAATCTTCTGTTGGCGCCTCAGTATTATCCTTCTTCCGTCAGTACTGCAGGAATGCGACACTTGATTGTTTATGATCACGTACTTGTAGCCTTAAGAGAAAAAGAATTCGTGTTTTTGTTCCATTATGTCATTTGCAGGAGCTCTTTCCTCCCTTACGCTTTCTAATTTACGAGAGATAGAGAGATCAATACGTCAAGCAGTCGGGTAAATATAATTGCTTGCATACACCATTGGCTCGAGTGGTAGACTCCACCTAGTTGCTGACAGTGTTATTTTCTTTGCTATAGCCAACAAATTTTCTTGTCTGATCATAAGAACATTAAATAAATTACACGACACAAGGAAGTTAAGTTCAGTGACCTGAGGTTTAGCCAGACCACTCAGCTGATTAACAGCTCTCCTAGGGCTGGCGCGAAGGATTAGGTTTATTTTACGTGGCTAAGAACCAATTGGTTACCTAGCAACGGGACCACAACTTATTGTGGAACCCGTACCGCATTATAGCGAGAAATGAATTTCTATCACCAGAAATAAATTCCTCTAATTCTTCATTGGCCGGTCGGAGAATCGAACGCGGGGCCAGCAGAGTGCTGGCCGAGAACGGCACTCACCCTGCCAATGAGGAACGACACAAGGAAGAAGTGGCATTAAATCCAATATTGATTTATTTGTTTACATAAAATTATCTAGAACTGGTATTGCTTACAAGAAGG
This sequence comes from Macrobrachium rosenbergii, assembly GCF_040412425.1. Taxonomy (NCBI): domain Eukaryota; kingdom Metazoa; phylum Arthropoda; class Malacostraca; order Decapoda; family Palaemonidae; genus Macrobrachium; species Macrobrachium rosenbergii. Next base: position 42,189,598 of record NC_089762.1, on the reverse strand, counting down.
TGTAATAGTGTTTGAAGAGACAAAAATTCGTGAAGTACCAGAGATGAATCGGCCAGTAAAGGTAACGAGATAATCTAAATCTGATCATAGAAAGAAACATTGGAGAATGAGTGCAGTTCGTGTCAGGTATTAGACGTGATAAAATACGGAACGCAAAAAGAAAAAAAGCTAAAGAAAAAGTAGAAAAGTTATGCAAATAAACCAGTCTTATTATGTTTATTGTTGTGATCAAGAATTATTAACTTAAGCTCTGTGCCCAGCTGTAAAAGTGTATTGTAAATATACCTGCAACAGTTGTTGTTAACTGAGAGACAGCACAACATCGTGACATATTTCTCGGTTCGGTGACAGATTTCATCCAACGCCGAGTCTCGTAATCCTTTTTAGTCTTCTTGTTTCCCTGATTCCTTTCCTGCAGTAGGCAGGTCTGATAATTCTAGAGCTCAGAATTTCTCGTTCTTAGTCTTTTCGGTCGATGTTTTCCCATAGAAATTCACAAGAAGAAGAAAGCGAGAGAGAAAGTAGAGTTCAAAACCTGGTTACTTTCGCGCGAGGATGATGCAACATCTCCAGTTTAATTCGTCGATTCTCACTTGAGTTTTAGACATAATTATATGACAAATAAATTCTATATACATTTATCTTGGTAGTATAATAAGGAATTCGCTCAAATAAATCTTATACGAACCAATCGAACAGAAAATATCGGACGAAATCGCACGCTTTACGTTCGCTTGAAAAATGTCCGCTGGCTTCACACCCCGGCAGTAGACAGTACCAACGTGTATTCGTTGAAGTGACGTTAAGCCTAATTGAATGTTATTTAAGAACACTTCTCTGACTCCGGAGGTTATTGTAAGTATAATCAACGATAAATGATTTAGCAAATGAAATATTATTAACGTTGAGTAACGCTTGAAGCCATGGTGGACGAAAATAGCCGTGTGTGTCTCGGAGTCCTACAGCTGTTCTTACCTTAGGCTGACGATTTTGACAGGAGGCCCAACATAGGCCTATGGTGAGCCTGCAGGTTAAAATTATTCAGTTACCAGGTTAATTAAATCAGGAAGAGTTTATTTTATTCGATAGAATCCAGCCTGGTTTTATATTAGGCCTGAGCTTCTAGAAGACGGTGATGATTCAGGCGTGACTTCTTCGGTAGGTCCAAAGATTTCGGGGATGGTTGGAATTCGGTAGGCCTACGAAGGTATGGCTGTTTTAGACCTATCCCTACCCGGCTTGGCTTCAAATCACAGGGGGAGGTTGTTGTAGCCTGTGAGGGCGTAACCTTGGGCAATAGGCTACCATCTCTCGCGCTATTGTACTTTAAACATGGCCGAACTTAGTGATGCATCTAAGTTTGGCCGTCATCTTTAGCCTAAAACTAGTAAAAGTTCGTTTCCGGTCCGAACTACAATTCCACTCGAGGGCTAGTTCTAAACATGGGAAACATCGATGCATCTACAGTTTTGCCGTCTTTCGTACTAGCCTAGCCCCCGGGGGTCAAATGTGTTTTGCCAAGTTTAGCCCCTGGGGATCAAATACCCCAAAGTGCACATCTCAAAGTTGGAACTTTGAAAACATCCTCAATTATTTACATATGTTTTAATTTTTATTGTGATAAGTATTAGCTTGCAAGAATTGTGCCGAATTGTGTATAGATTATTTTTTTCAATTTTTTATGAAGATTCGAAAGGTAACCATATAATAAAAAATCAAGTAGGGATGTTTGGACGGAAACGAACATTATCCCTCGGAACTCTCGACATGGCTGAGCTGAAAGACAGTGGTGTTTGTAAGAGGACTTTCCAACCTGCGATATGGGCAAATTTGTCTACCTTGTGAATTTTGCAATCACCATATAGGCTTATGGGAAAATGGTAGACTTCTGCTGTGTCCTTTTCGTTCAGTAATTACCAGTTTACTTGGAGAATGGGCACTGTGTTTAGTACCAGCCCTTAGTCATAAACATTAACATAGCCTAAACAAAAGATGGAAAATATCTTGAAATAAACAAAATACATAAACACAAACAAAGACAAACAAAAAAATTTATAGGTAAAATTTACTTTAGTTTCACAGCTTGATTCCCTTCATTCGTCGATTGGACAGGTTCTCATATAAGTAGACATAGCCTTTCCTATAATGCCAGGTCCTGACCTAACCAGATCTCACCTACCTAACCTAACTTGGGTGACATGCCCTAACCCCACAAAAAAGGCAGTAACCTGTCCCAGTCGGCATCTGGCAGGAAGTCAGTCCGCAACTAAAGTGATGTTTTACTACTGTATATATTCCAGTTGGCAATTGGCAGGAACCAGGCCATGGTAGTACCATTCAGTTTTACCCAGGCCTGAATTTCTCCCGTTGCTTGTCTTCTGTTTTCCTTTGTTTTAGGATATTTGCACACACATTTTGCTGTGGCACTGGGTCCTTACCTGGCTGGGGGGCTTTGCCCTCCTGAACCCCCATCCTAACCTGACCAAGGAAACCTGATTCTTCCTTGCTTGGAGTGTGCCAGTGGAAGAGTTTTGCCAAGAAATGTAGGAAGGCCCAAAGATGTTTGTTGGTGTCTTTGTCTTTTTAGGGGAGAGGCCAGGAAAAATACACCTTTTTGGTTTTGTCTTACTAAACTGACCCTCCTCCTCCCAGCCTCATATATTTTTCTCCTCTGGCTTAGTCTAAAAGGATAAGCATGTGTAGGTGGTAATTCAGTGCATGCTTTTCAACAGTGACAACTAGTGCTCTTTGCTCTCCCTAGATAAGACTGGGATGTGCTCTTGGTTTGCTGGCTCCTACCCCTGCCTTGTGCTGGTCCAGTCATAATTTAATCATTAGAGTGCCTTGTGAGGATGTGGCCATCTCTAGGCATTCCTGGGGACCTTTCCTTTGCCAAATTCGTGGACCACTTAACTACAGCTGAGGGAGCCCACTGTTCCTGCTGTTCCTGTGGAGTTGCATGTGGGAGATCCCTGTGCCTCATCTGCTTGCCCTTCTTGTCTTCTCATTGGGAAGGAGGTGTAGAAGTAGTTTTGAAAGACCTCCTGTAAGGAGCTACATTGGATTTTGTGACTTCCTTCAGATCTCAAGAATTTAGTTTTGAACCTAAGGAGTACACTGGATTTTGTGACTTCCTTCAGACATAGTTTGATAATATGATTGATGGATTCAACTGAGATGTAACCATTTAGATGTATAAGGACATTTTAATTATTAATTATTGTAAGCATCTTGGTGTTGACCCTGTGTTGATGCAGGTATCTTTTAACATGGACAAATATGAGACTCAGTTGAATCCACCAAGACTAGTCAAAGCTTAGTAGAGCTCTTGCCTCAATAGCTTGTCAAAGATTTCCTAATAGTTTTTGTTAAAAGAGACAATTCATTATTTGGCAAAAGTTCATTCCTTCACCAGGTAATTGTAGACATTTGTAGAACCAGTGAGGAAGGGAATGAGAGAAGTTCATTTTTAGTTAATGGAAACTGCTGCAATCAGTTAAAAAATATTGAAAAAGTTGCAACACAATACTTTAGTATGTTTCTAAGAAATAAAATATACTTGAAATGTTAGGGTGCTGTGTGGCATTATTAGTTTGTTTGTAATTAATGATATCCTTTGTTTTACAGAACTAGCACAAAGCCAAGATGCCGCTGTTTTGTAGATATTATTCCCAGAGGTATCCCGAAGTGGATGACGTGGTGATGGTAACAGTCAGAAGTATTGCAGAGATGGGGGCATATGTCCATCTTCTTGAATACAACAACATTGAAGGCATGATCCTGTTGTCAGAACTCTCACGTAGACGTATCCGATCTATGAATAAATTAATTAGAGTTGGAAAGACTGAACCAGTTGTAGTAATCAGAGTTGACAAAGAGAAAGGTAAAGAATTGTTTTTTATTTTTTACATTGTAATTAGTTTGAAATTTTACAATACATCTTGCTACACCCAAATAAATAGCATGTAGAAAATACTTTAAAAGCAAAGGTTAGGTACGTACAATGTTTTGGTGAACCGAAATTGTATGATTCCCAAGATGGTATGGAAGCAATATGAGTGATTCATGGTATTATTGAAGTCTGATGGGATGTGTTAGTGTGGTACTCGGTTGAGTAGAACATAGTATGTGTTAAGCTTTGTATAGAAGTAGTTTTTTTAAATATAAAGTACACTAAATTTATTATGATTAAAACATTCTTGTAACACTGATGTGTCCTGTTTTTAATTTTTCTGAGGTGTATGCTAAAAAATTACAGTACTCTTAAGTAGGTCTAATTTTAGTGAATATCCTTTCCCGTAAAGACTGCGGTATTTGATTTTGGTACCGGTGGTTAGGAAAGTTTTATTGCATACTTTATGTAGTTGTTAAGTATATGAAAATTCAAACTATAGTTTATCATGTCTATTTTGCTATTCAAAGCTAAAAGTATTGGTACATGGTAATAGTGGTAAAGTAGAAGGAAAAAGTGTATGGGAGCATATGATAATGAATTTTGTATACTGGGTTTTTACCAAGTTTTGTTAAACTTCATATTTTTACTTATCACACTTTTTCACCTACTTGTCCTCATTATTCTAATAGTGAGTTCAAAGGTTTTTTTTTTTATCAAATTACTTAGTATTGTTAATCTGGATTATAATTCCCTTGGATACTGTTTGGCTTTAAATGAAGTCTCTCTCCTACTCTGAGAGTCAGAGGACTTGGTAGATACTGTATAACATTCGTTAGTCTTTTTCCAAAATGGCATCAGAACTGATAAGCCATTTAGCAAAGCTTGTCATGTATTTTCTTCGAATGTTTGGCTGCAGTTTACTTATACTTCCAGTTAGGATGTTATTTAAGCAGATTCAGGATAACTTGGAATATACTGTATATAACCTTTGTGTAAATCTTGTAGCTACAAAATTATCATGGTTTTTTAAATTAATGTATTTTTTAATAGTAATGAAAATTCTCAAAGAGTGGTTTACTTTTTCCTTAGGTTACATCGATCTGTCCAAAAGAAGAGTGTCAAAGGAAGATGTTGAAAGATGTACAGAAAAATTTGCCAAGGCAAAGGCTGTCAATTCAATCATTCGACACGTAGGGGAGCTTTTAGCTTATACATCAGAAGATCAAGTGGAAGAACTTTATCGCAAAACTGCCTGGCATTTTGAAGAAAAATACAAGAAACAGGCGTGTGCTTATGATGTTTTCAAACAAGCTGTTACGTAAGTATATGTTTGTTTCACCAATTTTATTAAAAGTTTTATCACTTTGATCAGCCTCGGGAAATAAGGATATTAACTTATTAAGGTTAGTCATTCTTTTCAGGTCATCAGCATTATTTTCAGGAAATCTTTGTCTTGCTGTCCAGCCAGGCCCCTGTTGTCTGTCGTAAACACTGAATGGCTGAAAGTTCCCATTTCTTGCTTCTTCCAACCTAAATTTCTTTATTCATTCATTCATTCATTCAGAAAAGATGTATCAGGAGACCTCAAAGTGAGTGCATATTGGTGAACACAGAGGCTGTGGGTGTAGTTGAGAGATGAGCAGGTGTGATGAAGCTCAAAAAAAAAAGTATATCCTAGTTTACCCAGACCACTGAGCTGATTAACAGCTCTCCTAGGGCTGGCCTGAAGGATTAGACTTATTTTACTTGGCTAAGAACCAACTGGTTACCTGGCAACGGGACCTACAGCTTATTGTGGGATCTGAACCACATTATGACAAGAAGTGAATTTCTGTCACCAGAAATAAATTCCTCTTAATTCTTCATTAGCCGGGTATGAGAGTCCAACAAAGAACTAAGGTTGATAGATGATGAAGCAAGCAATCAGAAAATTCCTTCCATAGGGGGTTGCTTGTTGAACCCCTGGTGAAGGGGACATTAGGGGAAGTAAGTTTTTAAAAGGGAAAACAACACCCTGAGAATAGGTATGTCTAACAAAGGCATATACACCATGCCTTTAACACCTTTGACATGAATGGGAAGCCCCCGTAGGCGGTTAGGGCCATCAGTGCACCTCACAGGTGCACTGTATGCATTACTAAAGGTTCTTTGCAGCATCCCTTTGGCCCCTAGCTGCAACACCTTTCATTCCCTTTACTATACCTCCATTCATATTATCTTTCTTCCATCTTGCTATCCACCCTCCCCTAACAATTATTTCATAGTGAAACTGCGAGGTTTTCCTCCTGTTACACCTTTCAAACCTACCTACTTTCAATTTCTTTTCCAGCACTGAATGACTGCATTGGTCCCAGTGCTTGGCCTTTGTCATAAACTATATATTCCATTCCATTCCAAAGAGAATCAATGGTTCACCACAGGAGCCCATGCATAAACCAGGAGGAGACTGAAGAGGCATCTGCTGAGATCACAGTGCTTGATGCTTTGTAAGGTTTCTTCTGTGCCTAGAGAAACCAGTGATCAGTGGACTAGATCACTCGCATTGAACACATCTTCTGCAGGGAACACTGTTGCCTTCTCCATGACTGGCACTTTAAATGCTGGTTCATATCTGAGGACATGCGGAGCTGCAAACATGCCTCTACACTGTGGTAAAATGTAACACTCACACAAGGACAAGGATGGGAAATGGCTAAAATGCAAAATTGTCATAAATATACAAGTTCTTGCAACATATTAATGAATACTAAAATTCTCCTAAACATGCAAGACACAAGGAAGGAGGAAAGAAAACAGGTAATAAAATTAGTATAATAATAAATAAATATAACTTCCTTTTAAGTAAAGCAAAAACATTTAAAGGCAGAACAGAAAATGGAAAATTGATAGAAACCTTTTATTGTGGGCAGTATGGCAAAACAGATGCACAAATGATAAAGTGGTTTGCTAAATTGAATACTGGGTAAAACTGTTAACTGTGATAATGAACCACATCCCACTGTGGATGAAGAACAGGCAGTCCCAGGCAAGGAAATGAAAGAATTACTTTCACTAAAAACAAAATACTAGCAACAATCACAGTAGCAGTGACTCCAGCCAAGAAGAAAAAATATATATAGTATATAATGTTAACTTTAAAACACTACCATAGCAGAGGAAAAAACTGATAGGTAAAAGAATGAATGGATGATAATGAAAGGCACACAAAAAGATGCTAAATCCTGGGAGAGCAGCTGGGAATGTGTCTGCACACAACAAAACCCCTGGAACCTCGGGAGGATAAACATTCAGCAACTTGTGAAGTTAACAGTTGAGTTTTAAAATTAAAGGATAACTAGTCTGGTTCGCTCAGTGTCCCTGGCTTTTACTGTGCATCTTCTCGTTCACATTTTAAAAAGCTAACAAGGCTTGGTGAATGTGCTTGGCAGGGGAGATCATGCTCCTCAACTTGTTATATGATAAACTTTATAATTTTCCTACTTTCTCTAATACTTTCATACTTTCCATGGTACATATTTTACATGTAATCAATGCTTGAATTCTGTTGTTATATGATAAACTTTATAATTTTCCTACTTTCTCTAATACTTTCATACTTTCCATGGTACATATTTTACATGTAATCAGTGCTTGAATTCTGTTGTTATATGATAAACGTTATAATTTTCCTACTTTCTCTAATACTTTCCATGGTACAGTATTTACACTTGTTACATTGGTTCTCTTGTGCATGCATTAAGTAGATTTTAGTGTGAAGGTAAAGAAAATAAAAAACTAAATAATTCCCTTTTTGTTTTTTCCAGTGACACAAGTATTTTGGAAGAATGTAATCTGGATGAGGAGACCAAGACAGTCCTTTTAACTCAAATTCAACGCAAGTTGCAGTCACAGGCAGTTAAGATCCGTGCGGACATCGAAGTATCATGTTTTGAGTATGAGGGTATTGATGCTGTCAAGAGTGCATTATTTGAAGGAATTTCACAGTCAACAGAAGAAATCCCCATCAGAATAAACTTAATTGCTCCCCTCTCTATGGTAAGTGTTCGGTTTGCAATGTTTGTTTGCACTGCAAAAATCACCTTATCTGTGGAAATGAAAATTAGACTGATTGGGTGAAGTGCAATTTCCTGTGGTTTTTTTTCAAAGTAATTAATCAGTGAACTTACCTTTCCCAAGGATCTAACTAATCAACAGGATTATTCTTTGCGAGAAAGACATCCTGATGGATGAAGATATTAGTTGATGTAAATAATACGTAAACTTTTAGGATGGAAATGCATTATTTGGAAATATATTTGATCTAATTGCATTATGATTTTTTCCTTGTTCTGAAGCAAGGTGCTTTTTTTTTTTTTTTTTTTTTTTTTTTTTTTTTAACTTAATGTTCATTGCATATTTAGTTTTTTTACTTGTTCTCTGAATACTTTTGTAGTTTGTGGAAAAGTTTGATTTTAACAGAAAATACATTTAGTTTATTGTTCTTTGAGTAAAAAATTACCTGTAATATCTGTAATAAAGGCAGTAGTTAGTAGGTGACATATAAATTTAATGTACTAAGATGTATCAGCTTCAGAGTGATACATGAAGCAAAATCATTGGTAATGAAATGGAAAGTATTGTTGCTTCGGAAATGTTTACCACCAGAAGAGCAAAGAACTTTTTGTACATTCTTAGTAAATTTGCTCTTTTAGTTATTATTAAGGCAGTGAATTGTAACATATTTTGAAATTTCCTAAGATAGTATGGTTTCAGGGTAATTTGGATCAAACAATTTTTTTTTTCTTCCCATAATTCAAATGTTCTCTAAATCAAGCCTTGACTTCCAGTAAAGTAAACAAAGAGGGAGAGTTTAGTCTCTCTCTCTCTCTCTCTCTCTCTCTCTCTCTCTCTCTCTCTCTCTCTCTCTCTCTCTCTCTCTCTCTCTGTGTGTGTGTGTATGTATGGCTTAAATTTAGTAACCTTATGCCCTTACTTTTTCAGTTATGACCACACAAACCACTGAGAAGCAGGATGGCCTAAAGGCCTTGGAAAATGCTATACAGCAGGTTACTGGAAAGATTACTGGTTTTGGTGGTACGTTAGTGGTCAAGATGGCTCCTAAGGTGAGATTATATTGGATGTTTTACAACCAAAAGTATACAAATTGCATTTATGTGTTTGAGAAATTTTTTCATTTGGATTATAAACTCTTTTGGATATAAATTACAATATTGCCACCAAATTAAAAAGATAGTGCTTTCAATGTTCTTTTGTTCAAGTAGAAGAGTACACATTTTTATGCATCTCTAGCAATACTTACAAAACATTGTTTGGCTGAATTATGTCCTGTATGAAAGCTTTAGCTTTTTATATATACATGATTATAAGAGATTGGGATTCCTTAGTTCCTGGATCACTTATCAGGGAGCTTACAAATTTTGTTTTAACAAGTTGCTCATTATATTTTGTGTCATATCTCCCCATAAGGGGATTAGTGCCGTCAATGCACCTCACGTGGTGCACTTTAGCCATTACTTAAGATTCTTTTGCAGCATCCCTTCATCCCCTAGCTGCACCCCTTTCATTCCTTTTATGGTACCTCCTTTCAAATTCTCTCTTCCATCTTGCTATCCACCCTATTCTAGCAATTGAATCATAGGGCAGCTGCGAGATGTTTCTCCTGTTACACCTTTTGAACCTTTCTGCTCTCAATTTCCCTTTCAGCGCTGAATGACCTCATAGGTCCCAGCTCTAGGCCTTTTCTCTAAATTCTGTATTTCATTCCTATGCCATGTCTGTAATGAATGTTTATTTGGTTTTTCCAGATTGTGACTGATGTTGAAGAAGCAGATCTGGCTCGACAGTTGGAGAAGGCTGAGGAAGAAAACAGAGAAGTTGCCGGTGACGATGATGACGAGGAAGAGGAAGTGGGAATGGGTGGCATTGATGTTGATTCAGAAGAAGACGAAGAAAAGAAGGACGAAGAAGGTGATAAGAGCGAGCCTGAGGATTAATTAGGGGAGTATTTATATTAAGTGATATTGTAATTCGACAGATTTTGCTTTATTTAAAATTGTTTATAATGGAGTTTTTACATCTTTAGAGTCATAAAGAGAATGCCATTACTTTTATTTTTTTGTTTTCTTTATCCCATGCACTTGACCAGTTCCATGAGGGTTAAGAATTTGAACTCAGTGGTTTGGTTAAACTTTTTAGAAATATGGTACTGTGAAAAGTACCTTTGAAGTGACAAAGTAATATATGTCTTATAATTAATATCATGAGTACTCAAATGTTTAAAATGAAAACCCTTGAAGCTTTTTTTTTTATTTCAAAAGTCTTTATCAGTAAAATGCTACATTTTAGTTCAGCTTTGATTTGTACCACATTTTGTTGATAAATGGAGATGGAAGGAAAAAATCCATTGTGCTGAGTCATGTATCTTCATTTTGGCTGATAAGTTGGTTTTTTTAAGAACTGGATGGTGGGGTAAAATGAAAAAGCAGTCCTTGACAAAATTTTGTACAGGATGTTGTGTGTGACATGACAATCACTCTTGGTTGAAATGTGGACAGTCACATAAATCATGTTAACAACAGGTGTTGATTTGAAATCTGGCTACTCAAGTATTGGTTCATATGGTCTGTTCATCAACTTTTTGTCCGTTATATGAGATTGATTACAGTCGGTACAAGTGACTGTTACTTCAGTGTAGTGCTTTTTATGAACTGAAAATGTTGCCACTTGGATTTAATCATTTATTTGTTCTTAAATTTTGTCTTTATTAAAAGGTAGGCAGTTTCATAGGGATGCCTATTTTTTAAATGGTCATAGATGTTACTTTTATTATTATTTTTCATTTAATACTGAAGTTGTGAGGAATCCAACATACTTGAGGATTTATTCAGGCTTTGTATAATTTATGGAATTAATACATAATTTGTTATGCCAGAGGATATTCAGGACATTAGTTTTGAAAAGTTGGAGAAAAAAATTTTAAGTTTCTGCAATAACATCCTTTTGATGATTTTAATTGCTGGCATAGTTTGGCTCTGAGGAAAAGGCATTTGCAGGTAAAGGCAGTATATGTGTTTTGTTTTTAAAATATATTTGCACATCCTACAGCTAAAGACATAAGTATGTCTTTGGCTGTCTGAACATATTTGTTGTAGATATATTTTGCATTATTGTGTTTGGATTTAGGTATATTTTTTCATCATGCAAGTAACTGTACAGTAAACTCAGACAATGCAGTCCAAAGGTGTTGGAGTTCTATTAGAGGTATACTGGTGTCATGTGCAAAAGATTAAAATTTGTTTTGATGACAGCTGTGTGGTCATAAAACATTTTAATTATGCTGTAGATCACATGACTTTTTGTTGCTCCAAATAATTCTCACATCATGATGTGTAGTTACTGGTGGCTGCAGATTTTGTGGACTTCACCATAAATAGAATCTAAAATCTATGAGGTTTTGATAGATGTTGATTTGTGTATTTTTCATTCCTATAATACTGGTTCAGGTTTCAAGTGAGGAAAGGAAATTGTATCACTGATCATTCAAGTCATGTGCATGAGCACTCAAAGTTATATAGAACAGTTTTCTAGAAATGTTCAAAGCATCCTGACAATTAGCTTTCATGTATGCAGTCTTCATGGACTACCAAGGGGTATATGGTCCAGTGGAACAGATGTTTTTAACAGTGCATCAATTAAGATGTACTGTAGGTAGCTTTGCTTTTGATATCTTAACCACATCTTTGATTTTGATAGGATTTGATTTGCATCTTCTGAATGGCAAGAATTCACAATTTATTTTATTTAACTCATCCTTTTTAAAGCTAAACTAAGTGAAATAGAGTTCTCTCCTCAACAGGTCTGCAGATTTAGATAAATCATAAAATTTTGTGACAGTAGCAAGTAAAATTGTCATCACAAGATTGGTTATTTGGACAGGGGTGGCAGCTGAGGCCATGAACAATGTTTATTAATTCAGCGGTAAGATTAGCTGAAAGAGCCTCAGTACTAGGAAATAATTGCCATTGGTAAAATATGATTATGCACACAACAAATTTACATAAAGCAGCAAGTATAACTAGGAAAAGTTAACTGATAATCAGACAGTGTTTACATAGGAATAATACTGTATGAGAATGGGATGTTAACTTCTCAAATGTACATAAAAGAGCAAGTTTTCAGAAATGCCTGTCTGTTCAAAAAACTGGTCACTTGACAAAGAGCTAGTTGACTGCCTTCCTTGATTTTTAAATTTGCCCTTATTCTATAACATGTATTCTAAATAATTCCTGAAATTTAACTCTTAGGCCATGGGTGTATGATGGTTGAGTGCTACAAGTTTCCATAGTATCATTGAAAGTTAAGATTATTCTTAAAGGATGGATGTTGCAAAATTCTTGAGAAAATTTCAGTGAATTTCAATAAAGCTCAGCAATCAAGTTTTAAAATAATTTCGTGATTATGGATATGCAAACAAAAAATTTATAAAAGAATTTATAAGGAAATGACATGACATTTTTCATTCATTTTTTCATTCATTTTAACTACAGGACATAACAGTGGAATAATATAAATGCAAGTCTCACTGCATTTTTTTGGTAACCAAAAGTTTTCTAAATGATGAGAACCCCAGGAGGTTAGCTGTCAATAAAAGGTAAGGAGAGTACCTTAATTTACCTTAATATGTACAATGTAAATCCCGTATTTTCTCATCCCTTGATTTTAATTAGTTCTTCATGATAATGGTGTCGTTTTGAAATCAAATATTGTAATTATGCTGTACATTACTTTGGTATTTTTGCAAAAGTGAAAACAAAACTACTGCACGTAGTTAAAATGATGTGCTGGAGTTAGCTTAAAACAGGAATTTCCCTGTCTTTTGTAAACATTGTCTTTACACTGCACCTACTTTGGGAGATAGAGTTGAACCATTTATAAATACACTTCAGAATTGTCCCAGTGCTACCTGACATCAAACTATTTATATATTTATGGATTACTATTTTTAACTTGATGTTATCAGAACTTTAAGTGATAAAATTTGCACGATGCCATGTCATCAAGTTCTCTTAGGATTAAGTTTTACCTAGTGGCATGTTGTTAACTTATATTTATATTGATCAGAGATCCTTAACTGTATGTGTTCAACATCATTCAGTACTGCATAGTATTTGTTACTCACAGGTATGTGGGAAATTTTGCTGTGTTGTGATTGGAATTGTGGTGTAACAGACTTTTGAAGAAAGATAACTTTGAAGAAGAATATAAGGCATCAGATGATGGGATAGTTAGAAATGATATCATAAGGAAAATTGAAAAAGTTCAAAATATTGATTACATACTAATGAAAGGGAGATGCAGATATCTTGGACATGTCCTTTGCACAACCCCTGGGAGAATAAAACATTACATGAAAATGTCAGCTGGTTTTCTGTGGACACCAGGAGAGTTGGGAAACCAGACCTACTGAGATAAGAACTGTAAAGAGGGAGACTGGAGATTGAGGAACATGAAGATTCACAGTGATGACAAGTGGAATTTCACAGAGGCCTTTTGCATCACTTGGGGTTGGAGGTGGTGATGATGCTATGATGTAGTTAGAGTGCCACATTAATCTGAAAAGCCCAAATCTTACACATGCCTTCCAGTAATTCTAACCTTACTGCTGCTTAGTTGGACACACAGGCAGACACTATTGGTCCAGCACTTTCTTGCAGAGTGTATTGGGAGCTTGCTTTATACACTGTACAATGAAGATCCTGTCAATGATATTTGGACAAGTTTTCTAACACAAGTACCTTAACACCAAGGCAGATTCAGAACATCGAGACTAAGATTAGACCTCTGTGAACAAAATTTATTTTACTTTTTTTATTTTCATTGCATGGGAATATAACAACAAATTTTATTAACTCATGTTCCATGACAAAAAAAGTATTAAATCCAAATGTTGGCAACCTTTGATTGAAAATGGAAAAATCTGTAGACTCTACCTTTCCAGGGAAGTCAGTCAAATATTATAAGACCCAAGACAAGCAAATTTGCCAAAACGGAAAGAAGAGGAGCATACGAGTACAAGGACTAAAAGCCTGAAGTGCACTGAGAATAAGAGAAAGTGAGGGAAGGAATAGATGGGCAGTGTAAAATTCCACAATGTGATCATAGGGAAAGCTGGGTGAGTGTTTGGGCTTTGGAAGGTAGGTTGAGGGAAAAAAAAATATCAGGTGGTTGGGAGTGGAAACAAGTGGTTCATTTAAGGAAAAAAGGAGATTATTTTAGGTAGAGTGGTATGAGAAAATAGATCGTGTGCAAGCGTAAAGAAGGTTGAATAGGATAGTCTAGAAGAAAGTGAGAGAAATGGAGGGCAGGTGCTAACAATATGTAGAGGGGAAAAGGGGAGTAAGAACTTTAGATAAATTGTTTTACAGTGGAGTAAATGCAAAGAAAAAAGTTAATGCACATGTGGAGCCCATAATGGGAAAATAAGTGGGGATTTGCTGTCTGAAGTGAAGACATTCCTGGCTCAGTGGAGTGAGCACAGTATTTTGAATATTTGTTGAATGTGGTGGATAAAAGTGAGGCAGAGCTGAAAAAACAAAGGTCTGTGTTAGTTTGAAACTGCTTGAGAAAGTGACTTTGGCAATATAAGGAGGGTAATTAAGAGGTTGACGAATGGAAAGATGCTTGAGTTGAAAGGATTATATGTGAGATGCTGTTTGGTTTTTGTAAGTTATATCTTGATGAGATCGGTTCCTGAAGAAATGGGTGAGAGAATTTTTAATGTATCAGGGGAAAATATATGATAGGTTTTGATTGAGAAAGTAAGCCACATGACAGAAAGGCTGATAAAGGGAGAGGTGTATATTTAGACAAGGGAGACGGTATTAATAAAAGTGTATGTGGCATATTTGGACCTTATGGACCTAGAAAAGCGCATGGTTGAACATGAGGCATGTGGAGGGAATTGGTTGGTCTCTATGGGTGGAGTGAAGCAAGAAGTCAGAGAAAGGATAGAGCCTGTACAGTACTTTTTTATGGTAGGGAACTAGGGCAACAGTGACGTTATCCCCTTAGCTATGGAGGGTGAGAGAGGGAGAAGTAAGTTAATTTCAACTCTATATAGGGGTAGGAGCACTTGTGCAGCTTCCTTTGAGTGAAGGCATTCCCAAGCAAAGTGATTACACTGTTAATCAGTTATGACCTGAAATTAAGAGTACAAAAAAGCCACATGTATATTTGTGACAAACCTTTCGTAAAGAGTCACAAGTTTGCCATCAGGAACATGTAAAGCAGAACTGAAATCGAAACCAATTGCCATGGGTGAGAAAAATGAGACTAAAGGCTGGAGATGCGTGAGACTGGTGGAAGATAAGGCACGGGAAAGACATGAATGTTATTAGTTAATTAGTGTGTTTAACACCACGCATTTATATTATTATAATGTTTTGCATGCACAGAAGTCATACATATGCATACGACTATTCATACACATGACATGTACGCATATGTAAATGTAAATGTCCTAGCTAAGGTTATATTACCTGAATTACCGTCACAGTCTATCGTGCAACATGTAGTTGCCCTGGCTGCCAAAACAAGAGGAAAGTAGACCGACTGTGACAACATGTGTGCATATACCGCCCCAAAGGACCTTTTACTCTCTCTCTCTCTCTCTCTCTCTCTCTCTCTCTCTCTCTCTCTCTCTCTCAGCAGACCTGGCAAACGCCGCTATCGATCTGAAGGACGTTTTGCTATGCCGAGGGAAGCAAAAGCGTTTGTTGCTTAATAGCCTTTTTTTCGAGGACTTTCCCTTGACATATATTGAGAAAGCAAACAACGACAATCGATCCTGCTTGATTGCATAGAATTGAAAAGCATACTGTGCCGATGGAGGAGCTGGTGAGACTAACATTATAACGTAAAGCTCCTGCAATGCGGACCTATTATTGTATCGGGAGTACGGCGGGCTTGCTGCTGCTGGTGCGGCTGCTTTTGGCTTTGGGGTAATGGTGGGTGGCGGAAACCCACAGGGGAGAGACGTACAGCTTTAACTGAACGCCACTGAAGGTCGACGCTTCTTATAGATGCCTATTACTGCTCAGCCGTTCTGTCTTGGGGGAGGATAAATTAATATCTACGGTTTTTATTCGTCAGCTTGTTGATCTCTGTTCTCCATCGCAAGAGTTTTCACTTAAACGTTAGACCTAGGTAACAGATTACTAACACTAAATGGTATTCAAAGCGATATAGGATATTTTTATTCATAATATTTAGAGCTGTTTCATCTTGTGGGGGATAGTTTAGTATTAACGGTTTTTATTCGTCTGCGTGCTGATCTGCGCTTTCTAGCACAAGGATATTACTCACACGTTAGACCTACCTAACAGATTACTAACACTAAATGGTATTCCACGCGATATGGGATATTTTTCTTCACATTTAGAAAGTAAAATCAGCAACATATCTACGTCCTCGGGATAATAAGACCTTGTACTATATAATGAGATATAGCCTAATGACCTCACATTCCATGATAAGATAGGGCCCTAAGCAACAGCGTGTTAGATAGTCGATAACAGCTGATATAATTTACTGTCCCATATGTTTCTGTCTTGTTAATAATCAAAATGAGCTCGGAATTAGCTCAGAATACGTGAACAGTTTCGAAGTGTTCAAAAATTATTTGCTGGAATATTGATATTTTGTCATTATTTTACTGATTTTCCTTCAGGACAAAGCATTGCTTAGTTCAATTTATAAAAATAAATAAAACAAAGCGAATGAAATAAAAACTAAACGAACAAGCAAATCAAGTTCTTTCCACTTGTCAAAATAAGCTACACATGCCAAGTCGTGAACACCTACCGTTTTTTTTTTTTTTTTTTTTTTTTTTTACTTATAAGGGCCCAAGATCTTTTCTCTACGATGTTATGAAGTAACCTAAACATCTGGCGGATAGTATTCCTAAACCTCACACCTACGTACTTGAGGAGTTTATAAACTGCCACTTGAGGCACACAATCTGTGGCATGAGCTAAGTAATATGAAAATATAAAACATTTTGATTCCGACTCGTTTTTCGTTATTTTGGACTGTGATTTCAGAAATTTAAGTCTAAAATCCGCCATCTGGTTAAGCCTACTTTTCCATTATTTTCAGAGACAGTTCACCAGAATCACAAACCCTCAGCAACATACTACACCCACAATCTCTCTCTCTCTCTCTCTCTCTCTCTCTCTCTCTCTCTCTCTCTCTCTCTCTCTCTCATACAGACGCACAAGCAAGCACACCGAAGGCCAGTCGGTGCTCTGTGGAATTTACAAAGCAATATTGTTGGAAGCTTTCCTTCCCATCATCCCTTTGAGAGGAGGGCTTTACGGTAATGGAAACCACCATCCCCTTTAAAAGAGAGAGAGTGAGAGAGAGAGCAAACAAGAACTTTTTTTTTTCTTTTTCGAATCTAAGGGAGCGCCTGTTATATAACGCACCCCCATCCGCTGTCTTTCAAGTTTACCGTTGTGAAAGATGGTACTAAGCGCGCTAAGCGAAAGGATGGTGGTCGCTTTTAACGATTGGCCTACAAAGTTGTCTAAGCAATCAATGAGAGGCAGCGGCCCGTGCTTCAGGGAGGAGATTTAATCCGCAAAGATCAGCAATAAATCTTCTGTGTCGAGGCATAGGCACGCTACCTTTCACCACAATAACACGCCTAACTTAATTGATTTATGATATCATATATATATATATATATATATATATATATATATATATATATATATATATATATATATATATATATATATATATATATATATATATATTATATAAACATTTTGGTATATACCCTCCGTCTACTAAACAGCTGGAAAGTAAAACGAGATTTGTAACCATCCTGTAAAAGATTTTGGAAACGAAAACATGCCTAAATGAAAAAAGGAATCGGGAATGTTTGTCCCTCAGAATTTTGGATTGACAAATCGCCTATTGGAATAAAGTTACCTAGAAATTTACTGTGAATTTAAAGTCATTCCTCGTTTTCCGCAGACTTAAATGTTAGTTACAAATAATAAATCCCAGTTGCATGTCACTGCAAAGCTCGGTCTCGAGGCCGTTAATAACACGAGTAAAAATGTCCATTTTTCTCTTTGACCGGTCGACATGACCTTTCCCCAGAACTGCGCATTAGATAGACCGACAGACTTTAATCATCTGAGATTATAGGTCTAAGTCTGGGGGTATTAGACCGAGCAAGGTATTAGACCGTGCAGTGGAAGTAGGAGGAGGAGGAGGAAGCGGCAAGCCCTGACGTTTGACATTAATGTCTCAGAACCGTTGCACCTGTTTGCAACTTTCAGTTGATTCGCCTATCGACAACTCTGCGCAACCTTGGGTCTTCCGTAATGCAAGACGGATTCATCACAGCGGAAGAAGGAGGAAGGATAAACGAAACCGGGCCTTTCATGACGCATGAAAGACGATAGAAGAACGGCTGAAGGTCACGAAAACCGCCATTGGCAACCACAGTGTTATTGCGTTCTCGCAATGCAGGTTCGTCCTTTAAAATGATTAAACAGCCATAGAGACAAGTATTTCTCACCTGACACCCACGTATCCCCAACACTAGCTATGGAACGCACACAAGATTGCTTATCAGGGGCACATCGAACTTCCTAAATATTAAGCCCTTTCCTTTCCAATACCTCTTATACCATCTATGTAGCCCTTTCTAGGAACTGCAAATGTTTTTGGACGAGAGTGCTAGCCCCATGCCTTTCTCCACCCTGGGTGTAACACCCCATTTGATAATCATTAAGTACCTATTTCACTTCTTAGGACAAAAGACACGAAACCGTTTTTGGTAAATGAGCCTAAACCTGTTCTGCCTTTATATGCAGGGGCGTTCTTAGACATTTTGGGGCCCAGGGGGCACAGTCCCATTTGGGACCCCTCTTATGGAGTGGGAGGCAAGCGAAGTGAGCCAAAGCAGCAGAGGGGGGGGGGAGATTTTTTAGAATATGAGCAACTGTAGGATCATTTTAAAGGCACCTGTAAATGCAAATTTCAGACATTTTATTTCTTTAAACTATGTGTACATTGAATAATTGAAGATTATGGGGGCCGTCAGAGGATAATTAGGACCCTTATAAGCAGTAATCAATTGCCTTAGATGTGCCGTGCCCTTACCCCAATCAACGTTGCCCACCCTCCTCCGATCCGTATGAGAAGGTCTATAATGGGCTCTACGATTGGGAGGGGTCCACTGGAGAGCCATATTTCTTTTCCATAACATTTTTGTTACATTTTTGTTCACAAAATTGGAAATTGGGGCCCTTTAGTGGGCCCCACACTTTCGGGTCCAAATATAAATGGGGCCCTTGACCATTTTGGGACCACTGGATTTAGCTTGTCCTGTCATAGCAGCAATCGTTAAATTTCGCATTTTGCCCCCTCACTATGGGGCCCGGGGGGCAATATCAAACGGGCGCCCCGCCCCCCTCAGGAACGCCACTGTTTATATGTGATCGAACTTAGGGTTATGGAGACTTATACAAGAAGAAATGAGATCCTGATTATATATATATATATATATATATATATATATATATATATATATATATATATATATATATATATATATATATATATATATATATATATATATACTGAGCGTAGGTAGAAGATACTAGGTTTTAAAATGGAAATGCCTTTATATCTAGGGAGTGAGGTTGAATTAGGAAGGCGAATACGAAAGAAAATGTTGCATATTCAGCTTTACTGCAGTTGCACGGGGTACACTTAAACAGCTGTTAGTCTTTGCGTGAACAAAACACGCACATCTGAATAGTACAAATAACCATTGATGCCTTATACCTGTTTCAGCTTAGTTCAGCATCATCCAGCAAACAAAAAGTAATATTCTACCTAATAACCTAACATACTCAAGAGCAAAGATTATTGCTGAACCCTGGAATCGAACAAAATGACATGGCAGCGAATGTGTCCAGAGAACGCCATTAAAGACTCCACAACATGCCTGCCCGAGCCATTCGCCCGGAGGGAACTTAAAGGGGATGGACGATAGTACCACAGACCACGTAAAAATATTTTTATAGTTGACAAAAATGACATCGGCTAGGACTGTGGCGTGAAATTGCTTTGCCGTTGGTTTGTCCTTCATTTAAATATTTCTCAGAAATTCTCTGAGTTTCCTTTAGAATTCGTAAGTCAAGAAAATGTTATATAAAGGAAAACCCGTAGCATCGGCCTAGGCTTAGCATTGTCTCAGCGCTTTCATTGTTAGCTCTAGACACGGTTTGTAGTTCCCTCACAAAGAAAAGATGTCTAGTTGCTTTATTTGGAAGCTTTTGAATGCAGAATCATCCAATTCCAGTGGCAGGGAGAGTTTCACGGGAAGTGCAGCTTTAATGTGAAAAATATTTATGAGTTATTCTCGGTTGGTTAGAGAGAGAAAGAGAGAGTTTCGTGTTACGTTAGGCGAACGAGCATGACGGCGGTGCAGGTTGCAACAATTTATTTCTTATTTCTTCCTGCTGTAACTGCATACCTAATCGTAATAATGATTCCATTATCGATTCGTCATTAGCACAACCAAGTAGAGGAAATTGTGCAAGAGAGAGGGAGAGATACAAAGAAGGACATTAATTAATAATCTTATAGAGGAAGATATTCGTCCTTGCTTATCTAAACATGGATAAAGTCACTTCCTAGAAGGGATGTTTTTAACTATATATATATATATATATATATATATATATATATATATATATATATATATATATATATATATATATATATATAGTGTCTGTGTTTGTGTTTTCCCACATGCAATGCAACACAAATATTCTGACTTCGCGGCATAAGTTAATTATGTCCATTTCAGTCTTAAAGATGTAGATATGTTATTATAATTTCCAATCCTTGCAACCGCTGGAATAAATTTCGTGTTAACTTTGTAATACATAATCATCGACTGGCTATGACATAACTAATCCAGCCCACTGACCTTTTTTTTTGCAAATCATTTTCCGCTTAAAAAAATATTGATTTTGAAAAGATGTGAAATTGTGCCTGCTTTCTTTGACTTAACCTTAGTCTAATTTCACTTCATTCAGGAACAGCAAATACTTCCGCAAGACAGTCAAGGGCATGACTTTTAATATCCTCCGATATTTATTTTTACTCCGTTGCAATGTGATCCTGCTTCTTCCTTATATGAATATTTTATGTATAAACATTCTCCAGCACCTTCAGGCAACGTTCATTACGTCATCCATACACTGAAGTTTCATTCTTCCTTTTCCTTCTATCGTCACTTAGACCTTCACTTAAAAACAGTTTTTATAGTGTACAAACCACAAGAATGTCGCATAAATGGCGTGTAGATACTGAAATGCACGAGATAGAAAAATAATGTTTTGTCCTTGGTCGTAGAAAACGGCCATTACTGGTTTGTACTGGTTTACTAGCAGCCGTCTGGAAGGCGTAACCGTAGAACTGAATAAAACCAACCTGTCTGTATGGTCGTAACAATATATTTAAGGAACTGAGGGGTGTTGTACAGATGTACAGAAGAGTTAAAGTTTCATTTAGCATTGCTGAAAATTGTGGGCGGTATGTGCACTTGATTGCTTAAATGCTGCTTATGCACATTCTCCTACAGCAATGTTTTCGATTGTTAAATGGGTTCTTATGCCCGTGGAGTCAAGATATTAAAAAAAACTGGGTATTATTGCGTGAATGTTTGACAGATGTTTTAAAAATCTGGCAGTTTACTTTTATGCTCTTCAGTATTCGTGTCGAGTGTCATACAAATTAATCTATAATGCATTAGAAATGTAAACATGTTCTAACTTTCTTCAGTTTAAAGGGATGAACGTTAACCCAAGAACTTTAAACTATGCTTCACCTGTGTCAGCTTCCATCAGATTTATTATCATCTGCTTTTTATTGGAGGCTAAAATTAACTCTACATAAATATTGTAAACAAACATTGCTCTTATTATTACCCAATCCATTTAATTTCATTCAGTGGCCCGATACAGGTCCAAAAATAGCAATTAGATCAAGGTCACGCCAAGAAGTTGCTTCCAAGATTAACGGGAAGAGCGGAAGCTACAGAAATACCCTTATAAATAGCATATGACACTAATCTGAACTGAGGACTGTATGGTATCATTTATATTTATTTATTGTTCGTGTTCATTCTTTTAAATGGCTGAAGAAATCGTTTCGAAAATTCATCACTCACATCAGTGAAGGTGGTACGAGTCTCTGTGTACTAAAATTAATTCTTTTTCTGTAAGAATGCAGTTGTCTTTTGTATTTGGATTTTTAATTTTTACATAGATTATATATTTTTATTAAATTATACTTTATATCTCGAAGGCAGAAAAAAAACAGAATACTCATAAAATTATTAACCTTAAAACATTTTATTCTCACCAAGAACGCTTTCATTATTTTCACCAACCAGTGCCTCTACACTAGAGTATTGATTGGACGGTATAAGTCACGTGACCCAAACCTGTCAGTCGATCCAACCAATGAACTGAGCGCATTCGCATGACGTCACCGAGCATCATCCACCATCTTGTCATTTCCAAGCAGCTAGTCGGAGGAGAGAGACGTGTTGTCCACGAAGCCAAAGGCTATAGAGGATATTGCGCTAGAAACGATTCGTTCGCCGTTCGTTAAATTCGTGCGGCTGTGTCATGTTATCGTCCGTGGTGCTGTTGTTCGCTGTAGGTTCACGTTTTTAGCAGCGAATGAGCTGCTCTGCGCCTTCTTGAAGGTATTTTTGCGGGTGATCTGTCCGGGACTCGAGACGACAACAACAACAAAAATGGCGAACGCCAACCAGCTCGATAATCTCAACAACCTGAACGAGAGGAAGAACTTGTCTGTGGTGTCGTGGAAGGTTAGTAAATGATACAGTTTTATTCTAAAATTAAGAATAAGTCATACTTATTAGTTAAAGAAGTGGTTAGTGTGATATTTTGGAAGAAGTGTGCGTTTTTATGACCAGGTGAAGCTGCCGAGGGAAAGTAGTCGAGATGGCCTGCCGCCATTACGCTATGGCGACGACATTGACCCGATTGGTTTATTTTCCAATTTTTAAAACTTCATGACTTTCTGGGAAATGCAGTTAGTATCCAAGAATCGAGAGTAAATCTTGATTAATTCTGCTGAATAGCTGTTTTTATTTGAGGGAGGAGGACGATGGGGAGAGAACTTACTTTCGTAAAATCAAATTGACTTGCCAGTTTTTTTTTTTTTAGTTGTACAATTCTGTCAGGCGGGTGGGAGGGATGGTGCCGTAGAACTGTTGTCAAGAGAACCTCAGTTGCGTTAACCCTTGTTAATCTCCATCGTTTTATTTTTAATATCCATTGTTTATTCAGTTACCTTTAGAATGTTTTGATCAATTGTTTTTCGTATCGAGAAATTAGCTTAATTGGCCGTCTCCCTTATATTTATATTTTTTTTATAACTTTCTTACGCCGAGTAATTTTGTTGATAACTTTCTTATGCCAAGAGTAATTTTATGTAATTTTACGAGTTTTCACTTTTAATCTATGGTCATTAATTGAAATGGTTAGTTTGTCCACTTTTTACAGTGTTCAAAAAGCCCATTTTCCAATATCAATAGCCTCCTAGGCCAAGTCTATCAGTATTCAAGCATAGGTAAAACTTAATCTAACAAGTGATAGTGATGGGCGTCTTAGTTCAATTAATTAATTTAGTGTCTTTTCCCAGGTTTCTATGGCCGCCCATGGACCCCAGAACAACGTAAAGATCTTTTTGCCAAGTGAGTGAATTTCTTATAAGTGTTTCATATATTTAAAGATGATTCAGAATACAGGTATTATTTTACTTGAATATTACAACTTGATATGGGAGTTCTTATGCTATGCTCTTAAGACTCAATGGTAAAACTTTACTTTAGTTACATGGCCTGAATCACGCCAGTCGTTGACTGAGCCTGGTTACCACATTTGTGTGGTGGGGGAGGGTCCCATGTAGGACTTAACCCTCCCCCCTGCACCAGGTCATGGCACATTGCCCTAAGTTAGGTTTGATAGGTAAGATCTGGTCAGGTCATGACATGGCATCATAGGAAAGGTTATGTCTATTTGTGTATGACGAACCTGTCCTGGTCGACAACTGATGTGAATCAGGCTGCGCAACTAAAGTAAAATTTTACTGACTCCTTTTTTATGCTAATTATGAAAAACATACACAAATCGGTAATTCCACAGGAGAGTACCGTGGGCTGCTGTGTTAGTACCAGCACCTGGTGATAATTGTAAAAACATAAAAGATGGTACTTTTTTAAAATTCCCTGTAAATTTCTCAGATTATCTCACCAGTGCTTCATTATCTACATCCTTTTCTATATTCAGTCAAAAAGTTTTAACCATCTCCTTGCAGAGCTCTTCTATAGAATTACTGTAACGTGTCTTGCAAAATTGTTGTTACCATATTTTGTTTATTGTATTTTTTGGTAAACCAGTCATTCCCTTGGAACTAGTACTATAAAATAGATGGTGTGCATTGGAATTGGTATGGCATTAGTGAATATTTACTTCCAAAAATTATTGCCAGTATTATTTAAGTTTATGTCTAATTATAATTGTACCAGTGAAATTAGTGTTTTGTATTTTAAATATTTATGAAAATAGTTAGGGTATCTGAGGCATGGTCTGTTGAGTACATACAGGTAGCAAAACAAGGTTGTGTAGTTTTCATATAAATGAAAATCCTTAAGTCATTCATATTATAAATACAAAATTTCAATTATCCTGTGAAGTAGTTCAACCCTTGCTGGTAAAGGACAAAAAAAAAAAAAAAAAATCACCAACTTTGTCTCATAGGGTTAACCATTTTAACAACCATCCTCCCAAACTTTGGGCATGTAAACTGCCTCCACCTTAAAGTTTGCTACAATGTCAACCTACTCCATTATTACAGTGCTGCATCCTAACCCCACCCAACTGTAACCCATTGCACTTTGTTCTCTCAGGAGGACCTGTTGTCCCACCTTAATCTTCCATGTATGAAGGGATGCACCTCCATCAAAGATTTAACTTGTTAGATCCACATCCCTCTTGAAGGAGCTTATGGGTAGGATGTCGAGTAGATCCATGAAGTCTTATAATGATACTTATGTATATGAAGCAATTGAAATTTCCATCATAAAGGAGATTGTGCTACAAATTAGTTAAGCCAGAAAGTGTTAGCACAGTGTTGTTTTAGGTTTGGTGCATGCCGCCTTTTTTTTTTATATAACAATTTGTATGTCTTGCTGTGTATAGACATGGAATTGGTGATTATTAATTAGGAAAATACTTTGAGCTATTAATTTTCATTTTCATGCTTAGTAACTGACATGCCAAACAGAGATTAAACATGCATTGTTGATTGTAACTGCGTTCGGGTGAAAGTTTGTCGTATCTATTTTAGGACACGATATTTATATTTTATGTAATATTTTTTAGACAGATTTTGAAGAGGCAAGCAGTTGGAATCTGTTGACAGATGCATTTATATGTAGGACATTGAATTTGATTGCAATAGAAATAGTCTAGTTCTTTATGAAATGTTTGCCCATTTAGGTTATTAAATAGTAGACCCAGGTCATTGAAATTTGTAACCTGCAGTGATAAACCTCCGTTGGCCTAGATAGCTACCAGAGCCATTTGATAAAGGGGGACCATTTACGGAATGAGTTCAACGTTTTTCTATGTAGGAATTGAAAATTAATTAGCTTGGATTTCAAATATTGATTGCCATAATTTTATTTTCAGACAACAGAAATGGGGCATGAATTGCTACTTGTATGCTCCAAAAGATGACTACAAGCACAGAGCTTACTGGAGGGAGCTTTATACAGTTGAAGAAGCCGAGCATTTAACAGCTTTGATCACTGAAGCTCGTCAGCACAATGTCACATTTTACTATGCCATTTCCCCTGGTCTGGATATCACATACTCAAGCCAAAAGGAAGTGGCAGCCTTGAAGAGAAAGTTAGAGCAAGTCGCGCAATTGGGTTGCAATGCTTTTGCTATACTTTTTGATGATATTGACCCTGAAATGAGTGGTGCAGATAAGGAAGTGTTCCAGACTTTTGCTCATGCCCAGGTGTCAGTTACCAATGAAGTTTTCACTCACCTAAGTCAGCCAAAATTCATGTTCTGTCCAACTCAGTATTGTTCAACTCGGGCTGTACCCAATGTTCAGACTTCTGAATATCTGAATACCATTGGAAAGAAACTGGCTCCTGAGATTGACATAATGTGGACTGGACCCAAGGTTATCAGTAAGGTGAGTTTCATGTATGTAAATTATTATTATTGTCAATTTGATTCAGTATGTGACCTTTAATCCATTTGTATATTGATTATGATTGTGTAATGGAATGTTTTGTTAACAGGTTCTATCAGTGGAGCATGTGAGGGAGGTGACAGAGGTGATGCGGAGACCTCCAGTCATTTGGGACAATCTTCATGCCAATGATTATGATCAAGCACGCTTATTCTTAGGCCCATATTGTGGTCGTTCTCCAGACCTAATTCCTTTGCTCAGGGGAGTTGTTACAAATCCTAACTGTGAGTATGGGCCAAACTTCATGGCAATCCATACTTTGGCACAGTGGTCCAAATCTTCAACACTGACAAGTTGTGATAATAGTAAGTATTAGAATTTTCTTGCTTACATCTTTTTTCAAAATTGTTAATTGCAATTGTTCTTATTGTTTTTGTTGGAAGTGGTTGAGTATAAGGTTTCTTCTATAGGTTTTCTTTTGTCTTACATGTGTTACAGATGATGCTGTTAGCGCAGATATCAGGTTGGAGACAGAAGGTGATGATTCCAGTGATGACTGCCCCACAGGCCTGTCTCCAAACGCATATCACCCAAGGAGAGCGATGCGGATAGCACTAATGGAATGGCTAACAGAGTTCAACCGTCCCATTTCAGCCTTCGGAAGCATCCAGCAGCCGCAGATTCCCACACCAGTGCCTATTTTACCCTCTGTTAACACTTGTATGTCAGTAACATCAACTACTCAGGCCTCACCAGGCCTTCCTCAGCCTAACATCAACCAGTTAGCAGAGGTTGCTCAAGAGATTACTTATAACCCTGCCATGAACCCAGTTATGAATTCCCTAGTCTCTGAAAACAAAGTAGTAGTAGACACAATTCCAGAAGAGACAGACACTGCATCCACTGTGTCACAGGATGCGTCCACAACTTCTGGTGTAGAGCCAATGGATTGCAATCCATCTCCTGCCACATCGCCTCCTCACAATGAGGATATGTTAATTGAAAACGGTGAAAGAAACAAAGTTTTAGACAGTGACAGTGAAGAAAGCACAACTCCTGTGATTGACACATTTGCTCCTGAAGTAGATTCAGATACAAAAACAAGTACAAAACCCTCTTTAACACTACCACTTGATACTCCCTTGGATAATGAGGAGGATAATTTAACTGTAGATGATTTACAGTTGTTGGTCGACTTGTTTTATCTTCCATTTGAGCATGGTAGACAAGGTGTAAATATTTTAAATGAGTTCAACTGGCTCAAGATGAACTCACATTTGGTGATTGATAGTAAAAAGAATGAAGACGATACTGAGAAGCCTGAGGTTAGTTGGATGGGTGTTGTTAATTTAAGTTTAAATGGTATGTATTGCCTATATTGTTGGGATAAAGACTAATATTGAATATAATTTCTCTTTAGGATGAATTGCTTCCTTTATTATAATGGAGGTCTATGGTGGTATTTTGTTGAAATATTGAGAATTAGCATTTAACCTTTTGAACCTTTTCCCCCGTTAGGTGCAGGAATGGTATGACCGAGCTGCCAAGTTTAACGACATTGCCAAAAGTGTGAAGAAAATGTCAAATAGACTAAACAAAGTGAAGAACCGCTCCCTTCTATATGATATCTACCCATACGTATGGGATATGAATGGAGTCGTCTCACTGATTAACTCCTACATCAAGTGGCTAGGTACCAGTTTTAACCGAGCTTTCTTGAAGCAAGGATATTGCATCCAGCATTGTTACTCGCTGTATCTCAAGCTTCACTTGCTGATCAGAGTGTTATGGTGCTGCACTTTTCCAGTAGCATGGCTCAGCTTAACGTTTTCATGTAGTGGTCTAGCTGTCAAAACTTCCAATATTACAGGTTTTTGCCCATACAAGACTAGCCAGGTACCAATATTTATTTTGAAAGCAACCATTTGAGGTACTTGTTGACTCCTGTCACTGGAAATGATTTTTCTTACGCTCAGAGCATGAATAGCTTAAGTTGAGCCTTGGGACATAGCTTTGCAGACATACAACAACACATTGTGGTTAAATGTCATTCCTTGAATATATATTGGACTAAAAGCTGCTCATGCATATTGTCTTGAAATGGAAAGTTGCAACTTTTAGTTAGTTTTGTTGCAGGATTTTCTCTAACAATATTATAATTTGGTTGAGAGTGCACATACAAATAAGACAGACCATATTGTGCTAGGAGTGGGCAAGTAATAACATGCACTTTGGATGCATCAGTCCTCATTTTAATGTTGTTATGACGTGTCTTATCAGGGTCTTCTCCAGTTTTGGGAAGCATTCTTACCAAATATGTCTCCCTTTCGAATAATCTTATCTTTTTAGGTCCTCTCGTTACTTTCTGGTTTTTACCATACAGTAGTTGTTCTACAAACTTGGATGGGTTGTTGATAATGACACCTTTTTTACAGTCGTACTAGTCTGAGATGATTAACGTCTCCCACTTGAGTAGTGCCCAATGTTAAGGCTGTAGTTTGTACCACACAGAATTATCCCCATTTAAGAAACATCACTAATTAGGAAAGTGTGTGTATTTGTACATAGTAGTGGGATTGCTCTTTGAGGGACAAAAGTAGTAGTGGTATTTATATAAGCAGTGAGATTTGTCCAGTGGGTTTTATTTTATAATTTTCTTAGCTCTGAATTGGTGTCAAAAATGTGGATACAGAACATGCTTTTATGATGGATATATAGGGTGTGATAACCTCAATGTTATTATTGGCTTGCATTAGGTTGGTTAATTTGGCTTTTGAACCGCTTTCATTCCTTTTACTCTACTACCTTCATTCATATTCTTTCTTGCGTCTTGCTATCCACCCTCTCCTAACAATTGATTCATAGTGCATCTGTGAGGTTTTCCTCCTGTTACAACCTTGCAGACCCTTTCACTGTCAGTTTCCAGTTCAACGCTGCACGACCTCATAGGTTCCAGCGCTAGGCCTTTGGCCTAAATTCTATATTACTAATCCAATTTGGCTTTTGATTTGATAAGGTTTTATATGTATTGTGATAGGATGATTACCATCCTGTTTTGAACCTCACCTTGAAAATGTACAATTCATTTGTGAAGTCTTCTCACAAAACTAGTGGGCTTTCTGAAAGGTTTTATCTGAGTTAGGTTATTGGTGACAGAGTAATGTTTAGACTGAGTAAAGGATTTTGATGGCTTAAATTTAATGGAAAATGGGAAAGTATTGTATGTCAGATCTTTCAAGAGCTGAACATTTTTTTGGGATGTGGGACTGTGAAGTAGATCTACAGAGGGCATTAAGAATTTGACTACCAGGTTAAAGTGGAAAGAGAAGTCTAGGAATAAAGTATTTTTAAAAATATCCCTTTAGGAAACTGAAAAATTTAGGTGTACAATTAGCCTGTACCATTGCAGCAATGTCTGACAAAGGAAATAGAGATTAGAAGCAAATACAAAATATCTCTACTGTACTTGGCTTTATAGTTGAAGCACCTGAGATGGTCATCTTTACAGTTAAAAATGTTGAAGGTGGAATTTTGAGAGGCTAATAAATAAACTTGATGGTAAGGGTAAAATGATGAAGAGCTAAGTGTCAGTTAGTCAGAATATTGAAAATAGAAGTAGCAGGGTGAATACAAAACCTAAGGTCAAAGGTAAATCAAATGTAATAGATTTAGAATTTTAGGATAATTTTGCACTAATTTACTGCATAAGCTAATTTTTCAGTGACATTGTTAAAGATTTACAAGTTAATGGTGTATTGCTATGAAAGACAGTGATGAGCAAGTTGAATTTTTATTTGATAAAACTATGAAGACCAAAGCTGGTTATGGCAAAGAATACCAGTGTGTTGTTGTATGCTGTCATCGTAAAGTTGTCGCCATGGAATTCACTCACTGTATAAGTTTGGCTCTCCTTTTTTGTGAGTGTTCTCCTTTCGTTCTGCTCACAATTTGTATAAAAGTTTTCAACTAAATTTGAGCAGAATGAAAGACCACAGACACTTCTCTGATAGTGCCATTGCAGTTTTCATAATACTTTCAATCTTTAAAATCTTCAACTTAATGTACTTTACAATGGCATGAGGTAAGAGAACTCTGTTGGTTATGGTTAAGTTTTTCAAAATGGAGATTAGAAAGGAATTACTAGGTCACTATCGATCTTTTTCTCAGAAGCCAGCTCTATTAATCAGCACCTCTTTCTTTCTTTCTCCCTTACAGCGTTGGGCCAGGGGGCACCTCTGGTCAGCAACTACGTTCATGGCAACTATACCTGTACGTAACTCAGCACATGGGTAATATTATACATGTATATTAATCTAATCATGATGTATTAAAGTGTCTTTAGTTAGGTTCAGCCACATGCGCTTGCGATGCGCTCTAGGGCAAGCGATGCGTGCGCTAGCAAACCCTCGCTTGGGTTTTGCGTTGCATTGTGGAGAGCTGCAAACAGGTATGGCAATGTTGAATTCTTTATCCTGTCTCAGATATTCTTTGACTTCAAGTGCAATTCTACGGGTGTGGAACTAAATCCAGAACTTGTCTTTTCAGACCCGAGTAGTTCTCATATTACTTGTACTGTATGTCCAGGAACATCTGAGGGGTCCTTGAATATTAAGAAATTAAAAATTTACTTTCCTTCCAGATGTGGAGCATTTCTCTCGTCCTCTGTCTCCTCATGTGTCAAATGCTGCTTTTTTATCATATTCCATCCTAATTCCCACCCCCACTATGGGACTGACTTGTTTACAGACAACGTAGTATTGGCAAGTCAGTTTTTTGTGGGCTGCTGTCATTGCAGAATCTATAAATTTCATGTTAAATGTTGAATACATATGTTCATATTTTAGGAGACAGTGAAGGAGAGACATGCTCAGTATTCTAATATAATTACTATGTTGCGCATCCTGCGTTCGCGCAAGGCGTCTGTATGTAGGGTGCGCTTGCGCGGATATAAACAATGACACACCCTCCTGTTGCTGCGGCGCTTAGTTTATGTGGCTGAGGTTAGTCCCCTTGATGTGTCAATATGTTTTTTTTTTTTTTTTCTTATTACTACTGGAGCTGCTCAAAGCATCACTTTTCACATGTATTAATATTGCAGTTGGATGATGCTCTCTTATCACCTGAAGATCTTTTGCTTTCAATGTAGCATTTGCTTTAAGCACTAAGGATTTTAGATGCAAGAGCAAATTATTACTATTGTTGTTACAGTATTGTTATTGTTATTGTTGTTGGGTACTCTTACTGATAACATTCTGTAAGCGTGAATAACCCGAATCGCTGAGTTGCGTGTAGTGAGTGGTTACCATTTGCATCGTCACTGCAGGGTTCAGTAAGGGATGGCGTGAAGCATTT
Organism: Macrobrachium rosenbergii; assembly: GCF_040412425.1. NCBI lineage: Eukaryota > Metazoa > Arthropoda > Malacostraca > Decapoda > Palaemonidae > Macrobrachium > Macrobrachium rosenbergii. The sequence goes on along the minus strand of NC_089762.1, from coordinate 42,158,010 downwards.
ATGTCTGGTGACCAGGAGCCGTGGGTCTTCCGGGGAGGATTGACCGCCGAACTGCAAGTATGTATACCACAAAACCGGGAGAAGGCTTGCCATGAAAAACTGATGATGAATCTAAGTTCCATCACCAGCCGCTTGTCTTTTATGTTAAATCATTTCTTAAATCCCAGGTGGTCTTTTGGTGTTTTTCAGTTGGATGGCTGGTAACCAGTAAGTTTAGTCAGTGTTTCATCTGGCCTTGTCTTATGTGCGCTGCAGTGCTATGCGATCAGAGTACCACTTTTATGATGTATTTGTTCGCTTTTGCAGGTGGGACAGGATACAGAGGAAGTTTCGTTGTTAGTCCCCTTTTTAATTTGCGCTTCAGCGTCCAAGTATTGGTTTTTCATCCTCATGCGGCGTTGCGTAATCATTACAATTATGCGAAATCCAGAAGTTTAATATATTTACAAATGTGGTACTCTGAGGCTTATGATTTGAATGATGACAATAGGATGAGTTTGGCTAAACCAGTTATTAATTGAACTGTTAAATAAAATTGACTTCGACTTTTAACATTTGCCATATGCTGGAAGTAAATCATAATTTTGTTATGCCTTGCTATTGCAGGCACAGTAATCTTTGAACTGTCACCAGACTTTTGATTTGATTGTAGTTTGAGATTGTTTTGCTTAGCTGGTTTACCCTGAACTCGTTCTTATGATTTCTTTGTTGTTGCTATGTACTTATACTTTCTGACTTGCCCACAGAGGCTAATACCTGTAGATGCAAGCAACGACTTGTTTGTATACAAAACTCCCGAAGTACCTTTAAGTCGTACTTATTGCATTCGGCCTTATATACCTGAAGACCGTGCCAAATTGTACAATTTGATTCTGCGCACTTCTGATGACGGAAGAGATGGTACTACATTATATGCAGCTCATCCTGATTTACCTGGTGACTTGTAAGTAGAGTTGACGTGCTTTACTACAGGGTGTGACTATTGAATTATAAATTGGAATAACCTTTCCCAAAAGGGATTAAGGAATTCTGTCCTAATTGTGACTTCACATTGAGTTCTTGAGTGACGTAACTTGCAAAATGATATAATGGTAACCTGCTGATGCTGGTGTTTTATTGCATTTAAATGAGGTATTTTAAATGAAATATTTTTTTCAGGGCCATTGGCAGTTACCTGGAATCTATGAAGGAAGTTATAGTCATGGTGGTAGAAGATGAATGGGGAGATTTAGTAGCTTATGCATCAGCTGCTGGCAATGCTATTGCACAAACTGCACGCCAGTCTGCCTATTTGTCACAAATTAGAGAGAAATATCCAAAGGTGAGGATTGTTCTTATGTTTATTAGGTAAATTGTTTCAATGAGTGAATTTGGTTTGAGTATAGATTATATAAAATATATAGTTTAATTTTAGCTTGCTAGACATGGACAGCAACTGGAATAACCATTTTAACTGTTTCTAATAAGGTTACTAGAGAAGAAGGCGTAATGCTAACGCCTTGTGAGGAACTTTTAGCCACATTGGCCCTTGAACCTCAGGCCCCTCCGGAAACACTTGTAGCATCCCACCCAGCAACCATATCCATAGCCAACCTCGTTTCAGTAACCGATGAAAGTATTACAAAAAGGTTGACAGCGTGTATGCTGGCCTCCCTCAGATCACAAGGTAAGGAAGTATTCTCTTTTGAAGTATAAGTGTAGTCTTGTTTTGAATTATTTGATTAAAGCAGTGCAAGTTTCGAGGCTTCACCCCCCTCATAGATGTGTGCTTTTGTTTTCAGGTACGTTCAGTGGTCATGTTAGCGTTAGTGTAGGAGAGAAACAGACACTAGAGCTTTACAGTCGCCTTGGATTTTTGGAGGTCACAACCCAGAGTACAACACTTTACTTGGGGCGGTCTTTCTGACATCCCTCTAGGACTGAGGCTCCTTAAATCAACAGTGCATAGAATGTAAGCACAAGTACCAGGGATGTGTGCTGAAGCCATTTACCCGTGAGTAGTGGTAAGATGGAAATTCAAGGCAGCATTTCATGCAGCCTACCTGTGTTCCAGATCTCTCTAATTTGTACGTGGAGCTAGAGAATATGCCTCTAGTTGTTCAGACTTCCAGTGAAAGGTATGCCAAATATGTGCGTTGAAAATTTGGAAGTGAATTAATGGGACTTCAGAGGTTGAAGTCTCTCTTCTTTTAAGCTGTTGCAGCTGTTTATATGTGATATTTTTATAACAAACTGTTGGCAATCGTGATAAGATGATAATTAATCTTAAATTTATTCCTTTTCATCACTTATATTTTTGCCTACAGCTTGTTCATTTTTTTAGTCATTGCACAGTATAGATATATACAAAGTTATTGTAAATATATACAAATCTTTTTATTAATAAAAAGTATTTATAATTTGTTTCTTAATAATCCAATATTGCTTTCGATAGTTGGTTGGCACATCTAATATGTTTAATTGCGTAGGATCAGAAAAACAGAAAATATTTGACAATGTTTATTTAGAAGAGCAGTCTGTAATATAATTGGTATATCAACTGATAATTGGACATGAAATTTTCATGACTCAATAATTTCAGTACAATGGTACAGATTCATTGCAAACTGCTTAAAATGCTAAAATTAAGTAGTTGCAAGTTCATAGTACAAGAACATGTAAGCTATATACACAAGTGGGAAGACTTGAAACAGTTTGCTCTGGCTTCAAGTGACTGAACATATCTAAACATTCATATATTTTATAGGACAGCCAGAACACACTGTAACTGATTTCTTAGAAAGTGTCAACTAAGGATTTAGTCTCAAAAGATCTTTCCCTTCTGACAATAGTTGACTAGAAGACTGGGTTATCCAATTACTTGTTTTGTATTATCAGGAATTAACTTGCAAGTTCTCAAGGAACGAAAGTTTAAATACCTCAAGTACGTTAACTAAATAATTAACTTTTGACCAAATTTCAGAAAATAACCAGCCTACACAAGGGAAAGGTCTTGAGTATATTATCTAAAAAGGTGTACAGACTTGCATAAATTTACAATTGTTATCTGACACTAAAATTATGTCTTATTGCTAAATACAGTCGATAATTGTGGAAATAATTCTCGACATTGTTATAAAAGTAAAATACAGTTGAACTTTGGCCTATATATGTCTGGATTTCAGAGATCCTGGAATGACATCCTCCAAGAGTACATTAAGGTACAATATTTACAAACCTTTGGCATATCAGTGTATTGTCGAATCCTTTTTAAAGAACTCAACTATTTAAACTAGAAGCTGTGCCTTTATTGACAAAAGTTTTCACCATTCCAAACTATTACTTAAGAGCAAGAAATTACTTGGGACTTTTGGGGGCAAAACTATTACAAGTTTATTGATATGACTGGACAAGGGAAATTTTTTATGCTGATAATTGTTCTTTATATACTTGTACACAGTATTTTGACCAATATTAACATTTTGGATTATAATTTCCTTTCAAAGCTTATTTTAACTTAGTGCTGGAGGTGGCTACACTACAATGCTAAGAAATCAATGTTTGCTCTCACAACTTGCCCTGTCAAGTGATCAATTGCTGAGGCTTTAACTTCTGTATCGCCAAACTTCATATGGACTGTAATTTCTCTCCTCCCACTGCGTAACTCATTATCATCCTGAGGGTTTCCAAGCTCCAGGTGTAAGGTGCCTACACGCTGCACACCATCTTCTGTGACAAACTGAAAGGAAAAAACAATATGTAAAACTAATATACTGCATATACTGTGATTACAAAATTAACATACATAGAATATTTACAGATTCATTACACCAGAAATAATAAAAGCACTTTTAATCTACCTTGGCTCTGAACTGTCACAACAAATTCAAACAAACCCAAGAGATTGAATCGCTAAATAACTTGTGCACCTGCACCTGGGGTTCAACCTTAAATGCCGTAAGTTTAGGAAGACCTTAGTACGATCACAGTACTTGTATTCGACAACTCTTCATATCTTGGAAGCATGTCAAGTATATGAGGTTGACGACAGGCCAAAGAAAAGATAGTGCAGTGAGCTGGAAGACAATAAATCTGACATCGGGTAACTGATGAGATTCTGTTGGGAATCTGAAAGTGCCAACATGTGGTCTTCTGAGGATGATTTGAACATCTGTGAGCAGGGGCTTCAAGGAGGAGTAGATTTGAAAGTGAAACATGATAAAAGTTCAAAAAACCAGCAAGAAATTGTACAGGTGGTAATTCAAGCAGGTTGCACAAATAAGAGAGAATTAGTCAGATGCCCAAAAAGGTGCTCATATATAGCTGGTAATTCTGCATTGATACGCTGGAGCACGGTATCATACAGGCCTAACGTATACTTATTGAATCTCGAAATTCTAATCTTACTCAGGGAGAAATTTCGTCCTGAAGTAACCTATATAATACAGATCAGGGTTAATCGCATAACTAATGTCTTAAAATTTAAGTCTGTCTGTTAAGTTTAGAAAGGTGTTGGAGTGCCTTTCTACTGTATTTATCCATTGCAAATGGATGTGCTCTTTGGCTGCATGCTGGTAAACATATGCAATGACAGTTTTGCCTGCCAATGCTGGCTCTTGTACAAACACCTAGCCATATGCATTTCATTATTTGAAGATATAAATTCTTCTTCGTTTAACGTGCTTTTTCCCATTTTTTATATGGGGTAAGCACTGTACTGCAACTCGATGAAATTATTAGTTTTATCATCATTTGATTATATCTTTAAAATTTGCAATGAAAGGCAGTCACAATGAAAATAATATCCTCTAATGTAGCTTTTTTATCAATACTGTGCTACTATATTAAGAATGACCATCAATATAGAAACTATTATGCCAATGACATAAATTCATATTTTTCCAAAGTTTTTCTGCATCACCATTTACATACTAATAATTACATGTACCTTACAATATTGTATAAATTACAATATATGCAGTACAAATTTGAATTTCTTGAATTACAAGTCAATGTACCCTGTGGGCTTGTTCCATATGAATATGGTTCATCTTCTGAGTAATAATAATAATAATAATAAATGCCTTACCTTTGCATCGTGTCTGTGAGTTGCATATAGGTGCAATATGACAGTAGACTGCCCTGGAGTAGCTGGAGTATAAGGGCGGACAACCACGTCACCTACAGCCACGCTCTCGTCGACTGCTACAAATCTATCCAACACATCAGCACACCATTCTGATCCAGCAGCAACAACTCTCTTGTCAGGTGGATGAACTCCTCGCTGGTAACGATTGAGAACCCCAACACCATAGGTCAGACGTGACCGTCGTACAGTCACAACGCCTGGGTCTAAACCAAACTGGACAGCACCTCGCAGAATGGCCAAACCCATGCCCTATTGAGAAGAATATTTTTCAGTTAAATTTTTCACACAATGGGTAAAATCCCTTAACTGTTTCAATCATGGCACGAGCATTTTGTCACCTGCATTACAGGTAACCAAACAATGCCAAATACAGCACTATACTGAAAGATTTTGCAACTATAGTTTGGTAGAAAAAATTTTAACTAATGATTATTACTTAATTCCTGGGGTAATAGTGCTGATTTCTTCAAGCAGAAAAATGTTAAATGCAGTTCTGTACATTTATGAATGCGAGGAAGGCAGAGAACATAGACTATTTTATTAATAAGCTGTTTCACAATGGATTTCCCACAAAAATCTGAAGTACATTTGAATATACTGCATTACAAACAAAATGAAGGTTATTTTCAGTCTATGCCTACTCCAACACAATAGCACCAGTGAAAACTGATTTATTACAGTTTCTATGAACACCTGGAATTCAAGGAAGACACGTTAATGAACCTATTTATTCTCACTTGTTCTAAATATATAAAATAGTTAAAAAGTTCTCACGAACGAGAATCCAGAGGAAAACAGTTTACCTGTGGAATGATTACATTGACTCTGTGCCCAAAAGTATCACGAATGTGTTTCTGTAAGAGTTCAGATTCTGCAAATCCCCCCACTAGGAACATATACTGTAGGTGATTAACTTCTGGGGCTGATAATACTGCTTCAATTGCCTGTATAGAAAATATCATATAATATATTAGTCAAGTCTTAACATAAAGATTATATTTCTTAGATGACTGGATAAATGTACTGTACTTACAAATTTAAGCATAAAAACAACTTGTGTCTTTATAATCAGCTTTTATAAATGCTACTATTCTTAAACAATCATGATTCCTTGATATGGGAGCATAACAAATACCAACAAACTTGGGTTTTTTAAATAACAGTAATGATGTATTTTACAATACTTTTAGTGTGTATACAGCATGAGGCTTATGAAACCAATTAATATACTGTACATTACTCATGAACACAAGTCACACCCTGTATAAAATTCACCACACGAAAATTTCTTTCAACCAATCACTGACACCTATATTGAGGGATATATTTCACAGAGTTTAACTGTAAATATTATCGTCCTTACCTGAGTAATACTTGTAAGTGTTGGCATGAAGAGCTGTCTCATTGTATCCTGCTCAACTCTCAACATACCCTGTGCTGACCATTTGACGCCTAAATTCTGGTGCTTCTTCATAGCCCATTCCACCTTAAAAATATCAAAAGATCAATAATAAATTCAGTCGCTGCAAGAAAAATGTCTTAAGCAAATAAATATGCATTACGAAATATACAGATTTTAGATATAACTTTGCACTGATATGCAGGAATTTCCTACAAATTAAATGTACTCCAAGTCAAAAATGTGAAAAGGAAGTCTATCGAACATTTATTCAAACCTTTTTTTTATATCAAGTATATACCAAAGTGTTTTTGCCATTAACCACATGGATGAACTGTTTCTTAACTTTGCAAGTAAATACATATATATCAAGTTCAATTCTGAGGTATACATAATATGTGAAAGGATTGTACTTTTGTTGTCTGTTTTCAGACTGTAAGATCTGTGGATGACTGGCATACTCAAGTATTCATAACATAATCTTATTTATCAAGTGACTGTTTCATAATGAGGCCAGTTTTGCAAACCAGACCATTAGTGACTAAACGCATATATATTCTGATGAAATCAATAATATGGAAGTGAAAGTAACCATAGCAGCAAGTATAATCATTATCCAAAGGTTGTAACTTCATGTCACTGAAGATACATGATAAACTTAATAACTTTCTGTAACATCTACCGATAGTCACTATCTTGGGAGGCAAAAAGTAATCAAAAAGCCACTTGAAACACAATGTTTCTCTATTGAAGAAAGTCCTAAACCTTTCTGTAAAATACTGGAGAAGTATTTGGTATTGAGACTTACATCTTTTCCTCTGAATCTTCTGAAGAGGTCAATGAACGAAAATGGAAGGGCAATGTTTAAAGGATTGCTCCTATATGGCGAGGCATTCCGCTTTCTGGACTCAAATGCAATCATGAGGTCTACGTAAGCAGCTGGTCTCTGCTGCCGGAAAGTTTGCATGAAATCTGCCCCAAATATTGCCTCCAGCAGACGTTCAAATTCATCATCCACGCCTGGAAAATTAAGAAATAAGATAAAGTATTGTGAAAATAACACCAGCTTATATATATAAACCTTCTAAAAGACGTAAGGATGACAATTTTTGGAAAGATAAGAATTTTAGGAAGAAATACATTAATGCTAATGGTAGAACATTCCTATTACCATCTGCTGCTTCTTTCAAAGAAACAGCATATTCTTTGGATGCTTGAATTTCAAGTTAATGGGGGCTTGTTCCATCTCAACAGGGTTCGTCTTCCGATTCATAATAATAATAACAAAATGAAACCATTACAAACTCATGTTTCCAGAAAATTATGCTACAGCATTACAGTGTTAAAATGATAAAAGAAACATGAAGGAAATTAACTGAAGATAACTGATATTCTTAAGGAACACTTAAGGAAATTCCTATTCATGCATTCTGTCTTCCTTAATAACTCACCTTTAGATCCATGAGGTCCACCAGTTGCTTTGTGTAGCTCTTTCAAGTGACCAGTTGCCTTGTCTGTCATCTGATGTACTGTGATATCAACTGTTCCTCCTCCACAGTCCACTACTGCATAGACTGTATCTGCAATGTCAAGGGAAAGGTGGATGTCTTATATAACATTTGAATTTCCAATAACAAAAAAATTCACTTTTGTTGTTGATAAATATAACAAACAAAATATTCAGTCACATAAAAGGGAAAAGTGGATAGCCTTATAGTCTGAGTTTTTATCTCCAGACCAACCATAAGTTCACTTTTATACCTGATAAATATAAATAAAATATTCCATTACACAAACACTATCTGTTTAAAATTTGTGACTTGAAACCACCACCACCAGCAAGTGTATCTTAGTTAAGCTGAAACAAATGCATTCGTCTCAAAGTTAAAACCTGCTAAGGTACATTCCAAGCTTTGGCAATGTTTAAACTTTTTACATTTGTTATCTTTTATTAAGGTTATTTAAAGTTTTTTAAATATATTCAGTAGAGTATTTCCATAAATACAAAATTTTTGCTTTACATATGAAATAACTTGGACAGAAGGCTAAAAAACTGATGAAATGACTGATGGACATTTTAAACCACTTGATGGAAAGTGCCTGTAATTATACTGAAAATTATTTTGCACTAAAATGCAAAATCATTCTGAAGGTGGCAAGTTTCAGCGTGTCTGAATGCTAATGCATAAGTATAACAATAATCTGTCTTTGCATAAAACCATACATTTATACTGTATATATGACAAGCCACTTTGGCAATGTTACCCAAAAAAGTGAATACAGTGCCCACTAAACTACGATTAGTGTACTATACTGATTACTCTAAACCTTAGACCCTGTGAATACCTTAATTTCCAGTACACAGCTTGATTCATGCATGCCAAAATGGTTAAAATAACTGCACACTGCTGAATAAGAGCAATTAAAAATCTCATTACCTGTTAGTGCATCATCCCTTGCCTGAGCGTTTGAAAGGGAAAAGATCAGTGGTTTAAACATCTGATGTAGGTAACGTGGAAAACGACTATAAAATTTAATGCATTGCAGAATATTTACATGGTACAGAACCAGATTAGCAAATAGCATGGTGCTAAACCATGAGACAATTCACAGAAGCAAAAATTATTCTCTTAATTTGATTATCTAAAATTTCAACAACGTCTGATTTCAAGACAGTTTTTGGGAAAAATGGCTGAAGGCTGAATCCCTCGGGTATTCAGTGTCTGCAAGAACATCAATATTCTTTGTGAAAGTGTCCGGCAAATTATCAGAAATCAGAAAAATTAAGAATTCACACGCAAAACTTCAACAGTTTTGCATCTAAGATACTTGGAATTATGTGTTATGAAAAGAAAAGACTGTCTCATAATTTAATCCATTGCTTGAAAGACACTAATTCCATACTACAGATGGACACCATCACCTGAAAGAAATAAAGGGGGAAAAGAACTAGATGATTGCTGAAGTCTGATTACACGGAGAATCTTTCAAAAAGAAAGAGGAAATCTCTATCACACTTTCAAAGCAGTGACTTCCTTCGGACCCTTCCCTTCTTCAGACGTCAAAGATAATCTCTGCTAAGACTAATTATGCAATGAATTTGACTTTCCAAATAATACTAATGCGACAGATGTTATCTAGAGTTGACAATGACAGGAAAAGACAGTCTGCGTTTAGAATTTTATCCCCCAAAACCAACTACAGTAATTCAGGCATGTGAGAAGCTAGTTACAGGCGCTTTATAAGGACAAGATTATTATTTGGTGGTGCTTGGATGCTGTGCTACTCAAGACTGAATCTCTTTGCTCTTATACCTCCTTTTAACCAGTCGGCTACAGTTTCCACACTTCGGTACGGTAACGATATAAGCTCCTCTGGAAACAAAAACAGACGGGAGACAAATGGTGGGGTTATTTTTAAATTCACAATGATCATAGAAAATAGGTCTGCAAAAGAAAATGTATTTACAGGGAAAGGAATAAAACTGTCGTACTGATATTCAGTCTAAGAAAAGATCGATTAGTGGTTACTGAGTAAAAGACAATGAAACACAAGCACACTTGTTACTGATATTAGTTACTTCCAAATATACAGCACGTCATCAGAATATAATTAATTTTTTTAATCTTAAAAAATACAAATTAATTATAGTCTGATATTACCAGACTGGTAACTTAAACATCACAATTGGCAGCAATTATATCTATATGATCAACTAAAATGAAAGAACGATTTATGACTACAGGACGAAGAGTAAAACAATTTTAATAACATTCTTACCTCTGTTAAATTGAGAAAACTCACTCGTACACTATAACATTTATACAAGTAATAAAACAATACATATTTACTTGTTTTCTCGCAATATTGATCATATATCCGAAGACATTAAGCAATATATTGTTGTCCTATAAGAATACTAAGTACACAGTTCTGGATAAAGCTTCTCATTCCTCTATCACTTACATTCCTCCTTTTTTTTTTTTTTTTTACTTTTATTCATTTTTCTTCCTTTAAGTTTTACCTTCTCCTCTACTATAAATAGAGACCATTAACTATGGAGATGGTTGATCTGGGAAAAGCAATTTATGGTAGATTACCCCACTGCCAAACTTAATCATTTGCCTAATGCTTTCTCTATAAAACTTTTCCCTATATATCTGTTTCTTTAAACTCAACAACAGTTCACTGTGATTAAATAAACAGAAAAGAAAGCATACAAAGACCATTATCCGACATTTAGCTTTGAATGGAAGAATTTAAATACCTCTGTCTAGCTCAGGCAAGGCAGGTACCGAGTTGGACTCAGACGGTGGAGTGGAATCTTTGATGACAGAGTACCTGGGCGGCCGAAGCTCAGGCGGTCTCTCCGGGAGGAGCTGGTGCCTTCTGAGCCTTCGGCAGTAGATGGCAGCTGCTTCTGGTTCCAAAGCAATGAGGAGTTGCTCTGGCCGAGCGCTCGACCCCATTCCCGCCTGTCAAAAAGAGACAGAGAGGTAGTCAGAAGTGGTTTGATGAGGATTGCCTCAATGAAGCCCTCCCATTAAAATACTGTCATAGATGGTCCTAATACGTTTTACGTTATGCTTTATCGTTATTTAAAAAAGGTTCAGAATTAGTATTAAAATGTCATAGATGGTCCTAATAAGAAATATGTCATGCATTGTTGTTATTTAAAGAGTTCCAGAGTAATATTAAAACGATTAATTCTAAAATATGTGTCCGTCAACGTACACAATAATTTTTTTATATGATTCATTTACCTTTTGTGGACTTCAAAATTTTTTTGTGTATATTGACTAAGTACGCAAATATGCGGAAACTGACTGTTTTAATATTACTGAGGTACCTTTTCCTGTATCGTCATATACAGTACACATATTATGATAGAACAATGATTACTCACAACTGAGTACGCACACAAATATTCGGAAACTGACTGTTTTTAGTATTACTGTGCAGCGTGACATACAGTATACATATTATGATGAAACACTAATTATCCAAGCGTTATCTTTCTTCTCTCCTCTAGTATCTCCCACCACAATATAACCTGCTACAGTTGACTGACCGCCAGGTACACAATTAACTGCATAGGTCAACAGATGCACAATGCTTGTCAAAAGAATGGTATAAAGTCGCTATACCCTTGCCAGACACTCTTAACAACAGGATTTTCCTAAATGAAAAAAATAACAAGAGCAATACTATTATTTTTTCCCACTTTTGGCCTTACCAAGTAGCTTTACTTAAATGAGAAAATAAAAAGAGCAATAGTACTATAATACAATACTCTATAGTTCTCTCTGGCTTCTCACCTGATAGGCGGCAGTTCTCATGAACTGCTTGGCCGGATGACTCCAAATGGCTGGAACGGTGATGACCCATCGGACATCTTCTTCCAGAACCTCGACGCCGGCCTGGTCACTCAGCTCCTTGAGGGCGTGCTCCCTGAAGTACTTGAGGGCGTAGCTGAAAATCTTCAGCGCTGGGATCTTCCGGCCGTTGGCCGCTTCCAGCAGTGTGTCGCGACTCAGAGTCTGGAGGGAAAGAAGAAAGACCCTCTGGTTAAGACACAGATTGCTGGAAATAGTTGTCAATGTAATAAAGGAATTATTCCTCTGATGTTATTATTTACTCTTTATAAAATACTTATTCAAATCACTACCAGTAAGGAGTCACCCCCGTAGGAGGGCAGTGCCATCAGTGCACCTCATGCGGTGCACTGTAGGCATTATTTAAGGTTCTTTGCAGCGTGACTTCGGCCCCTTGCTGCAACCCCGTTCGTTCCTTTTACTATACCTCGTTCATATTCTCTTTCTTCCATCTTACTTTCCACCCTCTCCTAACAATTGATTCATAGTGCAACTGCGAGGTTTTCCTTCTGTTGCACCTAGCAAACCTTTTACTGTCAATTTCCGTTTAAGCGCTGAATGACCTCATAGGTCCCAGTGCTCGGCCTTTGGCCTAAATTCTATATTCAATTCAATTCATTCAGTAAGAAGTCGGTTAAATTGCATAAGTCAGTCGATGACGAATTCTGCAAAACAAACATTTATTAAATAAATATTTTCTTCCTTGTTTAATGAGGTTACTCTACGTAGACCTGGGAACCTTGAAGCTTATGTAAACAATAGTTTCTCGGTTTTATAGTACATTGTACTGTGATGTTACCCTTCCAGTATCATTATAATCATTACGAATATGTGTACTATTCAAATACACCACAGTTTTGAAACGCATGATATTTATGCCATCCAGTTTCGACAGACAAGAAATATTTCCATCAGACAACTTTTAAAACAAAGAAATCCTACACCACGAGACTTCGAAACTCGGGAAAATTTCCATCTCAAGTTTTCAAACCTCAAATATGTTACACCTAAGACTTTCAAGAACACCTACTTTAGTCGAATTTCCTTATATTTAAAAAAAAACCACACGGGATCATCAGCAATGATCTGTGAAAGCTCTGAGCCACAATATCTAGGAGTAACAGCCTATGAACCCGGTTTCTCTGGAAATGCAAGAGCGAGCTCTCCAGTTCGCTCTATGTAGGGTGAGGGTCCGGGAACACAATTTCCGGTACTGGAGATAAGCCATGCAGAAAGGAATCAGCAACAGTGTTGATTTGGCACACCAATACTGAGCACTCGCTTCATGTTTTCCCTTTCTCTTAGTGAGTCATTTCCTACGTATTCCATGCCACAGCCGAACTATGCATACAATTCTATGTTGCATGTGTGGATTATAATGAACAGTGCTACATTTCAAAACATGCACGTAACTCGTGATAGCGTATTAAATCACCTGATGATCATATTTACAAATGCAAATAAAAATCCAGTATTATATAAATAAACAGTATTATTGTAAAAGATACAACGAAAGATTTTTGCTCCTCAGCGCTTACGTAAACGCTGAGATGGAACACAGTTGAGGTGTTCGAAAGTCTTGGTTTGTTATCATTTACAAATGATACACTCTATTTATACAATTGTAAATTTTTAGTATACAGCAGCTTAATCACGACAGTGTGATTTTTTTTTAGCAATTTTACAATCTCAGTTTACCTGGAGTAATTCATAATAAACGCTCATTACAAAATCTAAGAATTATTTAATCGTTTTTATCACAGTTTATATATATATATATATATATATATATATATATATATATATATATATATATATATATATATATATATATATATATATATATATATATATATATATATATATATATATATATATATATGTACAGTATATGTTTTCAAGGTTAGAAACCGAGACAGGTAAGAGTACAACAAATCTGAAACATTAAAAGGCGTCTGGGAGAAAAAGTCAGAATTTCATGAGAGAGAGAGAGAGAGAGAGAGAGAGAGAGAGAGAGAGAGAGAGAGAGAGAGAGAGAGAGAGAGATCCAGTAGGGATCATCAGTGATAACCAGACGAAATCAATGTTCCCGTTGCATTAACTTTCTACCAAAAATATCACACATACACACAAAAGCCAGGTCAAAACGGAGAGTATATATATTACGTAATCAAATCATCACAATGTATTTCTTAACCTACGTGAGGACTCTAAATCAAATATAAAACTAATTATCAACTAACAAATGTCAAAATCATCAAAATATTTACCAGAACTCAATCAGAATTATTAAGCAGTTTGCTACATACTTCACGGGATGCGCGGAACAGCACTCGGTATGAACTGCAGATGTAAACGACCCTGAACATGTATTAGTGTAGTGTTACAAATAGGATGGGGAATGAAGGGCCTGATGAATTGAGCGAAGGGTTAGATAAAAGAAGACAAAATGAAAGCGTGAAAAAAACGCAAGACCCGATTATAATTTAGGTTGGACGATAAAATAGTTAATCCGTGAAGTTCTGTAATTAAAAATAACAGGATATTCACTGAGGTAACATGGTGTTTTCTTGATTATCAAAAACGTCTATGAATCCCTCTTTCTCTCCGAAGAACAAGAGTCTAAGAACTTTCTCTCTCTCTCTCTCTCTCTCTCTCTCTCTCTCTCTCTCTCTCTCTCTCTCTCTCTCTCTCTCTCAGAAAGACAAGCGTCTATGAACCATCTCTCTCTCTCTCTCTCTCAGAAAGACAAGCGTCTGAACCATCTCCTCTCTCTCTCTCTCTCTCTCTCTCTCTCTCTCTCTCTCTCTCTCTCTCTCTCTCTCTCAACCTTTAAAGGGTCTCGCAGACAAAAACTGTGTAATTAAGTGCCTTTCCAAGAGGCCAGGCGAACAAAATACACCCCGACTGACACAATGCCGGATTCTTCCACACCAGAGGGAGTCGAGTAACGACGCGTAATCGGATATCAATCAAGGGGCGTTTGTAGGATCCGCGTCCTTTGACGAAACAGGAATTCAGGATCTCGTCACGGGGATACAGCGGTACACAAGGGGATGCAGCGAGGGTGCCGAAGGCCTATGCGGTATTCGTTGTCGTTTCATTTCCGTGAACAGCAGGATGTAGACGAATAGCTTTCCAAGTCTTTTGAGTGTATTAATATAGTGTTCTCTCTCTCTCTCTCTCTCTCTCTCTCTCTCTCTCTCTCTCTCTCTCTCTCTCTCTCTCTCATACACACACACACACAGAAGAATCAATGAATTGTTAAGTCTCTCAGAATGTATTAACATGTGTACATACACACTCACACTAACACACATAAGAACCAACGAATTATTAAGTCTCAGAATGTACTAATATGTGTACATACTCATATACACTCACACACACACACACAAGCACCAATGAATTATAAAGGGTAACATGAGATAGGATCCGTGTGGATATTAAACTGAATTTTTTAAGTCGTTACCTTGGGTTCACAACCCTCGTGTTGTGCTATAGTCGCTATACCACTTTTTCAAAGTCTTACGTTCCTTATTTACTTTTGCAGCTTCCGTTATTTATTTGTTTATTTATTATTTAGCAAATGTCTGTACACTAACTGTTACTTGTTACAGTTACATCAACTTTGCACGGTTCTTTCCTTTTGACAAATCTAGGCTTTTTTTAGTAAGTGAGGGCTTGCTAGCAAAGTTCCCGGGCTTTGGCTTGTTCCACAAATAATAATAATAATAATAATAATAATAATAATAATAATAATAATAATAATAATAATAATAATTCCAGACTACTAAGAAAAATAAAACAGTTTAATACGAATGTAAATTAGTAATGGACAAAATTTACGTTTATTTAGGGCTCTATATAATAGATTAATAGGCAAATAATAATGCATATAAACAAAAATGTCCAAAGCATGAAAGATTTTATTCATATAAAGATCCATGTACTGTATTTGCAGAGGAAAAATAATTAACAGTATGAAAGACGTCAAGCTTTCAGATTATATATATATATAAAGGCAAATCTTAAGCAGAGAGAGAGAGAGAGAGAGAGAGAGAGAGAGAGAGAGAGAGAGAGAGAGAGAGAGAGAGAGAACACAGCAAGGTATACTGATCTACAGTTCTGCATTGTAAGGAATAAACGAGAGAGAGAGAGAGAGAGAGAGAGAGAGAGAGAGAGAGAGAGAGAGAGAGAGAGAGAGACTTAAACTGAACACAGCAAGGTATACTGATCTACAGTTCTGCATTGTAAGGAATAAACGAGAGAGAGAGAGAGAGAGAGAGAGAGAGAGAGAGAGAGAGAGAGAGAGAGAGAGAGAGAGACTTAAACTGAACACAGCAAGGTATACTGATCTACAGTTCTGCATTGTAAGGGAATAAACGAGAGAGAGAGAGAGAGAGAGAGAGAGAGAGAGAGAGAGAGAGAGAGAGACTTGCACACTCCAAGGGAATCAGTTTACAGGTAATGGCTTTCCACGGCGCTCAAATCCTATAACGAACAATTTCGAAATTACAATAACGAAGGGTGATGCCTGAAACCAGAGCTATTTATAACGATGCATGATTGACGTATTACGTGACCGATACGCGATACGGAGTGACGTAATCATCGCTTCTCCCCTCCCTAAACGACGGTGGAATACTGGAGTAACGGTTCACATATTGCTCGATTCTAGTTAGTACGAATATTTTTATTGATATATGGCTGATTTATTATTATTATTATTGTTATTGTTGTTGTTGTTGTTGTTGCTGTTATTATTATTATTACATATACTGCTTGATTACTGGAGTGAAATTACTGATACTTTTGTCAAAATTTTTATTGACTATTATCTCAGTAAATACGATAAAGCATCAGATGAAGCATCTTTTAGTCATAATTCTCATGGTATTTATCTTTCAAAAAGCCTTGCAACTTCTAATATATTTCTGAGCATCAGGTTTAAGACCGTTCCACAGCTCTGAAGCAGGGGGAATGAAACACCTCTGATACGGAGCAGAGCGACATCGTGACAGCTCAACAGAATAAATGCTGATGCTCTAAGTAGGTTAAGATGGTGGATGGATCAGATTAAGGTGGCCTTATGCCAGCAATAGCCCTGACAGAAGAAGGCCCGTAAAATCAAATACTCTTGGGTACCTTTCAAAGAAAGTTTGAGGAGATATTGCAACAGGAAGAGATGAACAAAGATTTTAACTGTACACCTAGCAAGAAAAATAGAAAAGACTATGGCGTGTATGCTACTATATCGGACTGTTTCGGATCCCACGTTAACCAGATCCCACGTTAACCAGCAGATCCACTGTACGAATGCTTATCCAGCAAAGTACATCGTTCAATACAGGCCATAATAGGAACTATCAAGGCACACAACATGAAGCAAATAAATATTAAAAGAATCAACATCTTGGAAAATTGATTCACACAGCCATAATAAACATGTCTAGAACACGACGAAATCTCTCAACTGTACCTCATCAGCGTGCAGGGCCATCTTGAACTTGTCGAAGTAGAGCCACTTCTTCGCCTCCTTCGGATCGAGGTCATGGTAAGTGTCCCTGGCGATGAAGCCCAAAGAGTGAAACTCTTCGTCAGGAGTGAGGAGCACTATTGTAGGGGTCTTCTGATTCTGAACGCCTGGGTCACCGCCTGTTAAGAGAAAGAGACATAGGAAGTCAGTGCGGTGTTATAAGAAGACACATTTTAAACTCTATAACTACAATATAAGCCTTTAAAAACTGCTGGGCTATTTAGGATAGAGTACTTAAAAATACTTTAGACCTTAAAGTTACATATAAGACGTGTTCCTAAAGCATAAATAACGAGTAATGTGGGTTCCATGGTTTCTCAATCCATCGAAAATACTTTCTTGACGTTTTGCTCTTGCTGTGATCTGCCTGTGGAACGATCTTCCTAATAGCTGAATCGTCGGAACTTCACAAGTTCAAACTTTGTGCAAATACTTTTGTGTTCCTCAATTTCTTTCTTTCGTATTGGGCTGCATACCTTTTTGGGCAATTGGCTTGTCGTAATAATAATAATAATAATAATAATAATAATAGTGGGAAGTCATTTTCCTTTTCACTTGAGTCCACATATATTTCTATTTATTTCATTGCTCCCCTTCACAGTCTTATACGATAAAAAATGCACTTAAAGTGTTAATATCTCCAAATGTCTTTAGCAATAGTATGTGTCATGATTCAGCTTTATGACGAACACAAAAGTATGACAAATACATCCACAAACACTTTCAAATGGACAAACAAATGAACGCGTCGGCTGTAACTGTTATTTCAAACCTCAAGCTCATAAAGTACCCGAGTCCTTGTCGCTATAATGTCACTATAATGACAGGAAAAGATTAATGAACTTGCGTTTACGAAAACTTTAACTTTCGCTCGTTAATCTTCACCTCGAATTCCAATAAAAAAAAATCACTTTCACGGACACTTGGCTGCTCGCTGGGGGTTGAGAAAGATGCCATATTAAAACAACAACCTCGTGACGTCACTACTGAGTCCCAGTTGGAAATAGACCCATAGACCGATTTTTTTTTCTTGCGTCACATGGCACAAATCTATTGCTAAATGTTTGATGGCAGTGTTTATCTTACGACGCAATTAAAAGGAAATGAAAGCTGGGATACAGTGAAATACCTATAATTATTTTTGAAGGGTGGCCATGACGGTAAAAAAAATGCCTCTCTCTGTTGTTCCTGCAAATGGTATTTTTTTTTAACCTGAAAATATTTTTATTTAAATTTCTGCCAAGAATGGTATGTGTTTGGTCTGGTTACTTTTTGATGAAAATTGCACCAAAATTTGACGAAATTCTGACCAATGGTGGACCTAGTGACCTCTAAAATGTGATCAGATTTTGTGACAAGTAGGAATGTAGTGTGAAAAGCGTACAACATTTAAGAGCTCTGAATAAAACGTAGATATTTAAAACAAAACTAATCAGTGTATATACGTCCACCAACAGGAGGGCCTACAACTACGTAATTATTTTCATCCATCAGATCCGGTTAGGTGACCAGACCCGAATGAGAGATTGCGTAACTTCAAAAAGACTTTGTTGGCGGAGATAATTATAAAATTTTATGACTACACTAACAGCCGGCCGTATTAAAAAACCATTTGCTACAGTCATGATATCTTACAAAAGGCACACGAGAGAGAGAGAGAGAGAGAGAGAGAGAGAGAGAGAGAGAGAGAGAGAGAGAGAGAGAGAGAGAGCCAGCCTTGAGACTATGTTCTCATTAGGCCGAACGCTCATATTACGTAACGTAAAATTAAAAGCGTAACGCACGGTAACCACAACCACTGTAGGCTCATTAAGCATAAGATTAAATACAAATTTAAAGACAATTCAGCTTCACGGGGTTAATCACCTTTAAAATCAGCTTATCTCGAACTCTTCTCATTAAGACACACGTTCTCAAAGCTGCAGGTCATGGGGTCACTTCCATTCCCTCTGTTGGTTTCTAGGGTCAAGCTGTGACCCAATGTCCCTCAAGCAAGAGTCTCAGGGTTCGTTAAATGTGTCAGGAAAGTTTGGAGAGGTTATATTTTGGCGTTCATTAACCCACTGCCTCACATAAGTCTCAAGGTCCGTTAAAGATTTATGGACAGTTTGGAAGAGTTTTATTTTGGCGTTCTTTCTGAAAACAGCTATGTTCTGGTAACTGTTCATATCTGAACTCCGAACACATTGCATTTCTGACCTAATATGCATTTGGCATAATAAAAAATGAAGATGAAACGTATTCCTTATGTGGATATGTTTACAAATACACTTTTGTATAAATAATGTTGCGTCACCCTCAATTCTCCCTCCTGTTTGGTGGCAGAAGGCGCCACCGCCCACTTTGGCCTATCATGTGTTCGCCCGCCCACGCATGACATTTTTACTGACATACCTATGTTTTGTCCCTCCGTTGGGTCACGGTAATATATGTTTTAATTTTCATGTTAAAAACGTTCATATTCGTATGTGACTCCCGGGTCAGTGATGTTCATGTTACAGTGATTCTGTTGTAAATAATGTTCTCTGCTTTCGGTGTCAATACAATTATTCTTGTGATTTCAGTGTCATTAATGGCATATTTGTAAGATTTCTGGGTTAGAAATTGTGACATTCAGAGGTTCTTCTCGAGAGTTTGGCGTAAATAAAACCAAAGCTACCCATCCTAACCTAACTAGAGGTTCATCTTTGCTTGTAGGCCTCATGTTGCAGTCATATAAGCCTGTGAGTCTAAAGCACGTTTTTTTTTTTTAAATACTAATGACCTGATTGCGTATATTTTGCATTTCTTGCAAAATATATTTCCACATTCTGTTCACTGATTTTTACGAACGATATCGGAAAACGCGTGCATTTAACTACGTGTAATCAATTTTATACGAGAGAGAGAGAGAGAGAGAGAGAGAGAGAGAGAGAGAGAGAGAGAGAGAGAGAGAGAGAGAGAGAGAGATTTCAAAACACTGTGTGAGAACATTAGGTAACATCGAACACCATTCACCATTCATATTCTGAACGCTTTAGTCACAATAAAGTTTATGAAGAAATATACTAGTTCTGAATTTATGACCAATATAGCATAAACATGGCCTAATCACCATTCTATGCGACAATATTTTTACGTTGGCACGTTGACGAAAGCAAAATCCATAAAATAAAATCCATTCAAGCGTGAGTTAACGTTCGTATCTGCAGAATCCGCACGTGTATGAAACCTGCACAAAATGCAATACAGTAAGTCGAGCGTATACAAAATGACATTACCCCTCTCTCTCTCTCTCTCTCTCAACAGTATGCTTGGGTTTCCATCAAGTTTAGGAGACGTTTACTTCTTCTCTTCTTCTCTCTGTCTCTCTCTTCCAAACAGTCTCTCTCTCTTCTCTTCCAACAGTATTAGGAAGAAGTTTAGGAGACGCTTACTTCTCTCTCTCTCTCTCTCTCTCTATCTCTCTCTCTCTCTCTCTCTCTCACACACACACACACACACACACACACACAAACACACATTGTCTCCTCTGTAATACAGTATATAGGTACATAATAGTACATACACACAGACATACATTACATACGTAAATCTGAGCAAAGATATCACCGTGCTTTCCAAATCAGTAGACCAGCTACAATACTATCAAAATTCGATTTTTGTAGCAGAACTTGTAACTTTCATGTCACCTCCAAAAGCGCCAAACCTGATGATAACTGTTTTGGATGTGTGGTTTTGAAAATGATTCGTAATCGCTTAACCTATGTTGGTTAAAAAAGCTGACATGATAAAAAGTTCATTGGACGATTAATCGATTTTTCAAAATGTGTATGGTAATTGTATATACTTCCGAAAGGTGAATAAAGAATAGTTTTTTTTTATATTTTCAGATTTTCACTGGGCTAGGTCTAAGGACTTGGCCTCTAGATTAAAAATAGGTCTACACAGCTGAAGGAGACTAAACAAGGGAACGGATGACAATCAAAAGGCGGAAAGCAATGCTTCTGGATTCAAAATGACGCTACGAAGAGTCTTCAGTACTGTCTACAGTTTGCCGAGTAAGGCATCCTTATCCATGCAAATACCCATACCAGGTCATAAAGGAAAGAATATGATTTACATAGAAATCTAGAAATGTATTTAAAGTATTATTTAAGATCACTGACACGAAAATAATTATCTTATTAACAGTCAAGAACCCCAACGCATTCCATTCATACCAACAAAATAAATAAATATATAAATAGATGAATAAATATATATAACAGAAAGCTGTAGCATGAAGGAATGTACGCGAGATGACACCTGTTAAGAAACATGATCTACTGTAAGCAATGGCGTGACAGATGGAATATGAATATGCTTTGAAGAATGTTAAAAATATATATAAGACATCACATGAGCTTTCACTAAAGATTCAAAGAGAACGTTGGGCTATAAAGAATGGACCTCTCTCTCTCTCTCTCTCTCTCTCTCTCTCTCTCTCTCTCTCTCTCTCTCTCTCTCTCTGTAGATTGTTTATGAAGTCATAAAGCCCAGAAAATTTATTCTACTTAAACAATAAACAAGGTAAACAAGGAAACAAGAAGATTTAGTGAGGAGATTTTAGTGAGGGAGAGATTTAGTGAGGTGGAGATTTTAGTGGGGAGGAGATTTAACAAAGAGGAGATTTAGTGAGCAGGAAATTTAATGAGTAGGAGATTTAGTGAGGTGGAGATTCAGTGAGGAGGAGATTTTAGTGGGGAGGAGATTTAACAAAGAGGAGATTTAGTGAGCAGGTGGAGATTTAGTGAGGCGGAGATTCAGTGAGGAGGAGATTTTAGTGGGGAGGAGATTTAACAAAGAGGAGATTTTGTGAGCAGGAAATTTAATGAGGAGGAGATTTTGTAAGGAAGAGATTTCAGAGAGCAGAAGATTGAGCGGGGAGGAGATCTGGTGAGGACAAGATTCAGCCAGCAGAAGATTAAGTGAGGAGGATATTCGGTGAGGAGAAAATTTCGCCAGGAGGAGATTTTAGTGAGGACGAGCTTCAGCGAATGAGAGGAGATTCAGCGATGACTGATTGCATGCAAGCCAGAGGAAAACTTGCCAATCGGAACACCTGTTGCCAGGGAGACAAGCCCATTTTCCGAAGAATTAAACCTAATGAGCTGATCACGACAGTTTCTCTCTCTCCCTCCCTCCTCTCTCTCTTTCAAGATGCCTTGAGAGCTCACAGCTGTTGCTATTCGGATACACGAACTGGGAAGAGGTTGATACCCTCCCTGGCTTTCCAACTCCTTGGTCGGGGCTCACCAAAGTCGACTAGCTACTAGGTGCATAATCAAGGGCTTAGGTCAGAAGAAGAACAATGGGATTTGATGACGCGGAACTAAAGCTTTGTGGCTCGCTCGAGAATTGAACTAGGGGCCTTTTGTTGTTATGGAGAACGACCTATCCACTAGGCCATGAGTACCTTACAATAACTGATGTGGTGATAAAAAGAGGTGATATTCAGCATTCTCTTGACTGTTGACTCTTACTAAATTTTCATTTTCTCTTAATAAAAAAATAGGACAGGCTATATTCACAGAACAACTTTGAGGGAAAGAAAGGATATACTACTTTAGCGTCAAGAAAATGGAAGAAAATTTGCCGAACTTGTCTGTCCTAAAATAAAGAGTAGGTTACATACTAAATTTATCAATTATTAGAACCCACATGTTCTGGTTCAACTTTCTAATTTTAACCTTTAAAATTTGTTTATACCTTCTTTAATGACACATTTCCTTGGTATATTACTAATTCCCTAGGAATTTCTGAGGTACCCTTCCAGAGTTTACACACTGGCAAAGTATTCAATTAATAGGTCTGCAACACCTGCGTCGCTACTGAGAGAGAGAGAGAGAGAGAGAGAGAGAGAGAGAGAGAGAGAGAGAGAGAGAGAGAAGGGCCCCATTCGTGATGCTCTGATTCAAAAACACAACGAATGGAAAAGAAAAAAAAATAAAAGAATTTATTGAAGCGTATCACTTACTTCCACCGTTGTATACAACTCAGCGAGTGACGTTACATCAACTTGGATTTTTGAGTTGTCAAAAGTGAGCACCGTTACGTCACTTCAAACGCATATTGATGGCGTGTCTCTTGTACATTATGATATTGCAAAATGTTGGCAGAATATAGTACAACGAAATGCGCGAGGCGTCACGATGACTTTCAGTTAACTTACTTTCAAGAAACGTACCTGGAATTTTCACAGTCACCCAAAATGGACGACAGAGAGAGAGAGAGAGAGAGAGAGAGAGAGAGAGAGAGAGAGAGAGAGAGAGAGAGAGACTGTCAACATGAACAAAGCCTATTCATGGTGGAAATGAGATGAAAAATTTTATTTTATGCTTGGCCACAACTTGGGAGAGAGAGAGAGAGAGAGAGAGAGAGAGAGAGAGAGAGAGAGAGCAAACAAGAGACCATATTCATGGTGGAAATGAGATGAAAAATTTTATTTTATGCTTGGTACAACTTGGGAGAGAGAGAGAGAGAGAGAGAGAGAGAGAGAGAGAGATGGTCAGAGAGAGAGTCAAACAACTTTCCCATGGTCAAATCTGCTCTACTTTTTTCAAACTCATCACCTCCCAATAAATCTTCTAACAGCACGCAAATATTTGAATCAAGTTTCAGAGATGCTTCTCTCTCTCTCTCCTGAATCTTCCACTAACATGCTAATGTTTGCACCACGCTTCGAAGACGCTTATCTCTCTCTCTCTCTGTTTATTCATCATCATCATCATCATCATCAATATGATTTTAATGCTGTTGTGAAGAACGTTTATTATCTATTTTCTCTCTCTCTCTCTCTCTCTCTCTCTCTCTCTCTCTCTCTCTCTCTCTCTCTCTCTCTCTCTCTCTCTCTAACACGAGAGGGACATTAACTTTACATGAAGAGTTACCTCCCTCCAAGTTCTGACGATTTTGTTTTATTTTATATTTTAATTTAATTTAAATTTTTACACCTAGAAAGGCTCGACCAAACGCCTTCTTGCAACGGAATATAATGCCTCTTCTCCTGCCTATGAGAGACGCTTCTGACCCTTTCTGCTCTTTTTGGGGTGTCCAAAGCCCTATTCATTCGGTGGTATACCCCTCCCCCCCCCTCTCTACTTTCCTTCCCCTTTCACTCATTGTCTTCAAGATCCGTCGTGGACGGGGGAAGGAAAAAAGTGAGAGCAGAAAATCTCGCCACCATCCGGAATGATAATAAACCACGCAAGCTGATTTAATCACGCGCCTCGGAAAGTGCAAGAAAAATTCTGTTGGAGAGAGAGAGAGAGAGAGAGAGAGAGAGAGAGAGAGAGAGAGAGAGAGAGAATCCATCACCACCTGGCTATAAAACTCATTCTAAAGGACAAGGAGAAACAAATAAAGAGAGAGAGAGAGAGAGAGAGAGAGAGAGAGAGAGAGAGAGAGAGAGAGAGAGAGAGAGAGAGAGAGGAAAATTAATTACAATTAGACATTACATGAAATGCCGAAAATGCCCCTTTTGTGTTCTGCCCGCTCGCGCATACGATACCAGCCAGTACTTGGGGGGAGAGAGAGAGAGAGAGAGAGAGAGAGAGAGAGAGAGAGAGAGAGAGAGAGAGAGAGAGAGAGAACACACATGCATGAGAAAGTTCATGGCGTGACAAAGGAAAGGGAAAGGTAGAGCCGATCAAGTCTCATTAGTGTTAGGGGAAGGTTCGACAGGCCTTTCTTTAGAGAGAGAGAGAGAGAGAGAGAGAGAGAGAGAGAGAGAGAGAGAGAGAGAGAGAGAGAGAGAGATCACCACACAAAAGCACAGTTCCAGTTGTACTAACATTCTACCTAAAAAAGCACAAATGAGAGAGAGAGAGAGAGAGAGAGAGAGAGAGAGAGAGAGTTACATGAAATTATGATAAAAATTTAATTTGTGAAGTGTTAACGTGCACTATTAACTTAAACCTGGTAGATGGCTTATTTTTTTTTAAATGTTTGCATATATACTTGTGTATATTTGTATTGCATACAAATGCTGTATTTGTTTACAAAACAAGTACTGTGTTTGTGCAATACGTAGATACGCAATGCGATGGTGATTTAACGTACGCGAGTGAGTTCCATTCTCCAAACTCTTTCTCAAGAACCAGTAAAAAAAAACGCATGAGAGAGAGAGAGAGAGAGAGAGAGAGAGAGAGAGAGAGAGAGAGAGAGAGAGAGAGAGAGAGAGAGAGAAATGAAATACTAAGTCGTTAATTCGATAAACGAAAAGGTTGCTGGTGTTAAAAGAATGAATTTGGCATAGAGAGAGAGAGAGAGAGAGAGAGAGAGAGAGAGAGAGAGAGAGAGAGAGAGAAAGTGACAATATTTATAAAAAAACACAGAGAGCAGATTGTAAAGATTTTACGATAAGCGATACACAAGAGAGACCAGCGGGTATGAGGTAACATAAGAACATCTGGTCAGCAAAGCGTGCAAGACACATTAAAATCTGCAATACCAGAAATATTTCAGTTTGAAAGGTGACATTACTATGCATACGGATTAAATTCCGACTTCAATTTACGATACTGAATTCTGAAAGTATCTCAACTCATATAAGTATCTTATATAAGTATCTTTGCTTTCTTTTCTGTCATTGTAATACGCTATTTATATAGCTAGAAGGAGTATCTGTCTACATACTACCTATGGCCATTACATTAAATATTTTCCTGATGTCAATATTCATGATAAACATCTTATAGAGCTGAAAAGGTTTGTACCAGGATCACTAATCTTTTAAATTTTTTTCTCTACCAATAGACCGTTCCTACTGATAAGGACTAAAAGTACAATTAATATAAAGAGATCAGCCTTCAATAATGGCATTAAGTATTTACAATATACATGTATATTTATACATACATATATATATATATATATATATATATATATATATATATATATATATATATATATATATATATATATATATATATATATATATACATTCTACTGAGCAATTTTCGCCATATACGTATGTATTTGTAATACCCAGAATTACATTATTATTGTTGTTATATTTTTTCTGAACTATTACAAAACTCAACTCGTATTCCATAAGGATAAATTTTTCTACAAAACAAAAACTACGCCCATTTCACGTTGAAGGAGACCCCATAAAAAAAAAAAAACAATATTAGCCTCTAATTTAAGATTTCTCATCCATAGACAAACGGAAGTTCACCCTAAAAGTGTAGACGCCCAATGACTACCGGTGCAATTTGGCGAGTTCTGAATTTCACGAGCGACGGACGCTAAATTTAATCTCTCCTGGTGTTACAAGAATAACATGCCTATGTTTAAGTACTGCATGATTGGGTTGTATGCTAATTTTAAACGAATATCAATGACTGACAGGTGACATGCGCAATTGGTAAGGGAAAAATGTTCGAGCGTGAGAGAGAACGGAAATAAATAAAGAATATGTGGATATATAATAAGTACATATTTACGAACGACCGTATACGCCTATGTGTAATAACACAAATGTACAGAGAGAGAGAGAGAGAGAGAGAGAGAGAGAGAGAGAGAGAGAGAGAGAGAGAGAGAGAGAGAGAGAGAGAGGGGGAAATTTCTATGAATAACAACATCGAATGCCTACGAAGAATGGCAGCAAGATTTATTAATTGAAAAACCAATCTACCAGTCAATTGTAAGTCTTCATATTCTTCGTACTATCCAATAAATGATCCGAACAGACAAACTAAGAATTAAAAATCCTAAAAAAAAACCATAAACAGAACTTTCCAGGAGAGAGAGAGAGAGAGAGAGAGAGAGAGAGAGAGAGAGAGAGAGAGAGAGAGCATATTTATGGGAGAGACGAACTGGAAACGACTGATCGCAACCCATCCAAGCTGGCACAGGATACAACAACAGAAGCCAGGTGGGATCCCTTCGTGGGACCTAAGCAGGTTTAGTGACAGGAGCCAAGTGGTGACTCAGATCACTCTCCTAACCTAAACAAAGCCACTTAAGTTATCCTAGACAGGTCCTAGAGGTCACTCCTGGCCCCTGTCAGCCTATGCACCTTCAAATGTGGGTAGAAGTGGATCCCCTAGTGTAGGATACCCTCGGATACCTTACGTAGGTCTAGGTGTTGTCCTGTATTATATATTCATATACAGAGTGCTAGAGGTTACTCCTCACCCCTGTCAGCCTGTGTAGGTTACTTTAGTGAGGGATACCTGACGTAGGTCTAGGTGTTGCCTAGTATTATATCACTAAGTAGAGGGTATATTTAGGGTATTCAGGGGCAAAGGTCATGCCCTGGGGCAGAGAAGGACGGCCATTCAGCTCCGCAATGCTTATAGCCTTGAACGACTGTGAGAAAAACGGGGAAAATGGTGTGAATCGAGTTTCTTTAAATAAAATGTAATAGTATTGTTGACAAGACTTTTTATGGCATTTATGAACTAAAGAGAATTAACTTTAATACCAAAAGACTTCGAATTAATAGTGAAATTCCGTTCCTGTTAAGAAAAATGAATAAAAATGAGCATGAATATCACAATCAACTCCCGAATTATCAGCCTAGGCATTACCTTATTAAGAATCTACGCAGCTGATTAAAATATCTATGACAGTACACCAAAAATCCTTACACCTAGGCCTATATACTAATAAAATATCGTATATCTTCACTTACAAAATTCCCAAAATATCTAATTTCACTTGAGAAACTTCTTGAGTCTCGCTGCTATCAAATGTTTCCTTTTCCACCAATTACTAGCAGTTACGACTTTCCTGGTCTATGGCTACACGGTAGCAGTGGCTTTCAAAATTCTAGTTCACACGGTTTCATATGAGTTTCACTGGACCTTTGCAGAAAGAAGGTGCTCTACATTTAAAGGAACAATTAAAGAGAATTCTGACAGCTCTGTAGATAAGGTGGGAAAACGAAAAGAAAGCCTCTAAGACTTACGTGAGGGAAATTTTTATAATAAGTTGGAAAGGATTCATGTTTAAGATAAGCAGAGATTGGGACACATTTGCAACTTTCCGTTATAATGATCTTAGTTCCTAATTCGTTTGTTATTTCCCTTCGAGTTTAATTAATGTTTCGTTTTATTCTAAGACACTTTGCTTTGATAATTCATAGTATTTTAGGATTGCTTCGTATGAATGTTTGTTCAAAGGGCCTCTGTACTCCTCCACCATTCACTTCTTTCCTGTGTTTCATCTCATACAATTCTTCCCTTATCCGAACCCTCGTTTCTTGAAGTTCTAAACCAAGTAGGTCTATGCTTTCCAACTCTTTTGGTGCCCACAGGATAATAACATAAGCTCGTAGTGAACTACAGGTTAATAAAACCATTATTATAATCTCCGCCATCAATTAGCAACCATGAAAGATAGGTCTAGTGATTTGGATATTGTCAAGGGAATTAACTCTACAGTATGATAAGAGTTCATTAAGAAAGTAAAGACACAATACACGTTTGGAATTGTCCTTTTGGTATTCAGTTTTGACTATTCGTCAGCATTTATATTATTCAACGATAATAATAACAATAACAACCCTGCCACTGATAGTTCATAGACTCATGACGGTCCCAAGCCTGTATAAAACAGAAAAGTTACATTAAATAACATAACCAAGGGTTATCTGAACTTGCAGCAAACTTGGTATTTTTAAGCAAGAGGTGACGGGTCACAGCAAGGCCCGAAAGCTTTCAGAGTAACTAAAGTAACTACAATGACAACAATAACATAAAAAACCAAACTAAACATTGCCTGTGTCCGAAAGGTTACTTTTTATGTTAGTAAAAGGAACACTTCTTAATATTGAGGCTTCATAAACATTAATTTATAGAAGGGTTTCATCAACAGGCACTATAAGAATTAGTTATAAAAGTTTTTATTATTATTATTATTATTATATTATTATTATTATTATTATTATTATTATTATTATTATTATTACCTCTTAGCTAGTGGAGAGTTCAAACTCCTCCCGCCCCCCCCCCTCCACTCTCTCTCTCTCTCTCTCTCTCTCTCTCTCTCTCTCTCTCTCTCTCTCTCTCTCTCTCGTAAAAGGGTGAACGCACCTGCAGTTATCTTATGCGATCAAATCTGAATATACGAGACCTCTCGTCTTGAAGCAAAACAGACCACGCTAAAAGTGCGAAAATAAACACGACCCCAAAAGGAGAGAGAGAGAGAGAGAGAGAGAGAGAGAGAGAGAGAGAGAGAGAGAGAGAGAGAGAGAGAGAGAAGGGGCAGGACAGTGTTGACGCCAACTTCACGAAGACATGTTTGGTCGGAATTAATTATTCTCACGTGTTTGTTTTTCTTTATCTTGTTTGTTTACTAATTTCTTTGGTTCTTATATTAATTTTTTTTATTGTTTTTGTTTTGTCTAATATTTTTTTTTAGTTTGTTGTTAGTATTGTGTCGATGTTAAATTTACAACGTAAATAATTGTGTAAATGACGAGATGATAATTCAATGATTAAGTCTTTAAAATATCAATTTATCAACACGAAACTGTCACTACACTATCAGTTTTCTTTTGTGGTGAAATAAATAATAATAATAATAATAATAATAATAATAATAATAATAATAATAATAATAATAATAATATTTATTTTGATAATTATCATTTATACTGTAACTATTACTTCGTCATCAAACATTTAAGTATTTTGTACTAACGCCATTGTACACGGCCACGAACTGAATTAAAATAAATAATCAGAAGGGTACGACATCAAATAAAACAGAAATACCACGAACCCTAATTCCCTAAAAAAAAAAAAAAAAAAAAAAAAAAAAAAAACCGCAAGTAGGCAACTTGCAACGAGGTGGTTGACGAATCGGACATCGAACCTAAAATAAAAAAAAATCTAGCTCGATCTTAAAAAAAAAAATACTTCAAGCTCAATGCACGATCCAGGTTCCCCCACAACTTCAACCCCGGAGAAAAAAAAACTACGCCCACGCCCTCAGTGTATGATTAAAAAAAAAAAAAACTCCAGGTCGTAAATTTTATCAAGAGTATCATCATCTTATCGACGCCGGGGCAACACGTTTTCCGTGGATAATGAAGCGTGCCCAAAAACGCCTGTGAGAGGATTTCTTTATTTAGAGATTGGGTGTATTAAATGATTTCTTGTGGCCTGTAGGTGGGGAGGGTATGTCCCAGTCTCTCTCTCTCTCTCTCTCTCTCTCTATAATATCTATATAAATTCTCTCTCTATATATATATATATATAAATTTATATATATTATATATACATATATATATATATATATATATATATATATATATATATATATATATATATATATATATACAGAGAGAGAGAGAGAGAGAGAGAGAGAGAGAGAGAGAGAGAGAGAGAGAGAGAGAGAGAGAGAGAGAGAGAGAATTTAATTACGCAATCTCAGAAGTAACTTCGGGGAAGATTTAACTTTACATGCTGGAAAACTTTCATAGATAAACTGTACATAAAATGAACCATGCATTTACTGATATATAATAGATAATAGATAGATAGATAAAGAGAGAGAGAGAGATAGATAGATAACAACAAAAATCTACTAAACCAACCTTAACTTTGCAATAAAAGTAAAACCATCACAGAAGCATTTATTCGCCAAGATATTACCATGCTTTACCTTTTCGACTTTATTAGCTGAAGCTCCATAAGGACATTATGCACAGAGCTAAATAGCAAAGGCAAGCACAGCCATATACATAAATGCATAATTGAGTTTGGTTATCGGAGAGGTTCTAGTGAAGTTTTAATACTCTTTTATGATACCGTGAGCAAGGGACTTACGATTTTATGACTTTTACTGATGTCGACGTATATTTATAGGTCTGTTGATGTAGCTTTGCTTGTTCGTTATTTTTTATTACTTTGTTTTATGGTACTGGCCCTGTGGGTGTGCTAAGCATGAATTTGTAATAATAATAATAATAATAATAATAATAATAATAATAATAATAATAATAATAATAATAATAATAATAATAAAGTATGTCTCAGATTCAATTATACATTTTCACGCAAGAAATCTATATTTTTAATAATAATAATAATAATAATAATAATAATAATAATAATAATAATAATAATAATAATAATAATAAAGTATGTCTCAGATTCAATTCTACATTTTCACGCAATAATGCTATATTTTTAATAATAATAATAATAATAATAATAATAATAATAATAATAATAATAATAATAATAATAATAATAATAATAATAATAATAATAATAAAGTATGTCTGCGATTTCTATTCTGCACCTTCACGCAACTATACCCTATTTTTTTTTCTTCAGAAATAATTCGCTTAAAACGTCAGAGTGAAATAAGTGAAAGTCATAAAGTCACTTTACACGTCAATTGTCGTCAAGAGACCGTGCAGAAGTATTCCACTTTGAATGGAGGAGGAAATGAAAAGATAGTAAAAGAATGGACAAAGAAAAAAGTTAAGAATATGCATAAATACTTTCTTTTCTTCAATTAGTAGTTACTTTCAAGCGCCACCTGTTCTCGAAAATGTCTCTTTAAAAAATGATTTGACTAAATTTCCATTCACTTTCAAAAGCTTTTTTTTTTTTTATTTTTTTTAAATTAACGTGTTACTTTCGTTTTAAGCACAGCAAAAAATTTTTGTATGAAAAGACTGAAGTCTCTTTAAAAACTGATTTTAGCAAGTTTCTGATTTTACTAGATTTCAATTCACTTTCAAACGCTTTTTCTTTTTTTATATTTTTTGCTGAAATTAACCCGTTACTTTCGTTTTAACTACAGCAAATAAATGTTCGTACAAAAATACTGAAGTCTCTTTGAAAAATGATTTGACTAAATTTTCATTCACTTTCAAACACTTTTTTATTTTTAATTTTTTGTTGAAATGAACGTGTCACTTTCGTTTTAATTTCGGCTGATGATTTTTTTCAATGATTTTTTAAACACAAAATGAATGCAAGGGCTGAATTAAAATGTAAAAGTGTCGTATTCATTAGTAGCGTTAACCAGATGGAAAACTAACCACTGTAACTAGATCAGATTTAAAAAGATTTTTCAAAATCTGTTTTGGTTTTTAATCAAAGTCTTATAATTTCAAGTCTAAATCTCTTCCTGATGAAATTACAAGGATTTGGAAGGAAGGAGAGAGAGAGAGAGAGAGAGAGAGAGAGAGAGAGAGAGAGAGAGAGAGAGAGAGAGAGAGAGAGAACATCAAATTGTAAAGGTTATTTTTTTTATTGAATCTAAGTACTATATTTTCAAGTCTAAGATCCTCCGTATGAAAATACAAAGACTTCGAAGAGAGAGAGAGAGAGAGAGAGAGAGAGAGAGAGAGAGAGAGAGAGAGAGAGAGAGAGAGAGTATACACAAAAGATCTTTTGTGGGTACAAAGCATGCCCCGTCTACAATGGACGGTACACATCAAACTATTTATCCAACGAATACCTTGGGCGAATGGTACATTAATCTTACATTAAACTGACGTCTATTGAAACTATAAAAGTTTAAAATAAGAAATGATTAATATAGAATAATTACTATGCATAGAAAACTATATAAACAAAAGTGGCTTCAAAACATAAGAGGGTCGTAACTATAAAATAAAATACTGACATACAACACAATAAAAATATTCGGACAACTAACTTGTACGCGTGCACAGTAAGAGAGAGAGAGAGAGAGAGAGAGAGAGAGAGAGAGAGAGAGAGAAGGGCAATACTACACCGATATTTCATGCAAGCGACTTCAACGACTGCCGTGTCGGTATGGGAAGGAAGAGCAGTGATTACTGCCTATGCGACCTTGTGGCGAAGTTAACCTTCAAATTCGATAAAGGATAATTTTCAGTCCGATTCGCAACGCTTGTGTGTGTGTGTGTGTGTGTATCTGTTACAATCATGTACTTCCTATGCCAGGATGTATTATATTTACTCTGTGAGTTACTTTTGTTCGGGGTCATTTGTAGTTGTAATAATAATAATAATAATAATAATAATAATAATAATAATAATAATAATAATAATAATAATAATAATACAGTATGTCTGAGATTCAATTCTACATCTTCACGCAAGAATGCTATACTTTTAATAATAATAATAATAATAATAATAATAATAATAATAATAATAATAATAATAATAATAAAAGTATGAGTGCGATTTCTATTCTACACCTTCACTTGTTAAGTAAATATTCTCGAAATATTGAAACGCTGAGTCGTCTCTCTAACGGTCTGTCTTTAATCAAACATTATTTCCAAAAGTTTTTACTTTTTGAATGTATGACAGATATGACAACTCAACTGCAGGCACACACGAACGCAAGGAACTACGTCGAAAATAATAAAACAAAATACTTTGCTTACTCTCCACATTTTCGTGAAATCATTAAAAGGCTGGAAAATCTTAGATAAATCAATCAATTACTGTTTAATATCATTATTATTCTAGAAGATGAATATTAATCATAGTAAATTTACAAATCCTTTGGCACTTCAAGAAAAATATTGCGTAAATTATAAAAATGTTAATGTACAGTATCTCTTAATCAAAAATCGAAAGATACTTTAAAAGTTCTATGCATATGTATAACCTTTAGAGTATCCTATTAAATATTGACCAGAATTCTAAGGAAGGAAAGGTCACCAAATAAAAAATGACTGCACTTTTTCAATATCCCAAGGTTAAAGCGTTTCACCCACGATTTTGGACTCCAGAAATGCTCATTGCTCAAGGACAAACACCTTTTTATATCGCCGAATCGAGTCTTGTAAATCGATTTTTTTTCCTGGTCACGGTTTAACCTACTTCTCAAGCCCCTAAAAGGAAGTAGTTTGGTTTTATAATAGGACTGGGACTCGAATCAGTCTAGTATTTGTATATGAATCCTAGCTTTGAGTAATAATAATAATAATAATAATAATAATAATAATAATAATAATAATAATAATTTCCACTTCTCATAACACTGTGAACACTGATATGAATGATACAACGCATATTAATTTTTCAGCATATAATCTACAAAAGCTTTTAACATATCTAGAGAACGAATTAATTTTGGATTATATATTCGTTAAGAAAAAAAAGGGGCAAAAGGAAATTTAAGATAAAAATTCAAGATAAAAAAAAAAGAAAGCCTATCTTACCTTCCCACTTCTTCATCATGTGGATGCTGTCAGGATCCCTGGTGAAGCTGAAGGCATACCCGCTGTAGGTCGTCCCGAAATCTATGGCGACCACGACGAAGTGCGTCGGCGGTCTCGGTTCTAAGGCCATCCCGCCCATGCCCATGTCGGCGTGGGTAGGATCGCCCACGACAGCTACGCCCACCTCCCCCTCCAGCACTCCAGGCCCTCTGCAGGAGTGCAGGCTGGAGGTGCGGGAGTGAGAGAGGGAGGAGGTGTGGGTATGGATGGCGGCGGGATGCGTCTTGAGGGTATGGTGATTGTTCGGTGGAGAAGGAGGAGGTGACTGGGTATCGTCGAGGATGAGAGTGCCACAAGGACTGGTGGCACCGCTCTCATGCCCGCTGTCGCTGTCTGCTGGCACCGTCTGTGTGCTGTCTAAGGACGTCCCCCTCTCCGGGTGTCTGGAGGAGGAGGAGGAGGAGATGGAGGAGGAGGAGGGAGGCTTCAGAGAGCTCTTGGGAGAAGAGGACGAGGACGAGTCGTAATTGACGCCCGGGTAGTACGCCCTCATCGAGACGGTGGACCTGGGCACTGGCCTCGTGTCCACGTACATCTCCTCGATGAGGTTGAACGTCTCCTTCGGGTGAGGGAGATGGTGTTGGTGTTGGTGCTGGTGGTGGTGGAGAGGGCCCTCGAACGGCCCTTCTCCTCCTCCATCTTGTTCGCCCGTTCCGCCCACGGTGGAGGAGGACGCGGAATCCCGTCCGCAACTTCCGCGGATGATCCCGTCGACGTTGCCGCTTCTTATTCTCCTGTCTTTTAGATCTGGGTCTTCCGGCCCTTTCTCATGGTGGTGTTGTCCTCCTCCTCGAGAGATGCCCCCGAGCTCTTCGGGGTCCCTGCCACTATGACTATGACTATGAATACTACTATCTTCCGCACTGCAAGTACTACTCAAACCCGACTCGTAATTGTAATCCACCGCACTGCTACTGTTATCACTATCATTCAGGTCACCACTGATATATACACGTACACTGGGGGGGCTGTTGATGCTGGTATTATTCTGGAGGGGGGCGTCGACGCGATCGCCACTGGAAGAAGGCTGGGAGGGGCCGTAGAAGGAGGAGGCGTCTCCTTCTCTGACGAAGGCGCCGCCGAAGTTATTCCCGTGAGAGGCGGAGGAGGAGGAGGGAGAGCAAGACGACGTGAGGGTGTCAACGGGCGGAGGGTCCGGAGAACACTGAAGCTGTTGCTGTTGGTGGCGTCTCTCGACCACGGTGGAGGCGTGCGACCGAGCGGGGGAACTTTCACCGGAGGAGTCTTCTCCGCCGCTCAAACCCGCCAGGGATGCGTCGAGCACGTGCAATGCCGCCGCTACGGCTTCTGCTTCTCCTATACTGCCTCTTTCGCGCTTCAGCGCCGACGATGGGGGTGGGCGCGGGGGCGGGGACAAGGTGCGGCATCTGGAAGGTATCCTTGGAGGAGATCCAGGGCGCCTGAAGTAGATTCCGGCTGCGCGAAGTTCCTCCTCCAGGAGGGATGCTTCGGCGCTGGAGGGATGATGGTCGCCTCTGGGGGACGTGGGGGGGTTGATGTAGTCGTGGGAGACGGGGAGGGGGGCGTGGGTGCCCAACATGGTGCTGCAGAATCCTCTGAAGTTGTTCCTGATGAGGACCGTCGGAGTTGAGGCTTCGTGGTTGTAGCATTCGTATTCCTGGTCTTCTATGTCCACATCTGGGAGAGGAGAGAGATCGAGAATTAACGATAATATAAAGTTGTTATTAAAAAGTAACTTACGAAGACAAAATACGAAAATGATATTACATGAAGTAAAAGTAAGAAAACCCTCGAACAGTACAAATTGAAACATTAATAAGAAAATTACTACGAGAAAGGTATCCAGAACAAAAAAAAAAACAAATAAAAAAACTTTTTAAAAGAAAATAGGAACGTAACTGAGGAGTAAGATAATAACTTATTTTGGTATTTTTTTAGTTAGAAATAACTAAAAAAATAAAAGTCCTTTAATAATCGTAACCCTCATATTCTTTCAACAGGAAGAATAAAAATACCACCTCTTCCTGAATGCCTCAGAATTTTATTAAACAATAAAAAGAAAGGTAACAAAAAGAATTTGATAAAAAAGAACGCGTGACTTTGTTGGTCTTGGTTGAATTAAAACGTGAGAGATCAGACGCACTACTGACACACTTGCCGTATATATATATATATTATATTAAAGAGAATAATTCCACATTTATCCGTATTTCCTGCATTTCTTTCAATTCACTGATTTTATAAAAAGAAATAAAAAAAAAGTTGTACGTGGTATAAGATATAAACATACCCCTATTTCTTTAAAAGTCATAATTTCGCGAGAGAGAGAGAGAGAGAGAGAGAGAGAGAGAGAGAGAGAGAGAGAGAGAGAGAGAGAGAGAGACCTCCTCACATACCCTTCAAGTAAGACAAAGTCAACAACCACATTAAAAAAAAATTACTCAGACACACACACAAAAGGCTGAGAGAGAGAGAGAGAGAGAGAGAGAGAGAGAGAGAGAGAGAGAGAGAGTCAGCCAGTCCTATCCATTACTTTTGAGGGCCATTTTCCAGACCCATAACCCCTTCTCATAAGCACTCAATCATCATCTACCACCACTTCCCCTACATCACAACCTATAACCCACCTCCCCCTACCCCAAAACAATCACAACCACTGTGGTTTTCACACTGCATCCCTCTATGACCAATTCCTGTAGTCTTTTACGTAGAAGGTGACCCTGACATTTATATCCAAAAAAGCGTGACAGCAATGCCGTGAGTGGCTCCATGTCAATCATGATTGTCTTTTTAGATGACCCCATCAGGACCGACTCGCGCGCATGCGCACTCACGATTACTGTACATATATATATATGGGTATATGTGTGTACATATATATATATATATATATATATATATATATATATATATATATATATATATATATATATATATATATATATATATATATATATATATATATATATATATACATTTATACATTTGTATTTATATATGAAAAATTTTTGTTTAAATTACAAATTCGGATGATTTAAATCACTTCACCTAAGCAAACACTGGGAGATTAAATCAGTGTGAAGTTAAGATTATTGTGAGAAACTGGCACTAAAGAATACACTGTTATCTTAAAATAATTCACGGTCATAAAAATAAAATCTTTCTGAAAGGTAGCATTCTATAAATTTATTTTTTATTTAACGTGTAACTTTAAGTTCGTTTTACACAATTGCACAACAAAAAAAACCGGAATATTTCAGAGTTTCGAGAGAACTTCAAGTTAATAAAACAAAGAAGAAGGAAACACAGAAAGATAATCAGTGACAGAGAAGATACGCCACGGGAATACTAACTAGTCGAAAGACGAAAAACTCTACGGTATACACACGACACATTTCGACTCGCGTTGCGAACCGTTGATTTACGCAATTCCTTCAGCCGTGGCTTTCACTTGGCTCCTAATGTGGTTTTTAAAAATCATTTACAAAATCCTGTACGGAAATAACTTGGCGATCATTTGGTCATTAACTCGTGGTTCGTATTTTCTTAATGCGATAAATATTTACGTGATGTAAATAGCTTGGAAGTTACAAATATTATGGTAATATAAAAATGCTTTTTGATAATTTTTTCTTGCGAAAATAGTGGTCGTGGTGGCGATTGTAAATATTGTAACAGTTCTTATTTACCTGTTTCGTCTTTTTCTGTTTGAGTTACCATTTTGAACGTTTGAAGAATTCCAATAAATTAGCTTTAAATTAACCAATTCGAGGTTTACAAAGAGAGATTTAGAAGTGAAACAATGGCCTACTACAATGACTTACAAAAATAATCAAATATGAACGATAACATAACTATACTACTGACCAAATTCATCAAGTGCAAATATAAACGACAGATTCTTTAGATGTATGACTGAAAAGGTATTGATTGCTACCCTCTATCCTGCTGGAAAAATAAAGAAATAAAATAATCTACATTACTGAGCAATCGATTAAAACTGATCACTGAAACACCTTTTAACCTTCAAAGTATAACGAAATAAACCACGGAAGAGGATGTGAAAACTTAAATAATAGCACTATTCACCTACAAACCAAATACAGAAATTTTTCTGACTCACTGAATTAAAAACGAAAAATCACGGGAAAAAGAATTCGTGGTATAACTGAAATTTTAGCGTGAGACAACCATCTGCTTTTAACCACCCAAATACCATCAGAGAGAGAGAGAGAGAGAGAGAGAGAGAGAGAGAGAGAGAGAGAGAGAAAAGGCGTGAAGTATTCAAGTACAGTAAAAGCGAACTCCAAGGAAAATAATGTTTACGCTTTGAGCTACCTAAGGAGAAAATAATCACTTCGAATTTGCAATACTACTGCTTCTACTGTGACTGATGATGATGATGATGATGACGATGATGATGATGATGATAATGATGATGTTCACTACAACTACCACTGCTGATATCAATATCAAAGTTTATTATTATTATATTTTTATTATTATTATTATCGTTATTATTATGACACATGTAAGGCTAATTATCCAGATAGTTTTGTAAAGCACCAGAGAGAGAGAGAGAGAGAGAGAGAGAGAGAGAGAGAGAGAGAGAGAGAGAGAGAGAGAACCCAAGAAGGAATGTAGGATTAAATAATGTAACTCAGACAATTCAATGTTGCAGGTCAAAATGAACGACTGCAAACCAAGTACCGTTTTCTTTGGTTAATTAAATAACTAAATAATTAATAAGTAATACTTTCCTATTTATTTACTACAGACTCGAGACGGGAAAAACTTTTCAAAATAATTTGTGTATTAGCCTCAACTATTACGTCATGACGACAATTTCCTCTTGAACCAAGACAGGTCAAAACATGACCCAGGAAATAGAGCAAAATATGACCCAGGAAACAGAGAGGAAAGTGTCAGGATATTGTGTGTTCTAAAAGTGAACGGTCTGAGAGCGAGCCACAGAAATCGGTTGACGCTTAAGTTCGTGACTTCCACGAAAGTTCAGGGAGATTGGGAAACGTTAAGTGTATTTATACGAGGTCGAAAGAAGGGGAGGGGAAGGGTATGCAGTCAATAACGAAGAGGAATATCATGTGAAAGAGGATAAAGAGGAAAAAAAAAATGTCAAAAGTAAAAGTGGCCTTTTCTTACACCACAATAATCATGATCGATGTTTGAATGATTTTGCAAAGGAAGGTCGACAAGTTTTCCTCTGTGACGCCAAAGTGGAGAGAGAGAGAGAGAGAGAGAGAGAGAGAGAGAGAGAGAGAGAGAGAGAGAGAGAGAGAGAGAGAGAGATTTACACTACCGACCCTAGACCTTTCGGTCGTAAAAATAAAAGCACGCAAGAACCATCTGTGCTCGTACTTCCAGCATACGTTTCAAAACGAGTATTTCCTGTCAATTACCGAATAAGGAGAGAGAGAGAGAGAGAGAGAGAGAGAGAGAGAGAGAGAGAGAGAGAGAGAGAGAGAGAGAGCAGGGGGGTTATATCCGTTTCAAACAATTTTCCCAGGAAAAAAAATGACAAAAGTAAAACTGAAGATACAGGTTGGTATGATATATATATATATATATATATATATATATATATATATATATATATATATATATATATATATATATATATATATATATATATATATATATATATATATATATAATATATACATACATACATATACGCAATAAACAAAGAATTCTAAATTTAATCATTATATCATCATATCCTGCACTTATACGTATATTGTGACAATTATTGAAAACTACACCTAATCATGATCGGAAGATTATCAAGCCAATAAGAATACAACCATGAAATTTACATAGAATCCATCCACCATCGGGTCCCATAGTCAAGATTTGGAACTCTCTCCCTGCGTCGGTTGTCCCTTTTTCGTATAATCTATCAGAGGGGATCAATCGCTTCCTTATATCAATATTTGTGTCCCAACATATCGGAATTTGTTATTAATTTCATGCCTTTACATTTTTTCTATAGATCTGATCCGTTTCATAATAACCAGACTCGTCTTGAAACATCTGTTGCACCGACGCACGGGGAGAGAGAGAGAGAGAGAGAGAGAGAGAGAGAGAGAGAGAAATAGAGAGAGAGAGAGAGAGAGACATACGCGGTAACAAAAGATTAACAACGCCAGGAAGAGGATAGTTATACGTAAATATTTTCGAGTAATAAAAAGAGAGAGAGAGAGAGAGAGAGAGAGAGAGAGAGAGAGAGAGAGAGAGAGAGAGGAGGGAGGATAATTCTCCTCTGATAAACGTTCAGGGGACATCTCAGATTAACGTACATACTTTCGAAAAAAACATTTGAGAGAGAGAGAGAGAGAGAGAGAGAGAGAGAGAGAGAGAGAGAGAGAGAGAGAGAGAGAGAATTCTCCTCCGATACACGTTCAGGGGGCATCTCACAAGATACTGTTAAATTGACTTGCAAAGATGGAGCCAGTTTTTGCAACGCCCGTCCGACAGCATTCTTATACCCTGGGGATGTCGTGACAACTGGGTATTGGTGTGTGTGTGTGTCTCTGTGTGTGTGAAGTGCACTGTATTTCTGGGTACGTGTGTACATATGTTTGTGTATGCGTTGAATTACGTGCGTGTGTATTTACGGAAATAATGTGTGTGTATCTACGGTAATAATGTGTATGTGTATCTACGGAAATAATGTGTATGTGTATCTACGGTAA
Source organism: Macrobrachium rosenbergii (assembly GCF_040412425.1). NCBI lineage: Eukaryota > Metazoa > Arthropoda > Malacostraca > Decapoda > Palaemonidae > Macrobrachium > Macrobrachium rosenbergii. Next base: position 42,116,650 of record NC_089762.1, on the reverse strand, counting down.
CAATGTGTATGTGTGTGTACTTACGGTTGTAATGTGTATGTGCGTTTGCTGTATATTCCTTGTTGTGCATATGTTGAACATGGTATGTGGGTATCTGCTATCTACGGTAATAATTTATGTGTATGTGTGTGTATGTCTTTGTGTACACCGTATTTATTTTTGTGTATGAGTTTAATAACGTGTGTGTGTATATCTACGGTAATAATTGTGTGTGTATATTGATGATTTTGTTTGCGTAAAATTGTGCAGAACTCACAATGTTCTAAAACTTTCTCTATAAACATCAAAAACGTCACTATCATGATCTCATCATCAACCATAAATACAAACCTCATTTACTACTACTAATACTACCACTACTAATATTACTACTATTATTACTAGTGACTATAATAATGAGAGTACCTCATTTGCAGGCCCCGAATTCGTATGGGGTCATTGCCTGGGTGTTATTATCTCATTTCTGAGGACATTTTTCCTTATTTCTTGTGCCTCGAGTTTTTTTTTTTTGGCGAAGGGCATTCACCTTGCAAGACAAAAAAAAATAACTATTAAGTGTCGTGTTATTATAATGGCAGCCGAGATTAGCTTTCATGTTAAGTGATGGTAATTTTAAATTGTTAATGACCTGTTGTACACTAACACCTAGTAATAACATCTGTTGTACACCAACACCTAATAATATAAAATTATATTTAGAAATAAAATTAGAATGAAAATGAAAATTAAAAACTCATCTAAAATGCTCATATGTTAGTTGAAATGGGCAAAAAAAGGGTAAAAAAAAAAAAATTCCCGAAAAGGCGAGCGTAGTCATGGCTCATAAAAGAGGGCGTGGCCGTAATTAACCCATCACTCTGATTGGCTCCACAGCCACCTATACGTCATTGCAGGAACCAGAAGAAATCACACGTTTCCCCGAAGAGGTTTCTCGAAGGCTATGGTCGTTTCTTCTTTCTTTCTTCCAGGTCAGATTTATGTGACTTCTCTTTTGTGTGTGTGTGTGTGCCCTGGGTGCTCTTATAAAACGCCCAAAAGCTCCCTTGCCTTCCAGGCGAGCTCTTGGTCTTGGTCGTCAGTAGTGAGGGGGGTTAGGGGCGTCTCTTGAATTATGGAAACTGTTGAGGGAGCGAAAATTCATGAGGGACATCGGCGAGACTTCTTAAAAACACTTTGTTTGAATCGTCGGCGACTGGCGGTGACACTGGCGTTGGTTTCCGATTATCTATGCTTAATCTTGACATCACGGTAAAGATTGACCAATAAAACTGTTATGACAAATGGAAATAAACACATCTGATATTTTAAAAATAACAGAAAAGAAAATTCAGATGAATAACAGTATCTTCGATGTTTAAAACCGCATTAAACGAAGCCGAAGTTTGCATGACAATACTGGAACACCGTAGCAACTGTCAAAAACAGGTGGGAGTAGATCTCAGGAGAAAAAGGGTAAATGACCGAGGACCAAGAAAAACCTCAGGTGGACAGATGATGATGTTGAGAGAGAGAGAGAGAGAGAGAGAGAGAGAGAGAGAGAGAGAGAGAGAGAGAGAGAGACAGAGAGAGAGAGAGAATGTAAATGTTGGCGAGGTCAAGACGACCTTGAATTGAGGACAAGACAGCGAAGAGATGTTTATGTAAATAGACATCTATTATTTTTTTTTTAAGTAAACAATACGTCTTCAGGTTCTCAAAACGCCTTTTTTGATCTTTTGGCTCCCCAAGCCTTTCTCCATTCTGGCTGCGATACACTACAGTCGACTATAGACCAGGTACATAATTCACAACTCAGGTCAATTCAGGTCAAAATAATGTATGATGCTGTGAATGTAATTATAACCTTGTGACCATTTCGTGGTTTATGTCACTGCAAGTTACGCTGCTCCGTGACCTTGACCACATATCAGAGGGAACAGCATAAAAACGTTAAAAAAAAATACAAATGAAATCCTTGTAACTATTTCACGGTTTATATCAGTGCCTATCACAAAACAACTATAACCTACTCAGTGACTCTGACCTCCGACCTTAAAGTGAGGCATACAGTATAACAGAAGGCACAGAGGAGAAACGTGAAAATAATGAAAAATGAAATGACCAAAAATGGAAAACTGTTGGGAAAAAGTAGAAGAGAAAGGAAGACGTAAAGAGAAGAAATAAACCCACAAGGAACAAAAAACAAAATGCATAATTTCCTCTTGACCTTGACTGGGATGAAAATAATGATACTTCTGTATTCAGTCAATATTTTCAGGGTCGCTGACCTTTCGTCCTAAGCGTTGCAAATCTGGACAAGTCAAATGAACACAACCAGAGAAGAACTGGCAATATTATGTAAATAACTCTAAAGAAAAAAAAAAGTTACAAGAAAAGTGTTTTACAGGATATATCTGAATGTCATTGGTTTTCTTGGTAAGCTGATTTACCAATAGAATAATCGGTATATAAATTATCACACCGAAGTTTGACTAAAAATTAATAATACATGTTTGTCTAAAAATGAAAGCAAGACGCTGATGGTTTTCTTGATGAGAAAGATTGCACTGAAGACAATTTACCAAAAGAATATTCGGTATATAGGTTAATACAAAGATACATAACTTTTACAAGACCGAAAGTTGTAAAAAAAAAAGAGAAAGGCTGCCAAACAATACAATCATGACACGAAAAAAACCAAAATAACAGTTCAGTCACGTTAAAGGCAATAAAAAAATAAAAATATGCAAAAAAAAAATTCTTAACGTGCATACATCAATACCAAAAATTCTGAGGCAAAATAGAAAAAAAAATCAGTCAATTTGAAGGCAATAAATAAAAAAGTATAAAAAATCTTTTAAAAAAATCAGTCAATTTGAAGGCAATAAATAAACATAAAAAAATTCTTGAAAAAAATTAAGTCAATTTGAAGGCAATAAATAAAAAGAGTATAAAAAATTCTTGAAAAAAAATCAGTCAATTTGAAGGCAATAAATGAAAAAGTATATAAACAAATTTCTTAACATGTGCATAACAAAAATTCTGAGGCAAAATCTTAAAAGCTCAGTCAAGTTAGAGGCAATAAAAAATTTAAGTATGAAAAAATTTCTTAACATGTACATAAATCAATGACAGAAATTCTGAGGCTGTGCAATGACCTTGCGATCGCCACTGGCAGGGCATTAAGTGACAAAACGCACCCCAAGTTACGAAGTTCACTCTCACTGCACTCTCCAGAAGTGGAGGAGGAGGAGGAGGAGGAGGAGGAGGAGGTAGGACCGGTCACAGGGGGAATAACAACATTCCTTATGAGGCAATGAGGGAGTACGAGTCTTCAGAGAGAGAGAGAGAGAGAGAGAGAGAGAGAGGGCAGATGAGTCGAGGAGGTATGTTTGGCGAAGAATGAGTGAGAGTGAACCGAGGGAAGTAAGAGAGAGAGAGAGAGAGAGAGAGAGAGAGAGAGAGAGAGAGAGAGAGAGAGAGAGAGAGAGAGAGAGAGAGGAAGTTGCATATTCAAGTGTAACAACCTCATACGACTGATACCCAAAACTGCGTTAAAATCACAATAATTATAATAAAATTTATTATTTTATATATTAATATTAACCAGAATGGCTCTGTCAAACATTGCCCCTCACAATGTGAGAGAGTATTTTGGTCGCCACAACAGAATCGAATAGGTGTTTCTGTCCCTCTCCCAAACGAACAGTGGCCATTGGCTTTTGGGCCTAAGCAAGACCTATGGAAACTAGCAGTTACCATTGGTTATCTATTTCCTAATTTACGTTGAACCAACACTTTAGGAGCCAAAATAAATAAATAAAAAGATGCCAAGATAAATAAAAAAAAAATAAGATAAAGAGTAAGGAAACTTATATTCTATAAGGACAATTTATAATTCAGAAGCAAAAAAAAAAAAAAGACTCATCCACAAGAACTTGTTGCTGCATCTTATAGCAAGCAAGGAGCTTTCAGGTACAATATCTTGCCCAATTGTGAACTGGAGGTAACTACATAGAAGGCAACCTTATTCTTTTTTATAGCAGAGGGTTTTTTCAACAAGATCCAGTTTTTCATTAAGTGCAGGAGCTATTGGCCTGAAACTACTTACATACAACATACATACATACATACACTTAAATATGTATTTAATTAGCTTTTTTATTCTTCTTTCGAGTTAGTTTATAATGCAAGTTCAGAGCCGTTTATCTTGTTCCCTAATAATAATAATAATAATAATAATAATAATAATAATAATAATAATAACAACAACGGCGTAAATCCAGATAAATAGGAAGTGAACTAAGGCATAAAGAGAAACTAGAAGGACCGAGACGAGACTAAAAAAAAAAAAAAAAATGCAAGCAAAAAACAAAATGGAAATCGACTTCATAAAAAAACTATGAAATTAAGATTACCACAGACACACTTCTATTCTCTCTCTCTCTCTCTCTCTTCCACTATCACCCCGTTATCAAAAAAAATTCCGCGTCTTCAGAAAGTGTGAAACGCAAAAGACATAAAAACAGTCACGTGACACGAACAGAGGTGAAGACAATTTATGAAGTAAATAAAGGGATTTCTTTTCAATATCTGATCCCCAGCAATTATTTTGGGATGAGGTTGCTGGACCATGCCCTTCTTCCCCGTGGTTACGATTCGACGCAGTCTAGTTAGTGTGAAGTAGACTAGCTAATTCACTGCTAGGTCAACAGGGGCGGAAAATACTCGCCCGGGGATTGAACCCAGTATCTCTTACTTTATATTATATATGTGTATGTATATATATACATATTTATATATGTAAAAAGACGTTATTATATATATATATATATATATATATATATATATATATATATATATATATATATATATATATATATATATATATATGTGTGTGTGTGTGTGTGTGTGCATAACAAACGCAAAATTTTGAAGCTCTGCACGGTATGATTTTAATTGAAACATCCACACTCTTATCTAATTTATTGTTATAGTTCTGACACGGTAGAGGGGGTTTTATTCTTACAATTAACTTTAATATCTGTCACATGAAAAAATATCAAGTCTTATAAACTTTCCCGGTATTTTATACAAAAAGTTTTTTGCCTTTCAACTTCTTCTCTTTCTCTATATATATCTTACAGTTCCGGAATATTATAGATTATTTCTTCTTTACTATATCATGCGCATGTAGCCAGAATTTTATTTAAGAGTTGTATTTAAGCAAGGCTGTTATCTCAAAGTTTTTCTGACTTTCTTGTCAGTTTAGTAACTCATGCGTGTACCTGTGAGTGTGATGAATCACCTTTGACGATTTATTTAATTGTTATTTCCTTTTTATATACATGAAAGGCATTATATTCTGCAGGAGACTGCTTTGAAAGCTGATAAGTCTTCATCGAGTTTGTTCCATTCGACTGACTGTATTTTTTTTTAAATAAGAAAATACCAATCTTTGACTTGGTGGGCATGTCTTATACCATGAAATTTTACTAATTATTTTACACCTTTACCATCTGATATTCACCATTCTTTCCTCTCTGATATTCACAATTTTTTCCTCTTATCTTATAAAATAAAAGGTGTTAATATAAACACATATCTGAAAATGTATGGCTGTTGCATCTTATATATCGTCTCATAATATTACAATCGTCACTTTTTGCGTATTTTATTAAAAAATGCATTAATACAGCCAATTCGGATCAGTGCAATTGAAAAAAAATTCACTAAATGACGAAATACAATAAGGTAACGTACCCGTTAAATCCTTTGTTGTTTAACTATGCACAGAGAGACCACACTGACAAGGGCTTGGCCGAGAGACGGAAATGTTCAAACCCATCCCATATAGTCATCTCTGAGTACGCGCATGCGCACACACACACAAACTAAAAGGTGTTTATTACAATGAAGCTATCTCAAAGCTTTTGCAGATTTGATATTAAAACTTAAGAAGAATATTAGGAGCCATGTGGCAGGGCGGAATAAGAAATGACACCATAATGAAAATAACTGAATTCCATACTTAGACGAAGAGGAGATATCGGATATGGTTTGGACATGTCCTTCTAACCATCCCGGGGAGAATAGTACATGATCGTATTAGCTGGGTTCCTGTGTTCAACAGAAGAGTTGGAAAGACCAAGACTTACCTTGTCAACTGAACAAGGAAGATGGAAAGCAGTAGAGATTTGTGTAAGACATAGCACAGGAGAGACATGATTGGAGGAATTTCATGGAGGCTCTTTGATTTGAGTGGCGCAGTGTTGGCGGAGGTATGGTGTCTGTGTGTGTGTGTGTGTGTGTGTGTGTGTGTGTGTGATGTATTCACTTCTATATTCACGTAAATTAGCTGATAATGCTGGTAACTTTAAAAAAATGACATAACAGGGAAAATTAACATTAAGTAAGTGGTATTTGCCGTACTGGATATCATGAATACATAATGATAAAGTGAAATATTTAAATAAATAAATTCAATCTTTACGTCTTCAGGCGGAGAACTGGAAAACTTTAGTACAATGAAATATTAAAAAAATTAAAGAAATAACAGTACTTAGAATGTATTTTAAACAGCCTGAAATATTAAAATAATCCACAGTACTTAGAATGTACTTAAAAAGCGAAATTGAAGAAATTTAAACAAGCCTTAAAATTTCAAATGATGGACGAACCGGGCCCCTTCCAGCAGAAATATGCGCAGGAAATAGCTGAATACCAAAGCAGCCCAGATTCTACCTGACTTAGGTCACTCGACCAAAGAGAGGTTTCAGGAACCACCAACACTACTACTACTACTACTACTATTGCTGCTACTGCTACTACTATTAATAGTAATAATAATAAAAATAATAATAGTAATAATAAAATCATCTCGGAAGAAGACCATCTTTCAAACAAACATCTTTAAAAAGTAGAGAGAGATTAAGAAACTGCAACGGCATCCAGACAGCCACTCTTTTCAATAATAATAATAATAATAATAATAATAATAATAATAATAATAATAATAATAATAATAATAATAATAATAATAATAATAATAATAATAATAATAAAGCAGTCTGTAAAAACCGCAAGCTCTGCTAAAGACATACAAATAACGCACATCAAAGAATAGTAGTGCATTTTCATGCATCAGAGAGAGTTTCTGTCATTATTTTAAACGGAACTAGTCAAATTATTAAAAATATCCTCTTATATCCTAATGAACTGGATCACCACAATTACCATTTTTCCACTTCAATAAAATCTGACAATTTTTACTTTCTATCTAAGCCAATCTATTACATTACTAAAAACATCTTCTTATATCTTAATAAACTTGACCACTACAATTACAATCTTCCCACTTGAGTGAAATATGATATTTCCTATCTAAGCCATTCTACCAAAAGGATCCTTAATAACATTCCTGTAAACAAAACTAATTAAATCATTAAAAATATCCTTTTACGTGTTATTATAATCTCTATCACTACGATTACCATCTGTCCACTTTAATACTGAAACAAAAAACTAATTAAATTATTAAAAACATCCCCTTATACATTATTATAACATATATATATCACTACAATCACCACCTTTCCACTATAATAAAATCTGAAAATTAAAATTTCCTACCTAAGCTATTCTAACAAAATGAGTCCTTAGCATTCCTGAAAGCGTAACAAAGCGAAGGATAGACTTCTGTTCAAATGCCTGCGCTTGCAGTCAATACGATCACACGGAGGATCATAAGAATTTTCGAGCGTAAAAGGCGATGAAGAGCGCATGGTCGAAATTTTAATGGGACACACCTGGTCACTTCACCTGTGGCTGTACTAAGAGAGAATGGAATTTTTTTTTTTTTAGTTGTTTTGGTAATGAAAGCATATAACCGTAACTTTTTTTATATATTGTACAGATTGGTTTTTATCTACCTGGCGCTGCAAAATTCTAGGTCATCGAAATATGTGTGTGTGTGAACTTTGATGAGTAGTATTCAGAAAATAGATTACTCTATATATATATATATATATATATATATATATATATATATATATATATATATATATATATATATATATGTGTGTGTGTGTGTGTGTGTGTGTGTGTGTGTGTGTGTGTATAATATACAATATACATATATATATATGTGTGTGTATGTGCAACATTCCAGTCTAATAAAAATAAAAAAAAAATTACTTAAAAACCACAGCATTACCAAAAGTTCCTTTCATGTCACTGACCAGACGGCCCAACACAGCAATACAATATGAATTTGCATGAACACCCGAAGCAATAAAATCTTGGGGAGGAGGAGGAGGAGGAGGAGGAGATCCTTTTATGCACTCTATCAACAGAATACCTGATGTGATGACCAAGCACAAGACAATGCAAGCAATGCTCGTTAATGTTGTCTGAGCAAGTAGCCGGCATCAGTCAAGACGAGAGCAATCGACGGAGCTGCCAAGCAGCATCACTGTACGGGCTATAAAAAAGATGCATTTAAATGTATGTCTATAAATACGCAGAGGGCAATGTTGTATGCATATACAAAGGTGCATTAGCTTCTTAAAGACTTTAGGTCCACTCTCCCTGTAGCTTAAGCAAATTCTGTGTTATTTCTAGTTTTTTTTTTACACATACTACTTCGGTCATTACTCTCAACAGCTGTTGGAATTCATATAACCAAAATCAGCTTGGTGCCTCTTTACTTTCCTAATGATAAGGAATCTTGGTTATAAACTCTGGAGCCAGCCATGTTGATTATCAGCCCAAAACTTTACAATTTCCTAAATGCTTCTGTGTTTTTTGAAAGAAACAGTCTTCCTCTATTCAAAAGGCGTTTTCTCACACTGCAAAATCATTGGAAATATCTAATCTTTATCAGATTAACCGAACACTGTCTAAAACAAGTAAAAAATGCGCCGAAGTTTCTTCGGGGCAATCGAGTTTTCTTTACAACCGCCACAGGGTATAATAACGGCCACCGAAAATAGATCTATCTTTCGGTGGTCTCGGTATAATGCTGTAAGAGCCGCGGCCCATGAAACGTTAACCACGGAACGGTGGTGGCATATCCTATATCGTTGCCAGAAGCACGATTATGGCTAACTTTAACCTTAACTAAAATATAAACTAATGAGGCTAGAGGGCTGCAATTTGGTATGTTTGATGATTGGAGGGTGGATGATCATCTTACCAATTTGCAGACCTCTGGCATGAGTAGTTTTTAAGATCTGAGGGCGGACAGAAAAAGTGCGGACGGACAGACAAAGCCGGCACAATAGTTTTCTTTAACAGAAAACCAAAAACTGAAGCCTCGAAGAACTCACAAAAATATTTAAGATTAAAAACTGAAAGTTTGTTTAGCGAAGGAAAAATAGTTAATATTGTTCTCTCTCCTTTCAACAGCTCGAAGGGATCCCGTGGAAGGACAAAGTTTCCCCTGAGGGAATCAGGTATCATCCTGCGTCCTTCTCATCGTGGTATCAAACTGCCATGTCCTGTTAGGCTTAGAAGTGAGTAGGTTTAGGAGTCCTACATAAAGTCCTGTCTGAACACATGCATGTGATAAAAATTGGCCATTTACGAACTGCTGCACAGTAAAAAAATCAAGGTAACAGGTTTAATTAAATAACACAGGTTAAAAACTCCCTCTCTCTCTCTCTCTCTCTCTCTCTCTCTCTCTCTCTCTCTCTCTCTCTCTCACGGATACACTAAAACCGATGCAGAACGTCAATCCATTTCACAATTCAGTGAAGGCAATTAGATTCTCTAAAGGATCCGTCGAACCATCACAGGATAATGAAGGATATTATAAAAGAGATCCTATTTCCCCAAATTTCACAACTTCCCGGATGTACGGAGGACGGAATCCTATCCACTCCGCGAGAATTACTTGAGGTTAAATCCTTGGATTAGTCCTACGAAGTAACAACACAACGTTCTCGGTTTTTTAATGGATAATTTTCAGAGAGTGGGATCGTTCGTATTAAAAGAACATTATTTTTACAAAAACGGCAAAAACGGAACTCTGATACTTGCATACAAAGGGAAGATTGCTTTTCAATGTCAACCTTCAATATTGCTACTACTTGGATATTATTTGACGAACAATAGACGGGAAAAATGGAAATTTGTATTTTTCTTCGATATAAAACCTTACTCTTCCAACTTTCCCTTTTTTTAGTTTTCAGTTAAAGAAAACTATTGCGACGGCTTTGTCTGTCCGTCCGCACTTTTTCTATCATCCCCCCCCCTCAGATCTTAAAAACTACTGAGGCTAGAGGGCTGCAAATTGGTATGTTGATCACCCACCCTCCAGTCATCAAAAATACCGAATTGTAGCCTTCTAGACAGTAGTTTTTATTTTATTCAAGGTTAAAATTAGCCATAATCGTGCATCTGGCAACGATACAGGATAGGCCACCACCGGGCCGTGGTTAGAGTTTCATGGGTCGTGGTTCATACAGCATTATACTGAGACCACCGAAAGATAGATCTGTTTTCGGTGGCCTTGATTATGCGCTGTACAGATAACTCGATGGCCCCGAAGAAACTTCGGCGCATTTTTTACCTATTATCTTCCTCGCCCCTGGGCTACAAATGGGCAAAAGGTTGCTTATTCCACTAGCCTCCGCCATCAAATAAAATACAGAAAAGCTTATAAGCAAGAGAGTTTCTACAGACAAACAGGTTCACAGAAAAGCAACGGCAATTATCACGAATATAAACTCCTGTAATTGCAAGACTGACAGTTTGATTGACTGCAGAATGGCAATTCAATTTGGCAATCAAAACAGAATGACAAAACGTAAGAATTCTGCTTAAAAATATATAACTGAAATACAAAAAAACACAGCTATGACTTCGCGTAATAATTCTGATTGAAAGTATATAACTTGAAAAAGAAATCACAGCTGCACAGTTCAGTTACGTAGTGCAAGACATTTCAGCGTACGAAAGTCAAACGAACGCCCCTAAAAGTTTTGTTTACGTTCCGAAGACCCGCGAATTAAGAAAGAGGAGAGGGTGATCCAAGGTCCCGCCATATAAAGAAGAAGAAGACGAGGAGGAGGAGGAGGAGGAGGAGGAGGAGGAGGAGGAGGAGGAGGAGGAGGAGGAGGAGGAGGAGGAGAATATAGTTGTCAATAAATTAGATAGAGTAAACCACGGTCTAGACCGTGGAGTAAACATACTGAATGACCTCTTCCCATTAGCGAGTACTTTCAATGCTAAAACTTAGCGGAGGAGGAGGAGGAGGAGGAGGAGGAGGAGGAGGAGGAAAAAGGAGGAGAGGAGGAGGAGTTGTCAGGAGGAAAAAAAGAGTTTAAAGTTGTCAACAGATTAGATAGAGCAAAAAGATACTGCACGACCTCCTACCATTAGCGAGTACTTTCAATGCTAAAACTCAGCACAGAAACCCGGCCGTGTGAAACCAGGAATAAAATCACACTCGGAATTCTCTCTGGTATGAGTTCGGTGTCATGGTTGGCTGTGATTTATGGCATGTGAAGCGTGCGATGGGTTTAAAAATGACAAAATTTATTTCTAAATAATATTCGACGTGGTGATTAAAAGTATAAGTTAGAGCGAATTTAGGAATATATAAAAAGATGCGCTATGAAAAAGGCTTCGTAAAAATGACATTATTTAACATAAGAAGGAAAGTGATTTGAGAAGTTTTGTACTGAAGAAAAATTAATAACTGCACGATATAAAAATAAAAATTATTAATATATACATTTATCGTTTAACATTATTGTGGACCTTTTATTTTTAACTGAATACGTCCATAAAATAAAATAAAATAAATAAAATACCATACAGTATTTTACCCATGAAATGCTACATATCCTACCAGAGAAATATTTAAATGAGGAGGAAATGAAATTATTTTGTGAAAAAGCGGCTAAAAAAATGACAGAACGGAAACACGGGACGCTGAATCGTCAAAGTTTATTAAGTGGAAAACGTAAATGCATTAATGGGAAAAAGGGAAATAATTAGACCATGAGAAAAATAGAAACTAAACAAGGACGACCAACGAAAAATGGAATGTGAAAAATATTAAATGGAAATACGGTTTGTAATTTGAGGAATTATTATCACTTCAGCAATGTTTTTTTTATTCTAAAAAGTTTCAACGTATTTTAAAATGAAATCTGTTTCAGTGCCATCTGCACTCAAACGTGTGCGTGTGCATGTGTGTGTGTGTGTGAGAGAGAGAGAGAGAGAGAGAGAGAGAGAGAGAGAGAGAGAGAGAGAGAGAGAGAGAGAGATCAATTTAGCAATATTTTCCTTATAGATTTGTTTTATTCTTAAAAAAGTTTCAACCCAGTTTTAAATATGAACAGTTTCAATGCCATCTGCACCACACGAGAGAGAGAGAGAGAGAGAGAGAGAGAGAGAGAGAGAGAGAGAGAGAGAGAGAGAGAGAGAGAGAGAGAGACTGTTACATACCGCCGGATAGCATAAGTGGAATAAGAGATTAAAGATAAACCAATACATTCTAATCCTCCTTCCATATGAATAGGTTTCATCTTTTCACTTTTAATGACTAGACTTCCTCCGAAAAGGGAAAGTTTCCCTTCATTCTTGAGGAATATTACCAACAGACATCAAAAAGTGACACATGATACATACATATAATTATCACTGCCTCTCTATTACATGAAAATATTCAAATCACTACCTCTCTAATACATGAAAATATTTAGACCTTTTTAATAATAAAAATCAAATCGATATACTTAACAATGAGGCAATCCGCACTAGGACCACAAGGTTAAGAACTTATAATATGAAGCAATGGCTACCATTATGCAATAATGCAAACGGTAATGGTTATAATGAGCCTCGTAACCTGGTAACCAAGAGAAGGAAAATGAGTAACCGTGGAATAATTATGGTAAACCAAGAGTCAGTTTTCTGTAGTTGAAGACCATACGAAACGTGGCGCGCAATGTCCGGAGAGTTTACCGCGCTACATTGGTAAATGAATTTAATCTTACTGGTTATTTTTTTGTTTTTTTTTTGTTAAAAAAAGCATTTGCCGTTTGCCTCTCTGTAATAAAATAACATTGGATATTGTAGTTATTCATTTACAATGCTCAGTGCACACTATAACCCTCGATACTTTTACAAAATCATCATGACTTTCTAACTTTAGGTCTGATTATTATTAAAGAATAATATTCATCATCATCATCATGATTACTGGCACAATAGTAATTATTCTCATTATTATTCTCTGTGAAAACATACAAGATGAACATGTGCAGAGGAAATTACACGGAGCAGAATAACCAACAGTGATAAAAGAGAAGGCAGAAAGGGCAAATAAAAGATAAATCTACAAATAGATTAACATATCCATATTGAACTGCGTAAATCAATGGTATATCCACTGAACTTTTGAACATCATAAGACTATTTCATATCGGCTTTACAGGCAGTAGATGGAATAACGAGAGAGAGAGAGAGAGAGAGAGAGAGAGAGAGAGAGAGAGAGAGAGAGAGAGAGAGAGAGAGAGAGAGAGAGAAGGTAATCACGGAGGTGTGGAACCATAAAGACATATAGCCTGACACAGCTAATTTCACAAGCCGCAATGCAAACCGCAAAGTCCTTAAAATGATTCCGTTATCAAGGCCTTTAAGCCATCATTCATTCTCTTTCTCTCTCTCTCTCTCTCTCTCTCTCTCTCTCTCTCTCTCTCTCTCTCTCTCTCTCTCTCTCTCTCAAGTGTGACAGACACCTGCATAGAGAGAAATACGATCTCCCTTCATTCACATATAGGTTGCTCTACACTTGTACCTTGCTTGACTGAAATCCCTTGAAACCTGTAGGATGGGTTGTGATGGCAAGGTAAGCGAGGCAGACAGACAATCTCCATTTGCATGCATCTTTTTTTTTTTCTATCTTCTATTTAGAAAAATACATTTTAAAGTTCATTTTACTGTTCAATACATATTGCAATATATGTAATTTATGTACGAATTAGGTAAGGTGGTTCATTACTGTACTATGTTGACAGGTCTAAGTTCGTAGTAAAAATATGAATTAACTTACAATTAATAGTAATAATAATAATAATTAATAATAATAAATGCAAGCTTAGTTTGTATTACCAATAACAAAAACAGCAAAGAAACTCTCAGATCGAATTGTTATTGCCCATCTCAAACGCTGTCTTTATTCACATCGCAACCTGCTTCGTCTCCCCCCCCCCAACAAACACTTCCCACCTTCCCTCGCCCCCCCCCCCCCACAGGGATTTTTTCCATTAGGAACCTGAAACCCGTGAGATTCCTTCGCTCCGTTTTTCTCTGAAGGACGATAAGGAATCAAAGACCTCCTTCAGCGCCTTCCAACTCCACTGGGAAGCTGAGCTATTAGAGAGAGAGAGAGAGAGAGAGAGAGAGAGAGAGAGAGAGAGAGAGAGAGAGAGAAAGTATATCTTAGTTTAACCAGACCACTGAGCTGATTAGAGAGAGAGAGAGAGAGAGAGAGAGAGAGAGAGAGAGAGAGAGAGAGAGACGTCTGGATCTCACACTCAATGTCTGTTTGTTTACACTGTGACAGCCAGCCACTTGAACTGGCCAGCGCCACCCCGCCCCCGCCCCCAACCCCTACCGGATTCCCCCTCCATTGGCCCCCAACGGAGCCCCCTTCCCCAACCCACACCTCGGTCAGACATTTTTCTCATTCCTTACAGCTGCCAATTTATACGATAAATTTTCATAATTTATGGGGTGAACGTTACTTTCTGCTGCCGAGGGCAAGCTTAAGTATGTAGTGTGTACAGCTTAACAGTGTGAGCATGTGGAGATATTGGCCATTCAAGCAATCGATTAATACTAGTGGTAATATATATATATATATATATATATATATATATATATATATATATATATATATATATATATATATATATATATATATATATATATATATATATAATATACATATATATATATATATATATATATATATATATATATATATATATATATATATATATATATATATATATTATATATAAATACATATATATATGTATGTCCTTCGTCAATGGCTTGGAAATAAAGTCGAAACCGGTCAGGACCTACACCCCGTCTCTTATTTTTCACCTGTGGTAATGTGTGATAAATGAATCACGTACGAAAGTGATAATAATCATATACATACATGGATACATACATACATACATACATACATACATACACGTAAAATCTAACAATGAATTTTATAAGGTCACCGACCCTTCATAAACCCCATCCGTTCATTATCGTGCCTCCAAGCACGACGATAATGACATTACTAATCCCTAACACTAAAATACACCTTTAAACAACTTTTTCTTCCCCCAAAACCAGTCGACTTCAAGCACAGGCCTCCATTCAACTCCCGACATTTTGCGATACTGAAGCACAAATGCTTTTAAAGCGAGTGAGCTTTCAAACGACTTTTGCATATCGCTGTTTGATAAAGGCTTTTTGTATATTTGCAATTGACGCTTTGTAATTTTCTTCCTACTCCAGAGTTTGCTAGAAAAATAGAATTAAAATAAATAAGCTTACGGAGACTGAATGTGAATATATATATAAACAGTCAACTAGTGTGAGTAATATCCTTAGACTTTTTTAATACCATGGGAAATGCGGAGATTTAATTGAATGGGACAACAAATTGGTATTGCAACACAGTACCAAATTTCATAAATGTATCTAACATAAATGAATAAAAAAATGACAGAATATATTTTGCATATATTCTCATATATATATATATATATATATATATATATATATATATATATATATATATATATATATATATATATATATATATACACATACACACACTGTATATCACACATTACCACAGGTGAAAAATAAGAGACGGGGTGTAGGTCCTGACCGGTTTCGACTTTACTTCTAGGCCATTGACGAAGGACCCCTTCGTCACCTGTGGTAATGTGTGATAAATGAATCACGTACAAGTGATAATAATTATACTGTATATATATATATATATATATATATATATATATATATATATATATATATATAAAGGAGCCTTCGAGGTTACCAAAATAAATGTGGACCAACCTACAAATGGGTCTGGTATGAAGTATATCACGTACGAAGGTATAACTGTAGAGCAAAAATTATTATTATTATTATTATTATTATTATTATTATTATTATTATTATTATTATTATTATTATTGTGATACAAGTAACGCTTTGGAACTTTCGTTCCAAATCATGGTCCTGGTGCGGTTCTAATTTCGAAGAACGATCTTTATCTCTCTTCATTTCCTTGAAGGCATCATCCAATCAGGAGACGCATTACAAAAAGAATAAAAAATAACCTATAACAATACAACCACCATAACAATATAAGAATAATAAGAAACAATGCCTACCACACACACAAAAATTCAATTACACAATAACAAAGCCAAAATGCCAATGGCAACAATAAATGTCCCTTTGAGGCGACAAAGTAAAAGGGGAAAAAACCTAGCGAAGAATGAATCAGCAAAAATTTCATACAACAACAACAATCAAACTGGACGTTGTTGTCGAGATGTCGTTGGCGTAACGGGTTGGAAAAAGTGCCTCGGGCACTGTCGGGTATTTGGACAAACGTTAAAAGTTCACGGGGCGTATAGGATGCGAAATTCCCTATGCATAAGGCGTGTCAATTGGAGAGAAAAATAAATTACAGAGAGAGAGAGAGAGAGAGAGAGAGAGAGAGAGAGAGAGAGAGAGAGAGAGAGAGAGAGAGGAAACTACAGCTTATAAGTGAGAAAGCAAATCGATTTCAATTAATTTCTGACTGCCTGATTGACGTGGCACAGAAAAAGCGATATACCTCGATTTACAAGCGACAAAAAATTATACCCGGATTTGACCTAAATCCCGGTGCTGGATGACCCGACCGGAAATACCCGAACTGCGTTGCAACGGCTTTGCCCAAAATGTCTGAATCAGTGTGATATATGGACTCAATCACAAAAACAGATCAGCACTGATGGTGAAACGAAAAATTTTTCATTAAATCATCAAAGTTACAGAGGCGGAAGACGAACTTAGATATCAGTAGAAAAATAAAAATAAAAATGTTTCTTTGAAAACATCGGAATTGAAAGCCAAAGGTTAGAGTCACTTTCAATAACTGGAGGATCAAAGATACTTTCAAATACTGGGCAGAATATGGCTTATAAGCCTGGGCAACCACACGATGCGATATAAAAAGTAACATAAAACATATATAGTTCTAGTAACATCAGCAACAACAACAATAAACAACACCACCCAGCCAGAGACAACAACCAAGAAAACGACACTTACAACCACAACCACAACAAATATGAAGACTATAAGCACCATATGCGTCTAGAAGCGCATGCGCACAAGAAGGGCATCCCTTGCCGAGTCGCTGTACATCGTCCACACTTCCTCCCTGACGGTCAGTCAGCCAAAGTCGCCCTTAGCTACGACTACGCTGAGTTACGACGATTTCGTGCAGATTAGGCTACGCCCCTTGGTCAAGTTATGACCCGTTAGGCCCGATGGACACATGCCAGCTCACCTTGTCCGGGAAAGTAAAAATGACCAGTGTGGTAGTAGCAGAGATCACACGCGATAAGTTTCGAAAAAGCAGTTCTCTCCTGCACGAAGAAATGAGAAGAAAGTCTATAACAAGGAGTGCCTGCTTCTGAGAGGCCTTTGGCACTGACCTAGAAGAAGAAGAAGAGATTCTATACCAATAAGGAGTGCCTGTTGCTGAGAATCTCTTGGCACTGACCTAGAACCGACCTAGAAAAAAATTTGTCTGAATGGCACGCTTGGCATTCTCACTGACCTCCCTCAAGGTAGGCTTTCTTTGAGATAGAATTGTTTTCAAAATCACGATTTCCACAGGCAGCTGGAATTTGCGAGTTTCGTTCCAAAAAAATCGCGGTCACGTTTGAGGGGAAATGAATTGTTTACCTTGAAGAAAAAAAAAATTTTTAGATTACAATTAGGGACACTGATGAGTTTTCTACAGCCTTGAAATCAGAATGATTTATAAGATGGCACGTAAACATATTATTATTATTATTATCATTATTATTATTATTATTCAGAAGATGGACCCTATTCATATGGAATAAGCCCACCACAGGGGCCACTGACTTGAAATTCAGGTTTCCAAAGAATATTGGTGTTCATTAGAAAGGCCTAACAGAAGGTAATGGGAAATACAGAAAGAAGAGATCACTTATTACAACAGAAAAATAAATTGACATACGCATAAATTTATATATAAATTAGTAAACTTATATATAAAAAATTTATACATAAATTAATAAATTACAAAAAATAAATTCATGTATACATTAAACTAAAATATAAATTTATATAAATACTGTACACATTAATTCATATCTACATTAATAAAATTATATATAAATTTATATAAATACTGTACACATTACAGAATATCAAAATAAATCAATCAATACATCAATAATTAAATAAAAGGGATACATTCCTTAAATAGTTACAGAACATATACGTCAAGCACAGACATCATCTGAACAGTACTTGAGAGACAGCAATATTCAACATTAAAATATTTTATTTGTGAATCTCATTACTTGCCTAAAATTACACCAACGAATAAATTGCTCTAACAAATAATAGATGATAGCGTGTTCTTACTACCGGAAAATTACAGCTTAGCATTAGCACGAATAACTATAAACTTAGCTGGGTTTTTTATACTTATGTTTTTCTTGGGTGTGAGATATTCAGGTCAAGGAACTCGGAAAAACATGTTAAATAATGTTTTTATTTTTATTAACTGTAAGCAACTATATATTAGTGTGGCATTGTATTTTTATGCTGTTATAGAGGAATGTTTACACACTGGCATTATTTATTATTATTATTATTATTATTATTATTATTATTATTATTATTATTATTATTTCTGTTTTTCACAATATGATTTTAATTTAGAAGAGATGGCTACAGAATGTGTTACCTTCCAGTTGACAGCCGGTGTTTTAGGATGAGGTTGCTAGCCCTATGCCCTTCCGCACAAAATACACACACACACACACACACATTATTATTATTATTAAAATAGTTTAAAGACCACTGAGCTGACCATCACAGGGCTGGGCCAGTCTAGGCTTATATATATATATATATATATATATATATATATATATATATATATATATATATATATATATATATATATATATATATATATATATCTATATATATATATATATATATATATATATATATATATATATATATATATATACATATATTAGTGTGTGTGTGTGTGTCTGTGAAAAATTGACACCCGTGAAATGCACAGATTCTTCAGCCCTATATTTATATAATTAAAATAGCCGTTTTATCAAATATGTTATCTAATTAATTATGTCCGGAATGAATTATATGTTTAAATAGTATAAATATACTAATATTCATCAAACGTTATCTTTATAAATTAAACCCTATAAGAACTCAAGAAATTTAATCTTAAAATTTCAAAAACCCAAGTTCAACATTTGCGTCTCTCTCTCTCTCTCTCTCTCTCTCTCTCTCTCTCTCTCTCTCTCTCAGAAAGCAGACTGACCAGCCCGAAATCCACAAGGTTAAGCACCGGAACGGAAAAAAGGAACCTGAAATAAATCACTCGACCAGCGTACGGTAAAGGCATCACGATGAAGCCTCTATACAGACAACACGGAACGATAATAATTCATTCCCGTTGTGGTCACGTACCGTGACACGTACTCAACAAAGTTTGCAACTTGTAAACAGGAGCCATTTTCTCTCTCTCTCTCTCTCTCTCTCTCTCTCTCTCTCTCTCTCTCTCTCTCTCGTAACACGTCCTAAACAAAGTTTTCAACTTGTAAATCGAAACTTGTAAACAGAAGCATGTCCTTCTCTCTCTCTCTCTGTTTGTGTATTTGTGCGTGTGACAAGTCCTGATCAAACTTTGCAACATGTAAACAGGAGTAATTCTCTCTCTCTCTCTCTCTCTCTCTCTCTCTCTCTCTCTCTCTCTCTCTCTCTCTCTCTCTCAATTAAACGGAGACGGTTAAACGTCCGAAAGACGTGAGGAAGGGGGAGGAGGAGGTCACTGAAAGTCCAATGAAGTCCCTGGAAGTCCATTCAAATGCTTAATTAAGAAGTCTTAATCCGTTTTACCGCTAACAACAGCGAAAGTAGCTCGAGCAGAACCACGAGCGCTATAGTTAGCTAAGCTCACGCGGCCCGGATGTGAATTGAATGTAATTAGTACCGTGATGACTGTAGACGAGGAGAGAGCCTCTTCGTGGTATAGTCTCCGTGGTGGTGTTGAGGTAGAGAGTTCAAAAGATTTTTTTAAAATAAACTTCCTGATTGCCTTAATGGTTCGTGGAATATCTAGTGGGATATTTCAGTACTTTTCATCAGTGGAACGAATTGAAGTAGCAATGAAGTTGGTATTGTGGTCAGGTACTATTTAATGATTAAAAATGAAAAGAAAACAGTTGTTTCAGCAAACTTGTCAAAAAATATCTTTCATAAAAATCTACGTAAAAGTCAAAGAGAATTCTCAGTGACACACACATAGTCATACAGTATATGTATATATATATATATATATATATATATATATATATATATATATATATATATATATATATATATATATATATATATATATATGTATATAAATATACACATACATAAATCCATGTACACTTGTATGTT
>NC_089762.1:42085890-42090890 GCF_040412425.1 Macrobrachium rosenbergii | reverse complement strand
TGTCACACATAAGCGGCGAAGTCGCTCAGTCTATCCCCAGCAGCTAGCATAGATAGGTTAACTATCATGTTGTCCAAACTGAATGTTATTTGTACATTAGAAGCAGAGGGCTTACTGAAAGGGCCAACTCGTCGTAAACACTGGATTCACCCATTTAATGCAGAACGAGAAACAAGTAAAAGATTTGAAAAATGAGAATATACGAAAATATGATGAAAGGTTTTTCGAGTATTACCGAATGTCTAAAGCTTCTTTTGATGAACTGCTGGAAGTGCTGAGGCCTCATATCTCGAAGCAAAATACAAAGTTTCGAAGATCAATATCTCCAGAAGAAAGATTAACAATTACACTAAGGTGAGTAAAAAAATAAATAAATATTATTGCATGATTTATTCAGACTGGAAAAAATGGTAATGTAATACAGTAACTACAATATATTATAATAATTCAAATCCAAATAGAAGATTCAAATGTAAAAATAAAATATTCCTTGAATTCTGAAAAACTATTTCATAATCGAAGCAAGTAGATGTTTACTAAGGAGATTGAGGAGACACTTCGTCAATCATTTGAAAGTCCTGTGAAGACGTGGATTGGGTATCTATGGTGCCATGATGGACAGGAGTTGGTGATTGCACAGAGGATCCTTGTGCAGGAGATGGTGCTTACACAGGAGATGGTTCCACAGGAGTTGGTGCCTGCATTAGCTGAGATGGTGCCTGCATGTGAGCTGGTCCCTGCAAAATGAGCTGGTCCCTGCATGTGAGCTGGTCCTGCATTTGAGCTGGTGCCTGCATTTGATGAAATGATGCCTGCATATGAAGTGGTCCCTGTACATGTAATGGTGCTTGCATATCACTGCTTGACATAGAAACAGGATACCTTTGAAAATGATAAGAGGGATTCATTACGGAATGCTGAGATGAAAGATGGGGTAATTGAGGTAATTGACCTGGCTGTAAGTTCTCTGTGATTTTTTTTGTCGGATGCTTTGAAAGAATTGAAGTCAACAGTCTGAAACCTATTTTCTCGTCATCATTAAGTTGCTTGTAATCAGGAAGAATGGATATTAAAAATTATTTGTCTGGATCTTCTTTCTGTTTGGAGCTTATCACAATATCCTTTATCACCCCTTTTCCAAAGTGATGGCCTTGCATGAATGCATTGAATGAATAAATCAACGTCAAACATCTTTGTAAAAACAAGTGGTTCAGTGGAGCGCCGGGAGCGGCGTAGCCGTCTGGTGTGACCACGTGCATAAAACTGAGTGTGTTTTCCCAAGGCAACAGGACGGATGCGGCGTTGCGGCGGTCCGGCGCTGCCGCAGCATGCTGCAGCGCAGTGCGGCGGAAACGGCAGCGCCGCACTAGTGTGACACCTCTTAATATCACCATGTGCGACACCGCATGCGGTAAATCGACACCGCATAGCGGCGATTAAATCATATTCAAAGTGACTCTCTCTCTCTCTCTATTCTCTCATCTCTCTCTCTCTCTCTCTCTCTCTCTCTCAAATAGTCATTTTCATCACACACTGGCTAAGCCTAGAAACATAGGCCTAATTCGACCTGATAATGCACAGTTAAGCAAATAGACGCAATGCCTCAACTTCGTTATTAAATCATTTCTGCAAATCTCTCTCTCTCTCTCTCTCTCTCTCTCTCTCTCTCTCTCTCTCTCTCTCTCTCTCTCTCTTTAAAATACTAATCTTCATTGCACTCTGGCTAAGCCTCAACATAGGCCTAAGTCCGGCCTGATAAGACGCAGTTAAGCAAACAGGCTCAATAACACAACACTGGAAATTTCTGCTTATCGGTCTAAAATTCCTCCCTCACAAGGCGCATTCTCTTTTGATTTCCTCCGAACGAGGAGTTAACAATAAACCTTCACCCATCCATTGAACCGAAATTAGTCACGGGTGTGGAAAGGA
Source organism: Macrobrachium rosenbergii (assembly GCF_040412425.1). Taxonomy (NCBI): domain Eukaryota; kingdom Metazoa; phylum Arthropoda; class Malacostraca; order Decapoda; family Palaemonidae; genus Macrobrachium; species Macrobrachium rosenbergii. The sequence goes on along the minus strand of NC_089762.1, from coordinate 42,088,961 downwards.
AAAAGAAGGAAACGGGTTAAAGAAACGCTGGACACCGCTAAGTCTTATCGAATTTCGGTTCGTTCACAAAAGGCCAAAGAATGAAATCTTCAGCGGTCTCTCACACATTCTTATGGAAAAACAATGAGCTGGCAACTCTCGCCTTTCACTCGTCCTAATCCGTTTGTTTATCTATATTTTCAGTAGATATATTACACATATAATCATAAATGAACATTCTAGATCTTAACAGTCAACATTTATTTCTATCTGAGAGTTTATTTAACCGTAAACGCCCTGAATAAAAAAGGAGGGAAATATTTTCTGCCGGTATGTAGCGAGAACAGTTTCCGCCCAGACTCGCGGTAATTAGGCGGTACAAAATGAGGGAGAAATTCGGGCCAATCACGATCGTTATCAGTTGGTCAATTAGGCTTAGAATCCTATCTTTTTGCATGGCATTTTCGACTTTAAAGCCGTTTAAATATGCATTCAGCGTCCCAGGAAATAGGAGGGAAATGGCGTTTGTCCTATCTAATAGACTTTGTAGGGAAATTTCGAGGTGAGCACCTTTCATATGACTTTTCTACTGAAATAAATAACAGTTCCTCTACAGTTACAAAATTTAATTAAACAAAATCGAATTTGATCACGTCAAAGAGCATAATATAAGCGAATATCTCCTTATTTTATTTTGCTAACTCGTTTCAGTATATCACTATCAAGCGAAGCCAGAAGTCAGCCACCCGAACGAGCGAATTCCAGTGGCCAATCATAATTTCCTGGGGAGGGGGAAACTTTTTGTTAGTCGTCAGTCGCAGTCGCTTTCCGAACGTTTCCCGCCGTAAAATTCCTTTAAGCTCGTTTTCCCTTGACCGCTGCGTGCTTTCTATTTACTTTTGAAGCGAAAACAACATTGTTATACACTGCACTAGGCTCTAAATTCTTAACAGGTTGTGAGTAAGAAAGGTAAACTTTTAGAGCTATCTTTATAAGATATATAATTTTAATATTTTTCAACTGTTTAACATTACGATATGAAAGGGGGTGCAGTCAGGATGCACGCACCATAAACATCCATGGAATCTCTCTCTCTCTCTCAAATAAGAAACATTTTTATCAATTTAAGATAACCGAGTACATGATATTGCGAACTCACATTCTCTCGCATTTGGAAAACAGAGAGAGAGAGAGAGGCTAGTTATACTCCGGGCCTCAATTAATTTCAATACGCTGTTATACCGGGGGGACGCATCAGGGCTGTAATTCCGCACTGCCTTCATGATAAATTACATAACGTAGCTAAGAAACCTTCAGTAAAAAAAAAAAAGTATGATGCAACAGTCCTTCAGAACTGTTGCTGTTGTTTGGTTCAAATTCTCCAGTAGGCTTCGGATTATAATCTGCTTTCATAGAGTTATTTGAAATGCCATTGCAATTCACGGAACTGGCTTTTGATGTTAGAATTAGTTATACTCTCAAAGGGGTGTCTATGGTTACAAATGTGCAAAAAACGAAAAAATTAAACTTTCCAACAATGGCTGAATATTTTTTTTACAATTTTCAAACTTTACACACGCGGGCGCGCGCGCGAGCACACACACACACACACACACATATATTTATAATATATATATATATATTTACAGAGGACCTCTATTCACAGAAAAAATGAAAACCAAAATATATGACGAAAAATAAAAAATAAACAATTAATAATAATTTCTGAACGCCACCGCTACGCCATAAACCATCTACAACAAAACATTAAGCTCCTGTTAACAAAAGGACAACGGAAAATAAAAGCAAAAAAAAAAAAAAAAAAAATAAAAAAATAAAAAAAACTTCCGAGTAACAGGAAAGCGAAGAATTTTACAAGAATGAAGTATTTGTTCGCAAAAACAAGATAATTGGAGAGGCCGGGGGGTGAGGGGGTCACTGTCCTCCTCGTGAATTTGTAACAATGGCGAGGATGGACGTATTAAGCCCCGCCCACAGTTTCAATCCATTCGGATGTAAATTAAGTTTGAATGTTCACTTTTCGCTGCAGTGAATCAATAATATTAATAATAAAAATTAATAACAATAATAATATTGATGATAGACATAATAACAATTTGCTTTTGCTAGCTACCAACAGAAACTGCTGATATATATAATATATATATATATATATATATATATATATATATATATATATATATATATATATATATATATATATAAATATATATATATGACGTATATATATATAAAATATATATATATATAATATATATAACAAAAAGTATAACGTATATAAAATAAGTTGCAAGCCTCTAACGTATAAGTATGCACCAAATAAAATATAAGATCCAATAGTAATTTAAAACTATGAGTTAAAATAGTCTTTAACATATCTAAAAAGGATGATGAGGTAAAATGAAGGGCGAAAATTCCTAAGGACATTAAGAACACTGTTGGGGGAATGCTGAAGGAGAATGTTGGAGGAGTGTTGAAGGAGAATGTTGGAGGAGTGTTGAAGGAGAATGCTGGAGGAGTGCTGAAGGAGAATGTTGGAAAAGAGTTGAAGGAGAACGTTGGTGGGGGCTGATGGAGAACGTTGGAATGTTGAAGAATGTTGGGGAAAGAATGCTGGAGGAGTGTTGGAGAAGAACGTTAGGGAAAGAATGTTGGAGTGTTGAAGGATAATGTTGGAGAAGTGTTGGGGAAACTGTTGAATGAGAATGTTGAGGGAATGTTGGGGAAGATTGTTGGAGAAGAATGCTGAAGGAGAATGTTGGAGAAAATGTTGGAGGAGTGTTAAAGAAGAATGTTGGGGAAAGAATGTTGAAGGAGTGTTGGCGAAGACTGTTGAAGGAGAATGTTGGAGGAGTGTTGTAGCCTTGGGAGTATCATAATAAACGCCTTGCAATTCATTCAACTTAAGTAGTGGGAAGGAAGTTGATTGCAATTCAATTGACCGAACTTTCGCTTTCAGCTATCAAGGTTCTTTCTTTCTTTCTTTCATCTCAAGTCTTCTTTATTACGCAGTGACCCTAATTTATCTTCCTATATTCGTTAATTATTTATAGGAAAGGTTCGCTGTGGTT
>NC_089762.1:42050890-42080890 GCF_040412425.1 Macrobrachium rosenbergii | reverse complement strand
CATTTGGAAGAGGCAACAGAAGGTAATAGGAAATAGAGAGAGAAAAGAAAAATAAATTACCAAACTGATAAATAAATAAAAATGTAAGTACATTATAAAATACAAGGAGAACTGCTTTAGGGAAGTAATGCATTGCATCTGCGCTTGAATTTTTGTGGTTCCAATTGCACAACTTCCTCATGGAGACTGTTACACATGTGAAGTAAAAAATACAGCTTTTAACTCTCTCTCTCTCTCTCTCTCTCTCTCTCTCTCTCTCTCTCTCTCTCTCTCTCTCTCTCTCTCCTTACATGAGAGAAGCAAAGTGCTTTCATACGTTTATGCGTACAGTAAAAAAAAAAATTGCCTGACCAACCGCATTTTATTATGGGTGTGATTGCACTGCAATTGCTGCGTCATTACCTTGGTTTCACCTTCGATTCATCATTCCCAAGCTTTGCATTCTCTCTCTCTCTCTCTCTCTCTCTCTCTCTCTACAGTATATATATATATATATATATATATATATATATATATATATATATATATATATATATATATATATATATATATATATATATATATATATATATATATATATATATATACATATATATATATATATATATATATATATATATATATATATATATATGGTACGGGTATGATACTAAATTAAGTAGTAGCCTCCAAGCCTAAAATATTTTGAAGAATATACCGCATGGTTTTGACAGATCTGGTTACACAGCTGAATTTTTTTACCTTTTTTTTTTTGCGATCGTCGGTTTTTTTTTCTCTCTCTCTCTCACTCTCAGTAATTGCATTTTATTCATTCTGCAAATTCAAGAACCAATCTCTTGCCAACGGTACCTCTCGCTCTCTCTCTCTCTCTCTCTCTCTCTCTCTCTCTCTCTCTCTCTCTCTCTCTCTCTCTCTCGTATTTGTATTTTATTCATCTTGCAAATTCAAGAATCAGTCTCTTGCCAATGGTATCTCTCTCTCTCTCTCTCAGTATTTGTTTTATATTCATTCTGCAAACTCAAGAATCAGTATCTTGCCAACGGTATCTCTCTCTCTCTCTCTCTCTCTCTCTCTCTCTCTCTCTCTCTCTCTCTCTCTCTCTCTCTCTCAGTATTTGCATTTTATTCTCTGCAAATTCCAGAATCAATCTCTTCCTGACTTTATTACAGTCTGCCATGAATGGCTATCATCATTATTTGTTTTTATTATTCTGCAAAGCCAGAAAAATATACATTTTCCTACTTAAAGAAGGACAACCAGAACATCCCAGAATGACCAAGCGGATTTGGGCAAGTTCTAGAGAAGAAGATTCTTGTAATTTCTTCAATAAAAACGATTTCGACTCATAATAGTGATTTGGGGGAAAACGGACACTTGTTTATATGCTGAATCTCATCTGATTTTTGAATATTTAGCACTGGGGAACTTTCAGCCATTCAGCGCTTCTGAATAATAATAATAATAATAATAATAATAATAATAATAATAATAACCCACTACTATATATTAAACTATCAACCATGAAAAAAATTCTGCCACTAATACTATTATGACGGCGAGATTTATATTTGCAATTTTTTTAAATATAAAAATTAACAGTTATTATTAGAGATAGAACAGTTTCTTAAAACTTATAATTTAGAAAAGTCAAAAAAATCTGTAAATTTGACCATAGGCGTTGGGACAACATGTGATGCATGCAAGTGCATCTAAGAAAATTCCGAAAATTATGAAGAATATAGGTTCCTCTAAACAGCTATTCATGAAGTTGATAAATATAAATATACAAATAAATATGTTTAAATATCATAAAATAAAAGAGCTCTTGGGTCAGGGGACCTTTAATCACCTAAATCTATTTTATTTAGGATACTCTACTAAAACGCAAAGTTGGCAAACGTGGTAGTATCAATGAATGCATTTTACATGAAACTATTAAAAAATATAGGCTATCACAAACAACCCTTAGAATGTGTCTGCAATCCTCTCTCTCTCTCTCTCTCTCTCTCTCTCTCTCTCTCTCTCTCTCTCTCCTCCACAAACAGAAACTGCATCCGCCAACAGCATCCCAAGACGAGAAAGGGAAGCAATTACATCGAGGCTGAACAACCGAACAAGACGTCTCCGATGTCCGGAACTTGTTCGAGACACGGAGAGCGACTGCAGTATAGAAAGGGTACAGTCGTCGTTTTCCGAACGGATATAATACACGTATTCGTTTCCGGATCGTAAACGAAAATGTTTTGGGACTCGTCACAGAAACCTGTAAACAAACAAACAAACTCGTCACAGAAATGTGTAAACAACAAACAACCTCATCAAAGAAATGTGTAAACAACGTACAACCTCGTCACAGAAATGTGTAAACAACAAACAAACTCGTCAGAAAGGAAAACAACAAACAAGGGTAAAGACGGAAAAACAACAAAGGCAGGGAAGGAAAAACAAACAAGGGTAGAGACGGAAAAGCAACAAAAAGGGTAGAGAAGGAAAAACAACAAAAAGGGTAGAGAAAGAAAAACAATTAAGGTAGAGAAGGAAAACAACAAACAAAGGAAGAGAAGCGCAGTGGTAGAGCGGAAAAACAACAAAAATGTAAGCTAGGAAAATTAACAAACAAAGGGTCAAAAGGAGATACAACAAAAGACAGAAGAGGAAAAACAAAAAAGAAAAGTAGAGGAAAAACAGCAAACAAAGGTAGGGAGGGAAAAAACAACACACAAATTTAGAGAAGGGAAAACAAAAGACAGCAAACAAAGTCAGAGAAGGAAAAAACAACAAACAATGGCAGAGAGGGAAAAACAACAAAGGTAGAGATTAAAAACAACAAGCGAAGGTAGAGAGGCCAAACAACAAACATAGGCAGATAGAAAAAACAACAGAGGTAGACAAGGAAAAACAACAAACTTAAACAGTGAATCAAGTACAAGATAGTTAGATGACTGTGGGAGATCGAAATCGGTGAGCAGAAGGATATGGGGCTAGCAACCTCATCCTAAAACAATGACAGAGGACTTCTGTGAGAAAAAGGTTTACGTAATAAATATATGTATGTATATATATATATATATATATATATATATATATATATATATATATATATATATATATATATATGTGTGTGTGTGTATAAAACCCAATACACTGCCCACATTCTCTCCACAGGTAATTACCATCACAGTTGTGACCTTTATAGAAAAAAATTATATCAACAATTCATCTACTTGTTCAGTGACCCGTCAAAAACTTTGCCCATTACACGTTCAATTGATCGCTTCAGCAAATGACGTCACGTCTTTTAGCTAAAATGCCATGAGAATTCTCCCCAGAGAGAGAGAGAGAGAGAGAGAGAGAGAGAGAGAGAGAGAGAGAGAGAGAGAGAAATTTTTCGGGTTTGTCTGAAGAAGAAATTGTTTTATGTTTCAAAACTAATTATGTACACTTAGTCGACCACAAAAGTAAAATTTTTAAAACCTTTTGCTATACAAAGCATCACTCTTTCTTTGTGTAAGATTACTGCACATGCACGCATGTCCATAAACAAACAAACAAACAAACACACTAACGTATATAAACTATACAAGCTTACACTGAAAGATTCACAAACACAGTAATCGTTCCACCTCATCAAATTGTGTAAACAAAAACAAAAACAAAAAAGCAAAAATAAAAAATGAATAATAAAACTTTTTAAAACTTCATGGTGCCATTTCCTTTCATTTCACGCCCATCGTAAGAGTGGTCAACTTAAAAAATAAATAAAAAAAAAAAAACTCTTCACCGTGTTTTTTTTTTAAATACGTCCATTGTTGAAAGTTTCCATTGTAATTCTATCTCATTCTTCCTACCAATCAATTTCATCAATAAAAACAGTGATAGAGCAAAAGGATGAGAATACAGGAACTCCTTTAAAAGTAGAGAATTTAGGTTAAAAGTACAAATCCTTTTCACAGCATACAATTTGGCTGAAAGTGGAAATCAATTTTCCTGGCAAACAATTTGACTAAAAGTAGAAATCCCTTTCCTATTGTACTATTTGCCTAAAAGTAGAAATCCCTTTTCCTGGCACACTAATTGCCTAAAAGCAGATATCCCTTTCCCAGCACACAATTTTGGTTAATAGTAGAAATCCCTTTCCTATAACACTGTTTGCCTAAAAGCAGAAATCCTTTTTCCTAGCACACTATTTGCCTACAAGCAGATATCCCTTTCTAGCACACAATCTTGGTAATTGAAGAAATCCTTTCCTAGCACACAATTTTGGTAATAGCAGAAATCCCCTTCCTAGCACACAATCTTGGTAATTGTAGAAATCCTTTCCTAGCACACAATTTTGGTCATAGCAGAAATCCCTTCCACACAATCTTGGTTAGAAATCTTTCTAGCACACAATTTTGGTAATAGCAGAAATCCCTTACCTAGCGCACAATTTAGCTAAAAGTACCTTTTGCCAAAACACGCTGCAATCCTTAGAAGCACCAAGAGGAAAGTCATCAGCTTCTCCAGATTTCCTGAGATTATATGGCGGATTCCATACAGACCAGAAGACTGCACGATTCAAGTGCCTTCTGGGAAAGAAAATTTCTCCATTTATCTCCTCTCGGATTTCAAGGTTTCGGTGACAAGATCATGCAAATACAAGAAGGATATCGATAAATTAAATAGGTCTTTGCGGTCACAATAATATTTAGAATTTAGCTTGGCTGAAATGATATGGGCAGAGCCGAAAAGAAGCGGAATAATAAAAACGAAGCCATTGAATCGTCTAACGAGAACATTGATGTGGAAAAAAACTTCACTGCGGCTTTCTTTAGAAAAAAAAAAATAGGAATTGAGTCTGAATTAATTTGCTGAGAAATCATAGTAAAAATAATCATCAAAGCAAATCAAGGTCTCCTGTCCGCCATGATGAACTCCTGCACAAAAACACTCAACGTTACTTTAGTCATTGTTACATTAAACACAAAAAGTATAAAAGAATTATTTTTCATTACAAAACATAACACCCCAGAAACAGCTACGAAGTGAGGAGATGGCTTAGGAAGAGGAACACGGGAAAACATGTAACGTACAAGAAACGAAACAGCTACGAAATGAGGAGATGGCTTAGAAGAGGAACAGCTAACGTACAAGAAACGAAACAGCTACGAAGTGAGGAGATGGCTTAGGAAGAGGAACACGGGAAAACATGTAACGTACAAGAAACGAAACAGCTACGAAATGAGGAGATGGCTTAGGAAGAGGAACACGGGAAAACATGTAACGTACAAGAAACGAAACAGCTACGAAGTGAGGAGATGGCTTAGAAGAGGACGGGAAAACATGTAACGTACAAGAAACGAAACAGGATGAGGAGATGGCTTAGGAAGAGGCAACACGGGATAACGTACAAGAAACGAAACAGCTACGAAGTGAGGAGATGGCTTAGGAAGAGGAACACGGGAAAACATGTAACGTACAAGAAACAGGATGGGGAGGAAGAAGAGTAGAAAAGCAGAGGATAAGAAAGACAAGAAGATAAGGATACGGAAGAGCAAGATGGCGTTCGTTCAGGAAGAAAAAGACGGAGAACAACAACAACAACAGGAACCGAAGAATGAGGAAGAGGGAGAAGATGATAAAGAGAGAAGTCCGTTCACTTGAGGGGTAAAAATCAGCACGAAAGCAGACCACAAGACGAGTGTCTACGACCACACCAGCATGCAGGCCTCTTAATTTCGTGCTTCCAAAACTTACGAGATTTTTATTTTACAGTTAAGCTCAGGTATTAACGTTATGGGGATTGAAGTCCAGTGACCAAGACAGTAATAACAGTAGCAGATTATAGTAGATTGCAGCGAGGGTATCGAAGGGCATGGGGCTAGCAGCTTCATTCCCAGAAAAAAAAAAAACAGATGCTGAGGCCTGTCAGTTTCAGTTTATATATATATATATATATATATATATATATATATATATATATATATATATATATATATATATATATATATATATATATATATGAGAGAGAGAAAGAGAGAGAGATTGATGATTGGTTTATGGTTACTAAAATTGTAGGCACAACATCTAGGTTATTAACCCCATAATGACACCAAGTAGAAAAATAAAAAAAAAGAAATGAATAGTTGAGAGAGAGAGAGAGAGAGAGAGAGAGAGAGAGAGAGAGAGAGAGAGAGAGAGAGAGAGAGAGAGAGAGAACATCAAATATAAAAAAAAATTTTCGTTTCCTGATATGATTTAAAAATTCTAAATTTGCCCAAAAAAATCACCACAAATTTGGGAAACGGTACGAGGACCACAAAGCACAGTCACTTCCCGTGAACAAACTCACTCTCTCTCTCTCTCTCTCTCTCTCTCTCTCTCTCTCTCTCTCTCTCTCTCTCTCTCTCTCTCTCTTCAGCTTCACCACCATCGGATGTTCTCCGAATGTTAATGAAGTTGGAAGGAGGAAACAAAAGTTTCTCACTTCCCTCAGCTTATGAGGAACAGGAGGAGGAGGAGGAGGAGGGAGGAGGAGGAGGAGGAGGAGGAGGAGGGGAGGGAAGTCGGGGAAAGCTCATCTGTTTCTCTCTCTTTCCTTCGATGTACCGCACGCCGGAAATGCACAAAAGAGGAAGGAGAGAGAGAGAGAGAGTTTTTTACTCTTTATCTCAATCGACTCGTAAATTACACTGTTGTCTCATTAGAGTGACAGGTAACGACAATGATGTTATAAAAACTGATAAAATAAATCTTTCTTTATCTGATTCTACTGTTTTAATTTTTTTAATAAACGGTACAAGATGGACCTTCAGCAACACTTTGAAAAATGTAAGATACCTTTAATCAAGTAACAGACAATAAGGACACTAAGTCAAAAGGCCTGGCAGTACTCCACTGTTTCTCTTTCCTTTGTGCCTTTATTTATATATTCATTCCGTTCCATATTTTCGTGATTCAGTTATACATATAATGCATCTGTAGACGTTATGACGAATATTACCGAAGAAAAATCAAATTAATGTGGAAAAGCCATAGAATTATTCTACATTTCAAATTAATATCTCTGACTTGTATAACCACTTCAATTAAGTAATAACCATTTGTGGAAGTCATAAAATCAAGTTAAATTATTTTATAGTTAATTTATTTTATACTTTAAAACGAGACACTTACACTGCAAGTTCTTTAAGAACAACTAATATGATTCATACTGGAAAACATAATCACTTTTATACAAATTCAGAAATGACACCATTGGTTATTAGTCATGTAAAAACATGTATACACACACACACACACACACACACAGAGAGAGAGAGAGAGAGAGAGAGAGAACCTTTTGTATAGATTCAGAAAATAATGCCTTAAGTTCTGAGTCATTTCACGTCAAAATATACACTCACTTACAGAGAGAGAGAGAGAGAGAGAGAGAGAGAGCCTTTCGATAAGTAATGCCTTAGGTTTCATTCAGAAAGTAATGCCTTACAGTTTCAGAGAGTAAAAATACACACTTAGAGAGAGAGAGAGAGAGAGAGAGAGAGAGAGAGAGAGAGACTACTGTAAAGACCTCACCTTACATAGCTCAGCCTCAGGAGAGGATGGGCTCACCCGCACACAAAACATTACATTTTTATACAGGACCAGGACCCCTCAAAAACACAATCATTCCGTCCAGCCAGTTCTCCCAAAAGTACGCTTAATCATAAACCCATAAACCCCACCCCCAACCCCCCACCTCCCTCCCATCCGTACCTTCACTTCCGGCGAGGAACAATGTACCCTGGAAGCTGGACATCGGATTTTGAACAAAGCGAATCTGAATACAGTTAAGTCATGTCCGCACAAAAACCTGCCGTTTCCTGGGGCTGTGTGAATTCCGATTCATTGAATTTCGAAGGTCGCCGTCGTGTCATTTGAACTGTGAAATGCTTGCTTTGCAATATCGTACGGTTAACAAAGGGACAGGAGGGCTCCAAAATTTGTCGACTGTGAAGTGTGTGTGTGTGTGTATGTGTGTATATATATATATATATATATATATATATATATATATATATATATATATATATATATATATATACACACATATACTTTTCCTAATAAATAATGATAATAAGTTTGTCATTTTGCCCCCTCTCTCTCTCTCTCTCTCTAAGTTTCTCTCTTTCTCTCTCTCTCTCTCTCTCTCTCAAAACCCCATCAGTGACCCACAACATTCGACGACCACCCAAGTACCTAATTCCCAGCCTAGGCCAACAGAGAAAACGCATCTGAATAGTTTCTTCCCTGACAGAGAGAGAGAGAGAGAGAGAGAGAGCGTACACAATATCGCATTGCATCGCCTTGCTCAAGCAGCGAGCGCTCTCAAGATAATGAGAGTTTTTCCCCGCACCTCAAGTTTGAGTTTTCCGGTCCATTGGTTCAGAATAACCCTAGATTACTCCGCAGTCTTTTACCTTTCACCTTTTCCGAAAAAAAAAAAACAACAACCCTGTTTTTAAGCTTCACTCGACAACGGGAGAAGATAGGAAAATACTCGCAAAAGATGGTCACTAAAAGTAAAAGTTTGGGGAGAGTCCTCGTTGGCGCTATATTAATGTGGCATATGAGTTCATCTTGAGATCTTAATTCTGACTCTCCTACTAATTTGGCCTGACAGCTTACTTGTTAACTCGGAATATCTAGAATTATATAATCTAGGCCAAAGGTCAAGCGCTGGGGTCTATGAGGTCATTCAGTGCTGAGAGGGAAATTGAGAGTAAAAGGTTTGAAAGGCGTAACAGGAGGAAAACTTCACAGCTGCACTATGAAGCAATTGTTCGGAGAGGGTTGAGGAGAGTAAGATGGAAGAAAGAGAATATGAACGGAGGTACAGTCGAAGGAATGAAAGGGGTTGCAGCTAGGTGCCGAAGGGACGCTGAGAAGAACCTTAAGTAACGCCTACAGTACACCGCGTGAGGTGCACTGACGTTACTATTCCCCAATGGGGTTTAATAATTTGGTTTAGTTTATCCTAAAATTTTAATTGTGATTTTCAGACTAATTTGGCTTAGGATTTTACTCTTAAAATTAAAATTTTGAACTTTAATAAATTTGCCTCCGGAGCAAAACCTAATTTTATTCCTTCTCCCTGTGTGCTTCAGTCTGGTCTACATAACTTTTATACTTCCTTAAAGAATACATTCATATAAATAAACTTTCATACTTCCTTAAAAAATACATTCATATAAATAAACTTTTATACTTCCTTAAAGAATACATTCATATAATTACCCATTAAATATAAAATGCGCTTAATTCGATAGCAGATGGCAAGGGAAGACGATGATGATAAAATCGTGATAGAGATTCCAGCATGGAATTCCTTTGATTTCCTTAGCGGTTCTGAAAGAGAGAGAGAGAGAGAGAGAGAGAGAGAGAGAGAGAGAGAGAGAGAGAGAGAGAAGACATGTAATAGCTCTTCCCTTAATGTAATAGCTCTTATATATAATTTGACTCAACAGGTGAACTCTTATATATATATATATATATATATATATATATGTGTGTATATATATATATATATATATATATATATATATATATATATATATATATATATATATATATATATATATATAGAGAGAGAGAGAGAGAGAGAGAGAGAGAGAGAGAGAGAGAGAGAGAGAGAGAGAATTTCCAAAAGTAACAGCTCTCCTCTTAATCAGAACCAGCAGGTGAGCTCCATTACCTGTGGAACAGCTGCTACCTTTCCTATAAAATGCCCACCTAACATATGCTTCTCATATGCTTCACACGGCATGACATTTCATCTCCATTCAACTTGACCTGACCCCGAGCAACAAGATGATGAACAACGCCCCCTACCCCTCCTAGCCAATCTCACATTAAGGGTAGGGGGAGGGGGGAGGAGGTTGGTAGTGAGTTCTTTCCTCCCGTCAGATAATTCACAGCAAAGCTTCATATTTTTGTAAAAGCTGTGAAAGATATTTTAAATAATTGTGAGACTAAAGAAAAAGGACGGACAAAATTAATCTGGTAACGAGTTATTAAGTTTTCGAGTAGTGCGGAAAAACTGTCTTACATTTAATATTTATGTGTGTATGTATATGTGTATATACAAAAAACTGTCTTACGAGTAGTGTGGAAAAACTGTTTAATATTTATGTGTGTGTATGTATATGTATATATATATATATATATATATATATATATATATATATATATATATATATATATATATATATATATATATATATATATATATACATACACACAAATATTAAATGTAAGACACACTACCGAAAACTTAAAACTCGTTATCAAATATCGTGTAGTGTGGAAAAAATATATATATATATATATATATATATATATATATATATATATATATATATATATATATATATATATATATATATATATATATATATATATATTATAGTACATATATATATTTATATATATACGTATATATATAATAGCCATACGTATATATACGTAGTGTGGAAAAACTGTCTTTTATATATTATATATATATAATATATATACTTACATATATACAGTCAATCCTACATCGGTCTGACCACAGTCAATCAAACTATTACTGTATAAGAAAGAAACATTGCAGGAAAGGATGTTTAAGTGAAATATTATATTTTCAAAAGTAAAAACAGCGAAATCTTTTATAAATAGTCGACAAACGTCTTGCCCTTCGACAAATGCGTAATTTGAAGCCCGCTTCAGTGTCCTGCGCAAAATGATTCGCGAGAATTAGTTGATACTAGATAAAAACTTGCTACTGCGCAAACTGCAACTTCAAATACAACCAACCCATGACGCGGTATTACTCTATACAAGCAAGGGCACCTGTGCCTGCACACACACACACACACTAACACACAAACACACATACGGAAAGCTTCGACTTAGCAAACACCTGAGCAAGCAATGGAGCTCAATGTGCCATTTACCATCCTTTTTTTTACACTTGTTCGTCACTGCTCAGGAGAGCAGAAAATAGAAAGGATTATTTCATTAGCTTTATTAGGAGGTTCCTCTATACGAAATTTTGCGTAATTTACGCTTATTTAGTCTCTCCACATGGTGCATTTAGCCCTATATGCCTGAAACTATTTCCAGCCGATGATCGATTTTAGCGAGGTTTCCGGGAACTGTTTTCCGCCCTGGTAACGAGAGCAGAAACGCCACCCCGGCGAGTTATATAGCAATTCAGCCTCCGCTGCAGAATCATGATTTACAACCAACGGCCGTTCCTCTTTTTGGTGTTCTGAGAGGTCCATTCTAACCCACCCCATCCCATCCGCCCTGCCACCCATCCACTCCCACCTCAAAAACATCCTCCCCCAACCCCCCTACTCTTCTTGCAGGCTACCCCTAAGACACCAGGACCGAGGTTTTTCATTGGGCGATGCCTAACGGATCCCCAACATTTCAAGGCTATTCTCGCACTTGTGTTGGTCGTTACCTTAGCCAATTCTTTCTCTCTCTCTCTCTCTCTCTCTCTCTCTCTCTCTCTCTCTCTCTCTCTCTCTCTCCCAAGGATTAGCAAACTGGAAACAGAGGGCGGGTTTGAAATATAGTATCAGTGGGTCGTAAGATGCTGCTTGTTAAGTCTAGATTATGACAACAGGTGTGTGATTTCGCTGTGCAAACTCTAGAGTGAATCAGCAACTGAAACTGATGCTGAAATATTTGGATAGTAACTGATTGATTGATTGACAGTGAAAAGTTGCAAACCGGCCTAACATAGTTGCAAAAAAATTATGACGTTGATGGTATATTACACAATGAAGCCAAAAACTTTTGTAAGTTAAACACTTTTCTGCAGAAATCCTCAGGCCATAATACACATTCCGCCATCACCTGCTCTCAGTCCTGCCCGGGAAGAAGACTCAAGTATGCCCCTAACAAATACTGGCTGCCAACTTCGGGGCATGAAACAAGGGCAGGGGAAACAATGCCCTAGGGGTAGATAGATGTCGGTTTAATTACCTAGTTAAGTTTAATCACCGCCGCTGCCGCCACCGCCACCTGTCGTGCGCAGGCGCATCTAACGGGGAAGGATCCGAGGACTCGAGGCGATGCTCTTCTGAAACGGAGATCCTCTGAGACACTTATTTCTTTGAAGAACGACTTTTCTCAAGGGCATTTCCTCTTTTAAAGACAACTTTCTGATGTCCTCTTAGGAATGTCTGGCGTATCTCTCTCTCAAGCACTTCTTCCTAAAGAACCTTCACTTAATTCGAAACAAGTGCTCTTCTCTGGCACTTAAAATAGTCCTTTTCTCTTCGAAACACTTCTTTCTGAAAAGTACTTCTCTCAAGCTTACGCAAAACTTGTAGTAACCTTAAATTCTCCAGATAATATTAAAACAAACTTCTTTAAGACGGAAATATTGCATTCACCTCGCAGTGACGTTACAAATGTGTAAATAAAGTTTGGTTCATCAGTTCTATAAGTTCATTGCAGTATCACTGTGATCTGATATATTTACAACAGAGAGAGAGAGAGAGAGAGAGAGAGAGAGAGAGAGAGAGAGAGAGAGAGAGAGAGAGTTCTAGAGAGAGAAATCACTGTGATCTGATTTACGAGTTCTATAAGGCCATGACATGGAATATCACTGTGATCTGATATACTTACTGACGTAAGTTCTATAAACACAAAGAGAGAGAGAGAGAGAGAGAGAGACAGAGACAGAGAGAGAGAGAGAAATAATGACACGAGTTCTATAAGGACATGGAATATCACTGTGATCTGATATACTTACAACAGAGACAGAGAGAGAGAGAGAGAGATAGAGAAATACCGACGTAAGTTCTATAAATCTATGGCAATATCACAGTGATCTACGTTTATAAAGAGCAAGATCACAGAGATCTAGAGAGAGAGAGAGAGAGAGAGAGAGAGAGAGAGAGAGAGAAATACCGACGTAAGTTCTAAAATCTATGGCAATATCACAGTGATCTGTTTACAACAGAGAGAGAGAGAGAGAGAGAGAGAGAGAGAGAGAGAGAGAGAGAGAGAGAGAGAGAGAGAGAGAGAGAGAGTTCTACAAATCCATGGCAAAATCACAGTGATCTGATATGTTACAACAAAGAGAGAGAGAGAGAGAGAGAGAGAGAGAGAGAGAGAGAGAGAGAGAGAGAGAGAGAGAGAGCAGGGTAAGGACCAGGTGCATGAAGCCAGTTCTTAATACCTACGAACATTAAATACTAATTACGATCTCCATCCTCTCAGTCAAGGAAGGTGTTCCCTGGTGCTGTCATGTGATTTGTTAGTTCGTGATGAGACTAACTGATAGCATTAAATGGCCTACTACTACTACTACTACTATTGTTGCTGGTGTATTATTATATATTATTATTAGTAAACTGTTTAAATCATTAACATTCTTTACTCTTGTAAGGCATGGCCGGAGGGTCCGTTCTGAAATACTATATTAAGTAATATTAAATACAACTACAACTCGTGTTTTGTTATGATAATAATGAGAATAAATATAATAAAATTCTCTTCAAGGGATTTGTTGTTATATAATGAAACCGTTCTTTATACAGTACGTTAAAACAGCTGTTAGCAGTCTGCCATGTATAGTCAATATAATGATGAGCAATTCGTTTTACCTATTTTCAAATAATAAATGTGATAAGGTTAATTTCATTGAAATTTAATTATGAAAATACGAACAAATAAATCCTCCAGAACTTATTGTCCCAGGGTAAAGCGTATTTCCTAAATTAATATATATAAATTAATGTATATAAACATAAATAAACATATATAAACATGTAGTTTTTACAGCCATCTAACGAAATAAACATTAAAATTAAAACCTCGAGCAGCGAACGAACCAGATAAACACGAAAACCCGAATAAAGAACGCACCCAATGCGATTACTTTCGACCTGAGGCATAGAGCATGTAAATAAATGGTGCAATGTTTATCTTCTACGCCTAGTTACCCGTCAAACGAAAGAGTATTGGAGTCGCAACACACTGAGAGAGAGAGAGAGAGAGAGAGAGAGAGAGAGAGAGAGAGAGATTTACACACAGCAATCGGGTCCAATATTTATATTCATATCACAAACTTGATACAAAGAATTGAAAGCAAAATTAACCCACAAAAATTATTCTGCAGGTCAAGTCTCTTGAAAACAAAACCCAGCGATCATAAAAACAAGATGCAAAAGAAGAAGAAGAAGAAGGAGAAGAGAGAGAGAGAGAGAGAGAGAGAGAGAGAGAGAGAGAAATAATTTACATAGCAGCGGAGGTATTGTCCTGAGTACATAAGCAGGTACTATTTACGGTCTACATTTAGAGACTGAAAATTCGAACGCCTGGAAAGTTTTGCAATCCACTGTGGTATGACTTCAATTTCTTATTAATTTCGTGAGTATTCAATTTATGCGCGCTCGTGCACGCTAGGTTTGTGTGCGTGGTTCAATGATTTGCAGTATCTTCATTTGGAAGTCATACAACCCATCCTGTTTTGTGATCAAATTCAAAATGCCAAAGCTCTTTAGTCAACAAATCATATGTCAGATTATTAAAATAACAATAATATAACCTTCATTCTAAATATGGCAAACATTTAAGTTATGAAGCATTTCCTTAATTGGTCTGTGACAAAAAACAGAAATAAAAACACGACCGAGCCATCAACTGGATGAAATATAATTAGGTATTTAAACTTTTCACCTGCATGAACTTATGAGCATAATTGGCGAATCTAACGGGAACGCACTAACTGCAATGAACTGCAATGAGAGAGAGAGAGAGAGAGAGAGAGAGAGAGAGAGAGAGAGAGAGAGAATCATTCAAAGCATAAAACTTTTGCCTATTCATTTACAATTAGAAGAAAAGTATAAAATATTTACGAGAGAGAGAGAGAGAGAGAGAGAGAGAGAGAGAGAGAGAGAGAGAGAGAGAGAGAGAGAGAGAATTAGAGTACAAAAGAAAATCAGAGAGAGAGTACAAAAGAGAGAGAGAGAAGAGAGAAAATCCTTATACAAAGTTATACAGTTATAGTATAAAAACTTCTGACAATTCCTTTTGCAGCTAGAAGAAACTAATATATATATATATATATATATATATATATATATATATATATATATATATATATATTCCTGCTAAATAACGTCCATTAAATCAAAATACCATGAATAAAAAACTACGTAATAAAAAAAAAAGTTCCTTATCACACAAAATTGCTACTATCAATTCACAGCCTTGGCTTAATTTTTTTTTTCTTTCTTCTTATGCCACTTTTTAATCTACTGAGTTTAATTACACATCATCATCCATTGCCTCATTCTTTCGTAATTATCGACGTAATTGCACGACACTGCTTTACCCAAGATCGAAATATGGACATTTCTTTAGCGTTATTGCAAGTGACTTTCAAACACACGCCTTCTCAGTACAGTGATTAAAGGCATTTATTGGTTATTACATCAAAATCAAAACGTTATTTCATAATGGCTTAGTCATCACACGCAACAAAATTATATATCAATTTCTTTTGTTGGAGATGCAAAAGCTCAGCATCTAGTTTACAAGAGCTTTCCAAAATGAATGTGAAGGAAGAATGTAAAAGCATGCAGATAATCAACACATGCTGGCAAATAATTATTTTGTTATTCTATAATTGAATCAAAGTACAATCACGCGCTGCATCTAGTTCAGTGCCTCAAAATTTAAGACTACCCTTTTAAGACTACCCTACAGGAATGGAATGGAATATAGGATTTAGGCCAAAGACCAAGCGCTGGGATCTATGAGGTCATTCAGCTCTGAAAGGGAAGCTGAGAGGACAGAGGTCTGAAAGGCGTAACAGGAGGAAATCCTCGCAGTTGCGCTATGAAACAATTGTTAGGAGTGGATGGAATGTAAGATGGAAGAGAGAGAGAGATTATGAACAGAGGTACAGTTAAAGGAATGAAAGGGGTTGCATCTAGGGGTCGAAGGGATGCTGCAAAGTACCCCAAGTAATGCCTACAGTGCACCGCGAGGGGTGCACTGACGGCACTACCCCCACTCCCCCCACCTCAACCGTGAAGACTACACTGTAGGACGAAATGTAAAAATGCTTACACATAAACCCTGGATGTATTTGCGCGAAATTTAAGACTCATTTACCCCAGGGGATAATTGAAAAATAATTCCAAAAAAGACAAAGATTATAGGGGCTCTTACGAATTTCGAGACCATACTCACTTAATACATTAAAATACGAGTACATGCGTATAACATAAACAAAAGCTATTGCGTGTAAGAGACAAATAAAAAAAATTATATACATACACTCAACTGACAGATTTCAGAAACATACGCAGACTCATTACTTCTATTATTATTATTATTATCATTATTATTATTATTATTATTATTATTATTATTATTATTATTATTATTATTATTATTATTATTACTATTACTACTAAAAATGTGTAAACATTATAAGCACAAAGCAGAACAAAGGCACTCATTACATAAAAAAATGACAAAGCATATCCACAAATGTAAACATATGCCGATCAACATGACCGTCCCTTAGGCGACGTATGATGATTAGAAACGTGATTCCAATCTCAAATAAAGAGACAGAGAGAGAGAGAGAGAGAAACATTCGTTAGATTTACAGTATAACAATTTTGACTATTCCTTCTACAGTCAGAAGAAAATATAAAAATGTTGACCTGAGAGAGAGAGAGAGAGAGAGAGAGAGAGAGAGAGAGAGAGAGAGAGAGAGAGAGAGCATTCGCCTGATGCATAAGAATTTTGACAATTCCTTCTACAGTTAGAAGAAAATATAAAAATGTTGACCTGAGAGAGAGAGAGAGAGAGAGAGAGAGAGAGAGAGAGAGAGAGAGAGAGAGAGAGAGAGAGAGAGATCAGACGACAGTGATGGGTATCCTAGCCCATCAATCGTTCATTATTATTGCTATAGTGTACGGGACGTCCCATCTCCCAGGTAGGACTTGGGACTTTTATGGGGACGAGCCAGGCGACTTGATTTCCATAGGACGGCCGGGCGGCCAATATTTGAGCGACTTCTAGAGAAAAAAATAATAAAAAATAAAACAAAGTAAAAAAATAAAATAAAATAAAAAAAACCGACCTGTGATTGATGTCTACTCTGGTGATACATCTGTGGTGCAGTCTGATCATGTATAAGTAATATATAACTTTTTGGAATTAAGCCCTTGATATACTGTAATATATATATATATATATATATATATATATATATATATATATATATATATATATATATATATATATATATATATATATATATATATATATATATATATATATAAATATAATATAATATATATATATATATATATATATCACAAAATAGCCATGCAACTTCACTGTGTAATTATATTCGTACTATTCGTGTTTTATTTCAATAAGACAGGATGGCTTAGATTCCAGATTCTCTAAATTGTACTCAGTAAATTAAAGAATATGGAATCTAACCTACCCCGTCTTAGTAAAGCCTAAAACGAGTGCTACGAATATACGTATGTATGTATAATGTATATGTATATGTATATATATATATATATATATATATATATTATATATATATGTGTGTGTGTTTGTGTACATACGCATACACACCACGTCCGGTATGCGCTCATTCCCCCCTAGCATTCCAAATGCGTATCATCGCTTCGGAGAAACGCGCAAAATCATACACACACAGTCCTTGGTCTTAACCTCCATAATATTCAACCGACGGCGTTTACTATCACAAATAAGGACCCGTGGACGCAGTCTTCCCTTGAATGATAACGAGGGAGCCTCTCTCTCTCTCTCTCTCTCTCTCTCTCTCTCTCTCTCTCTCTCTCTCTGTCAGTCTTGCGAGGAGTTACTTTCGAATGACATTTAAACAGGAGATGACGTCTGTTTGCCTACAGTATGGGAGAGCTGGTGATTCGATTGGGCCAGGTATGTCTAGCATTTAATAATAATAATAATAATAATAATAATAATAATAATAATAATAATAATAATAATGTTATTCAGTCCTTCAATTCAACAACAACAACAATTACAATAATAATAATAATAATAATAATAATAATAATAATAATAATAATAATAATAATAATAATAATAATAATAATATGGATGATGATGAAGAAGATTTTATGTCCCTAAACTCATGGTTAACCATAAGTAATTTCCCCTACAATAATAATAATAATAATAATAATAATAATAATAATAATAATAATGATTTTTGTCCTTAAATTCAAGGTTTACCAAGAGTAATTTTCCCCAGCGACGTCGTCATATTCTTACGTAATTTTAGATAACGTACATTTTCATGGCTGTTAATGTAGGTCCGTACGTACGCGTGCATAAACTTCACTGTACAACCTTTTAAAAAAGAAAAACTCACGACTGAGAATTTCTCCCCTTTCATCAACGTCGAGTGTTTTTGCTAATCTCTCGCTATTTCCTCTCGACGGAGACACAATACTTCGAAGGGGTGTCGCTCTTCCTATGGTCGGGCAGTGTCGCAGAGATCCTGTGAGGAAAGAGTCCTTCCTCCTCCTCCTCCTCCTCTTTCCTCATCTCCTTTCCTCGACTAAGGTTTTTCTTTTCCTCACCTCGTGCTTCTCTCGTCCCACCCGGATGTAAGGGAATACAGACTTTATTGTTAGCCAATCAGTGTTTGGCAAAGTCAGGCTTGCAGTGATTAGACCGGTATTGCCAAAAGGATAAGAGAGAGAGAGAGAGAGAGAGAGAGAGAGAGAGAGAGAGAGAGAGAGAGAGAATTTTAAACATCCGATTTACACAGAGCACAGAGCAATCGGTCCAATGCTGATATTCATATCACAAATGTGATATGAAGAATTGAGAGAGAGAGAGAGAGAGAGAGAGAGAGAGAGAGAGAGAGAGAGAGAGAGAGAGAGAGAGAGAAATTTCAAACATTCGATTTACACAGAGCAATCTGGTCCATCGCTTATATTCATATCAGAAATGATTTCTGTGATATGGAGAACTGAGAGAGAGAGAGAGAGAGAGAGAGAGAGAGAGAGAGAGAGAGAGAGAGAGAGAGAGAGAAATCTTAAACATTCGATTTTCACGCAGCAATCGCGTCTACCGCCCATATTTACATTACAAATTTGATACGAAGAATTGAAAAAATAAAAAAATTAACCTACAGAAATTATTCTGTAGGTTAATTCTGTTGGCACTAAAACACATACTTTCATCGCACTGCAAAAATTGTACAAAAAAAAAAAAATCGAATAAAAAAAATACACCGCACAGCCTTGTCTCTGATAAATTTTTCAACGCACTTTAAAAACTGGAAAAACCTCAAATATATAAATAATAAAATAAACAATCTAATCTGGTCTTGTCCCTCGAAGCCTTGTGGTAACATTTCCACGCAGGACCAATTTGTCCAATCCTAAGACCAAGGACCTTGCCCGAAACTATCCACTATGCCCCGGGCCAGTTAGTCAGTCGGAAAGCCCAATTAGAAGGACAACTGGAATGAGCTTCTGTTCGACTTCCTTTTGTATTGTTAGCGGAAGGATATCGATGGGATTTGGTCCTCCCAACCCTTCCCAGGACCTTAGCTACTGCCAGGGGCGTTTCCTTCGCAAGCGTCAAGCAGCCCCCTTCCCCCACCATCCCCCCCAACCCCCCAAAAAGGACAAGAACCAATCTATCTTGTCAAGGTTTTTGAGGAAATAAAAATTAAAATTCGTTAACATTTTGTTGTTCAGTTAAAATACGCAGAGGAGCATCAAGAACTTTTGTCTTTTCTGTAAATCTTCCCTTCCCCAACCTTTCCCCCACCCCCAACCCCACCGCCTCCCCCCAAAAAAGGCAAGAACCAATCTATCTAGTAGAGGCTCTTGATGAAATAATAATTAAAATTCGTAAACGTTTTGTTGTCCAGTTAAAATACGCAGAGGGGCATCAAGAACCTTTTTCAGTTTTCTGTAAATCTCTCTTTATCATTATAGTTAAACATTTACACGAAGTTAAAAATAAAATCATTAAGATGTAGATTATGCCAGCATTTAATTTCACGCTTGATCTGAGAACTACCGATTAACAGAGTTGAATAGAATATAGAATTTAGGCCAAAGGCCAAGCGCTGGGACCTATGAGAAGGTCATTCAGCGCTGAAACGGAAATTGACAGAAAGAAGGTTTGAGAGGTGTAACAAGAGGAAACAGCTACGATAATAATACTGGTACAGATTCAGAATTGAAAAACAATAGCAATAATCGAACACTGATGAAATCAACGAGGAAATAAAAGCACCAACAAAATAGAGACACACAAAAATACAGAATAACTTAGGACAATCGAAAAGAACTCCAAGTGGAGTGCAGGGGCGAGAAGGAGAGTCCGGATGAGAGGAATAAAAGATACTAATTATGTTGGCGACAACGAACACCAAGACAGGAAGGGCAGATGCTAAGAAGTGATGAAAAAAAATTCCGCACTGTTGATAATGGTGACAGTATACGACATGACATTTGTCGAGGAGGCAAAATGGGATCAAAGTAATGAGAGAGAGAGAGAGAGAGAGAGAGAGAGAGAGAGAGAGAGAGAGAGAGAGAGAGAGAGAGACTTGGTTACCAGTATACAGAGGAATACATGATAACTCAAAACGCACGAACGACAAATAAATTCATACATACACAAATATTACTTATATACGTAATTGGAATAAAAATGCCATTGTTTGCAAAAAAAAAAAAACTATTATATAAATGAACAAAATAAATGAATAAACTCACATAATGCAATAGAGGAATGAAAGAATAATGAAATCCATACGTGTCGGATATCATGGTATTCGTGACAGCAGCAGGTGGCTAAAACAATGCATTTAGTTTGCGTGGCAGAGAGAGAGAGAGAGAGAGAGAGAGAGAGAGAGAGAGAGAGAGAGAGAGAGAGAGAGAGAGAGAGCATCCTTGGAATCTTCGAAATCTTCCTCATCATCTCATCTCCCCTAGAGTTAGCTCAAACAGCAAAACATATCTATACCTACAGTGCTAATCTATTTTACGTCTGAATCTGAACTGGTTTTGAATATGGCCAAACCAGGCTGGTGATTGCATAGTTATCTGCTGAGGTGATGCTAAATCTGTATACAGACACTATGGAAAGGAAGAATAAGTAGACAGTACGGTAATAACTGAGTGGAAAGGATAAAATTGTCTCCTGAAATTATTATAACACTGACAAGGAGAAATACCTCAGTATAGGGATACGATAGAAAGGACCAACTGTTAATCAAGCTGATCTCACGGTAGAGTAAATGTCGAATTATATTATTACTGCGTTACTGTAAACCCTCCCCCTCCTCCCCTCTCTCTCTCTTTCTTATATATAGTATATATATATATATATATATATATATATATATATATATATATATATATATATATATATATATATATATATATATATGAAATTTTTTCACATATATATATATATACAAATATATCGAAATATATATATCTCCGTTATTGTATTTATATATGATATATATATATAGTTGACGTAAACCATTGAGCCATGATGGCTCAATGGTTTATCAATGAATATCGTGTCCCCACGATTCCACCATTTATCATATATAATTTGAAACAACGGAGATATACCACGATATTAAGCGACATTTGTAGCTTCATGATTATATACATATATATATATATATATATATATATATATATATATATATATATATATATATATATATATATATAATATATAATTTGAAACACTCACTATAATACTATAATCATAGAATCATAGTCTCTCTCTCTCTCTCTCTCTCTCTCTCTCTCTCTCTCTCCAGCAGTAGCGTCAAAAGTCGAACCCTTAGAGAACTATTTCAGGTGAGACCGGAAGTCTGGTCGTTGTCACGGGAGGATTGGGGAGACTCCTGAATCCTTCGTCCTCCTCCCCAAGGAGGTCCTTCCCCTCCTTCCCCTCTCCCCAAATTCCGCCCTTGATCCCTAGAGACCCTCCGATCATCCTCAGGGCGTGACCTTGAACTTCGGGATCCTGCAATGAAGCCTCACGGTGACAGTACGGGTCGAGAGGTCACTTGATTTGAAGTAGCAAGTTCTCTTTTCCCCTTTGTTAAGTGGGAGGGAATATGGGATGGGGACTACCTGAAAATACTGGAAGGGAGCTTGGGAAGGGAAGGGAAGGATGTTTGTATCCTGGAAGAGCGAGGTTACGCGCAACATTGAGGTGAGTGGCACAGTGTGTTTGTAGGGGTTCGACATGCTGCTGTTGTTGTGGAAGTTTTTTAGTTCATTTTAATTTAGTTCATTTATATATTTATATATATATATATATATATATATATATATATATATATATACATATATACACACACACACACATACATATATATATATATATATATATATATATATATATATATATATATATATATATATATTGCATAAGATGGAGTTCCTAAAAGAACCTAAGATGCAGAATCAGGAGACATGGGTCGGCGTGAGAAATCCTGACCTTTCCTAGAATGCCGTGTCCTCACCTAACGAGACTTTACCTTCCTAACCTAAGTTAGGGCGCCGTGCCCAGGGCCTGGACTCCAACTCCCCCCGCCCCCGCCCCCAACAAGTAACACCGAATATCCCCTCGACTCCCTACTCTGCATATTGCCCGAGCCTTGTAGACCAAAACTCTCGTCAATTATTCATATCTCATGTTTCCTTAGCTCTGGGTCACAATGTATGCCTTTATACAGATATATACGCATATTCACTCTCTCGTATACACATTCTCAGAAGCTTAAATATGTCGCCATAAGGGTCTTAGTCCCCTGTAATTTCAGAAATTCAGTCTCCAATAATCTCCTATTTCATCTTCCTGATCAACTTTTTTTTTTTTTTTTTTTTTATTTCCTCACCAGGCTGAACCTCGTGAAAAATTAGTCATAAAGGCTTTCAAATATGCTGCTTCCAATCAAAAGGGATGGATCCATGAAAAACAATACAAAAGTCACTGCCAGTTCCATCCTATGAATGCTGACTGAAGCAGAAACGCAATAAATTAAAACAAACGAAGAAAACATTCTACAAAATCCCTAATCGACCCTTTGATATATTTTGTTCTATTTTCTCCATTCCAAGCAATCTGACGGCGAAAGGGGAGCCGAGAGACAGACAGCTAAAAGTGAAGAAGAAGAAGAAGAAGAAGAAGAAGAAGAAGAAGAAGAAGAAGACGGATATGATCAATCAAATCCGCTCTTTGTCTGGTGGTAGAGGGGGAGGGAGGAAGTGACATTTTCAAGGTCACTACAGCATACTTGCTGACACAATGAAGATTCGAATTACTAGGTGGTGAATGACGGACGGATTCGAATTTCTCTCTCTCTCTCTCTCTCTCTCTCTCTCTCTCTCTCTCTCTCGTAAAAAATTAATTCTGATGCGTATTATGATTCAGTGGTGTTTTATATTAACAAATATATAACAAATATATATAAAGGGATTGAATTCTCTCTCTCTCTCCCTCTCTCTCTCTCGGGTATAAAATTCTGATGCCTATTATGATTTATATTAACAAATATATAAAGGGATGAGATAGTAAAGAAGGCAATAAAATACTTCATCGTACACCATACTTATAGATTCCCACACACCAGAACAGTAAAAGCGACTTAACTTTACTAACAAATCAAGGTTTTCATAAAACTACATCAAAACCGCATCGCGTATTAAACTTTCTCAAATGACTGAAATTCCAAATTAAGATCATCGTCATATCAAGACTGTTGCATCACTAAGGAACTAAATTCCGATCAAATTACTCAATCAGCGCTCCGCATTATTATTCAGTCCATGATCTGTCCTTAAGTTACACAGTCATTATTCATACCTGAGACACCTGTGTTTTCTTCCTAATTTATACATACTTCATATTCATACCTGATGCACCTCAGTGTTTTCTTCCTAATTTACACATGCTTCATACTTGGTACACCTCAGTGTTTTCTTCCTAATTCATACATGATACACTCTGTGTTTTCTTCCTAATTTATCCATACTTCATATTCATACCTGATACACCTCAGTGTTTTCTTCCTAATTTATACATGAGCCACCTCAGTGTTTTCTTCCTAATTTATGCATACTTCATATTCATACCTGATACACTTCAGTGTTTTCTCCCTAATTAATACATACTTCATGTTGACAACACTTCGGATACATGCTAATACAGTCGTTTACTTCTGCTTAGTTAAGAATTTAGAAGTAGGAAAGGCTGAAATTCCAGTTAAATAAATATTTAATAATAGAAAAATAAAATAATTTATTATTTCATTTTACGAAAAAGTAATCACTCTGGGAACCTATACTGCCTAAATTTTTTGTTGGTGTAAATCACCTTCTCATGCCAGTGTAATATATAGCGCGGAACATTGCTAATCGAATGAGGCTAAATGCAAAACATACACAAAATCGTATTCAAATTACACGCAAGAGTACGCAAAACTGAAGCTAATTTTGGTTATGTGAAACAATGATAAAAAAAACCCAGAATCAAGTCAGAAATATCCTCATCTCCCCTATTATTTTCGAATTATATGAACGTCAGTATCAGTGACAATATTTATCGAGTCTTTATCAAAGACAAAATATGATTAGAATGTTTATCTATGAAATATCGTTAAATATACAGTCATCATAGCAACTATTTAAAATGATAAAACATGTTTCCATCAATGCCGCATATGTACGAGGATAACATAAACTTTTGCAACGTAAAATTACAGAGTATTTTCATAACATCAACATCTCCAATATAAAGATACAAAACATTTTCATCGCCCACTTATTTTCTGGAGAAATTCTTTTCTACTGCAGTCATCTTGTACCAAATTTCCCCAACTCTTAAAAGAAAATAAGTAAAAAGACTTTGCATGCAGAATGACAAATCTTCTCGTTAACTAGAGTGACAAAAATGCTGAAAATGTTGAAAATAACGAGCGCATGTCTCTCCAAGTTTCCGCCTAGCATCCCACGGTCAAGATCTGCATCTGATAAGAAGAAGAAGAAGAAGAAGAAGAAGAAGAAGAAGAAGAAGAAGAAGAAGAAGAAGAAGAAGAGGAGGAGGAGGAGGAGGAGGAGAACAAGAAGAACAAGAAGACAACAACAACATCCTTCTTTCCACTGTTGTTGCGTTGTCTTGGTACTGCTGCTGTTGCGTTGAGTGAAGGAGGCAATGGGTTGCATATCGCCGGTGGCCGGTGGCGTTCCCAAGGAATAATCCCGGGGCTCTCGCTGAATGGCAAGTCTGAAAACTCGCCTTTTATGGGGTTCGCTGGCAGCGTACTGCGCCGGGAACACATGGGTGTAGTGGTATCGTGGATGACTGCCATACGCAATAACAATGCTAATAATTTGTGTCATAAAAATCCGCAATCATACAGTACAGTAAACTGCATTACTATGTAAAAGACACAAGCAAAGACTTTCGAACACCTGACCGGTGTTCCTCATCAGTGTTTCGTTAAACACCGCTGAGGAACACCGTTCAGGTGTTCGGAAGTCTTTGCTTTTGTCGTTTACATAGTAATACAGTTTCCTATATAATTGTGGATTTTTATTACACAAACTGCTTTTCACGCGGTTGTGAATTTCTTAACAATACTAGTAGCAATAATGACAGTAGTAGTAGTGGTAGTAATATGTAGCAGTGGTAGCATTTAATATAAAAAAAACCATTGGTAGGTGCAATTAATGGCCTTTTGTAGTCCAAGACTTGACGTAACAAAAGGAAAAACGCAGGAAAAAGGTTGGAGCTTAAACATGAAGGAAGCTATAAAATAATGATAAAAATGATAGTAGTAGTAGTAGTAGTATTCCAAAAGCAAAACCCACATAGAGGTTAAACTTGACGCCCTTTTAAAGTCCTGAACTTGAGAAAACAAAATGAAAAGCAAAGGAACACTCTTGGCGTTTAACCAAAGAAGGAAGAGATACACTTTCTGCCTCCCTCAAAAGGAAAGGTTATCAGAATCCGGAAAACCAAACCGAGGAAGAGAATTCCAAAGACTGGAAGTGGAAGGAAAGAAAGTCATTGAACTGTGCAATCCTAGGATTACTATTCTATACAGACCCAATGACTTTGTTGCGTCCTGAAATTACCAGAGTCTCAGAGTGAAAATGACCTTGAAATGGGTCACAACGCAGTAAGTTTTCCCCCCAATCGATCTGGTAATTGTGGTTCCTTATCACCACACCAAAAACCTGAATAAAAAACCACTACAAATTCTACCTTCTATCAAGATGGTTATAATGTATTTACATAAACCACAATATTCTAATCTTAGATGTATTTACATAAACTGCATCCAATCTTAGATGTATTTACATAAACTGCATCTAATCTTAGATGTATTTACATAAACCGCATCTAATCTTAGATGTATTTACATAAACCACAACATTTAATCATAGATGTATTTACATAAACTACATCTCATCTTAGATGTATTTACATAAATGACAACATCTAATCTTAGGTATATTTACATAAACCGCATCTAATCTTAGATGTATTTACGTAACCTACATATAATCTTAGATGTATTTAAATAAACATCTAATCATAGATGTATTTACAAACACCACATTTAATCTTGGATGTATTTAAAAAAAACACATCTAATCTTAGATGTATTTAAAAAAATCACATCTAATCTTAGATTCATTTACACAAACGACAACCTCTAATCTTGGATATATTTACATAAACAGCATCCAACCTTAAGATGTATTTACGTAAACTACATATAATCTTAGACGTATTTACATAAACCACAATATCTAATCGGCGAAGTAGATAGCAATCGTACCGCACCTGCCTACTCGTTCAACCTCTAATTATGCACAAAATATGAAGGAGGAGAGAGAGAGAGAGAGAGATAGAGGTGAGAAAGAGGAGGGGGAGGAGGAAGAGGAGAGAAAGAAAGAATGTAAAAAAAAATCAATGATCTGATTGGATTGTGAAAAAAAAAAAAAAAAAAACAGAAAACCTGCTTAAGCATCTAAACGCCTAGGCTAACCAATATTAAAATCAAAATTTATTTAATCAGAAAATTAACCTGTGCAATGCAAAGAGGTCTTTGGGAACACTGACGTCAGATATTCTCTTGACCAGGACAGCATTATTTAATGAATATTCAAATGAGGTGGAAAAAAATCATTTTAAAAATGCGGTCTTCATTTGCGTTCGTAACCTGGGGTCTCTTGGAAAAAGAGAGAGAGAGAGAGAGGGGGGAATTAGAAGCGGTTGTTGGACTGGAAGATAAATTCCAGTTTTGGAGTTCAAGCACTTCTTCCAGAGTACGTGGAGGAGGAGGAGGAGGAGGAGGAGGAGGGAGGAGGAGGAGGAGGAGGAGGAGGAGGAGGAGGAGGAGGAGGAGGCTAATCAAAACACTACATAAGAACGACCTTGGTGAATATCAACTCTCTCTCTCTCTCTCTCTCTCTCTCTCTCTCTCATGACTAGGAAACTGGATTTAAAAAAACTATGAAAATAACTGAAGTCAAAACATGTATGAAGAAAATTTTATATATATATATATACACACAGTATATATATATATATATAATATATATATATATATATATATATATATATATATATATATATATATATATATATATATATATATAAAACCTGAAACAAACTATGCTGCGCTCTTTCGTTAATAATAATAATAATAATAATATTAATAATAATAATAATAATAATAATAATAATAATAATAATAATAATAATAATAATAATAATAAAGGTCTTTCTTACATCATACGCCAAATACCACCTCCCGGGATCATTCCGAGGTCACTGACAACTGAGAAACAGGTCTTCCTGAGCCTCAGTCTTTTGACCCACGGAAAATGATATAATGATGACCCTCACATATACCCGTAATGATAAGACCGTGAATGGAGAAATGTTACCCCATTACAGGGCTCTTATGGATAAAATAATTATACGGGTCAAAAGTACCATTAGAGTTAATGTGGGAAAATAGTCTTTTCTGAACAATGAGTATTTTTTTTAAATAAGTCAATATTTTCAGTATGAAGCGTAATGCCATAGGTGAATTTTTACTGCAAGATTTTAACTAAAACTGTAGATACAGCAATTTCAGCAGATTTTCATTTCCGCAATAATAATGAATGTTTATATGAGAGAGAGAGAGAGAGAGAGAGAGAGAGAGAGAGAGAGAGAGAGAGAGAGAGAGAGAGAGAGAGAGAGAGAGAGAAAGGGGTGCTTTAAGACACCAGAACATACTATTCTCGTTTTAATGAAAACAAAAATGTTCCAACGAAATATAATTTAAAAACAACTTCTCCTTCCATCCTCATTCACACTGCAATAGATTTTATCACATATATACTAATTACCAAAAGCTATCATCAACAACACAAGATTTTAGCAGACAAGAAACATGC
Source organism: Macrobrachium rosenbergii (assembly GCF_040412425.1). Lineage (NCBI taxonomy): Eukaryota > Metazoa > Arthropoda > Malacostraca > Decapoda > Palaemonidae > Macrobrachium > Macrobrachium rosenbergii. Next base: position 42,052,373 of record NC_089762.1, on the reverse strand, counting down.
TAAAATGATCCTTATGCCAGTGAGCATAACGTCCTCGTATTCTCTTTGCACACAAACATTTATTATTAAAAGCAAAACAATAGAAATATAATTTCCTCTTCCATTACTCTTAAGAAACATTTCCACCCATTCCAGTTTCCATACGGCCAAGAAATACTACGATTATTCAGTTATACAGGACGAATATCCACTCCAAAATGTAATATGCTTGCCTAAAAAAAAATAAAATTTAAAAAACAACAATCTTAAAATTATTCCACCTTCTCTCAAATACTTTTCATCTTATTAGAATCATCAGGCAATAAAGATTTACAACGGTGAAAATACCGTAACATACATCTGGCAACATCAACTGCAAACCAGGAGAAAAGAAGAAGAAGAAGAAGAAGAAGAAGAAGAAGAAGAAGAAGAAGAAGAAGAAGAAGAAGAAGAAGCAAGAAAACGAAAGATGAAAGAAAACGAAGCATGGGGTTTGTTGCCATAACTCCTGTGACCTTGAAATACGAGAGTGAGTGACCTGGGAAATTCCTTTTCGACGAGAGAGAGAGAGAGAGAGAGAGGAGAGTTTTCTCTTTCTTCTCGAGACTTCCAGGTTTTATTTTCTATTTCCTTGAAGATACAAGAGAGAGAGAGAGAGAGAGAGAGAGAGAGAGAGAGAGAGAGAGAGAGAGAGAGAGAGACTCATTTTCTCTTTCTTCTGAAGACTTCCAGGTCTTACTTTTTATTTCATTTTCCAAGTACACACGAGAGAGAGAGAGAGAGAGAGAGAGAGAGAGAGAGAGAGAGAGAGAGAGAGAGAGAGAGAGAGAGCGCTCTCATTTTCTCTTTCTTCTGCGGACTTCCAGGTCTTATTTTTTGCTTCCCCTCTGAAGCACAGCCCCATTCTTTGTTTTTCTGTTCCCTCTTTTATTCCCAAGCGTTATTGTTTCCCTCTCTTATTTTATCTTCCTTAATTAATTTTAGAGTTCTTCGAAATTCCTTCTGAGGTCTTTCCTTTCTTTTCTTTTTATTTCTAAGATTGTTTCTCAGTCTCACTTTTTTTGTTTCTGTTTAAGATTTTATTGTTGCATTCTTCTTCCACATTCGATTTCTTATTATTCAGTTTATCTTCTTTCCTCTTCTTCTTCTTCTTCTTCTTTCGACCTTATTAATCCCTCTGTATAGCAGGGTCGGCCGCTCGAGTCAGCTATCTCCATCTACTTCTAATCCTTGCATCTTCTTCCCCCAGTCCAACCTCAGCCTTCTTTCCTTCTCTCAGTTTATCTTTCCTATTTCTGCTCATGTTCCCTTCTTTTCTTTTCTCTATGCTCCCAATTCTTTTCATATTCAAAAGCAAATAAAAAATAAAACAAAGGGAAGAAGATGTTCACTTCCTAACAATGCATTCTTTTCATCTTCAATCTCCTGTATTCTTCATCTCTCTGGTACGCCACCGTATTTGGTAAACAAAGTAAAAAATAAAACAAAGGGAAGAAGATAACAA
>NC_089762.1:42045890-42048390 GCF_040412425.1 Macrobrachium rosenbergii | reverse complement strand
GAGATTTCGCAAAAGTGGTTAAAAGGTTAATTTAGGCGAAAAGGTGGATATAAGTGATTTGAAATGGTCTGGTCATGTGAAGAGAATGGAGGATTATAAGCTGGTGGAAAGTATAAATTTCCGAATGGATTTGGCATTGAAACAATGTCCTTCATCTCCATTAACCAACAGAGGGCGCACATGTGTGTAAGAGGGTTCGACTAGATGCTAATGAGCTTTCTATGAAATAAAAACAGCTAACGTTGTGTGAGGCAGTGACCACTGTCATGTATTTTCTTTAGATCCATGTTATGGAACTCACTCCAATCCTCAGTGTTTCCAGAATCATTCAACCTACCACTTTCCAAGACAAGAAACCTATCAATTAAGACGTGAACTATTCAGACTTGCTTTTCTTGCCCGTCTCGATCTCTCAAGCATAAGAAAAACTGAAGGACAACGTCTGAGAGATCCTCTCACGAATGCCGTTCTGCCAGTAGGGGGGAAAAATACGAATTAAAAAAAATACTCTGAAGTCCATTAAAAGCTTTGCAAGGTCATGACAGGAATGCGAAGTATTCTTTGCTGCAGAGAAGGAAAAATGCAACAAAAAAAAAAGTCTAGGCATTTCATTGGTTGTGAAACTTCATGCCAATGTTTTGCCCGTATAAGGGAAAATATAATAATAAGATGGAATGAAATACAGAGTTTGGGCCAAACGCCAAGCGCTGGGACATATGAGGTCATTCAGCGCTGGAAAGGAACTTGAGAGTAGGTAGGTTTAAAGGTGTAACAGGAGGAAAACCTCAAAGCAGTTGCACCATGAAATAATTGTTAGGAGAGGGTGGATAGCAAGGTGGAAGAAAGATAATATGAATGGACATACAGTAAATGAATATAATACTAAAAATGGTCAAGAATCTCTCTCTCTCTCTCTCTCTCTCTCTCTCTCTCTCTCTCTCTCTCTCTCTCTCTCTCTCTCTCTCTCTCAAGGTAGATTTGGGATAGTCTAATAAGTTTGTTATGCTCAACAGAAAAAACCGTACTCAAAGCTGAAACGTATTACTGATTAGGAATGAATTTCAATTTCCATAATACTGCAGAAATATATTTCTTAAATACATTTGCTTTGAAATACATTTCCTACGTCTTTGGAATATATTTCCAATATCTAACAGTTATGACAGCATTAAGCATCTGTCCTTGCAAATAAATAATTATGATGACGTTTAGTCTTACGTTTTAGTACTTCAGTTCAAGTTTTATACACACACACACACATTTATATATATATATATATATATATATATATATATATATATATATATATATATATATATATATATATATATATAACTGAGGACCCAAGCGGATGAAAATATCCCAGATCTACCTAATGTGAGAGAGAGAGAGAGAGAGAGAGAGAGAGAGAGAGAGAGAGAGAGAGAGAGAGAGAGAGAGAGAGAGAGAGAAAGCTTCATCGCCGTTAGATACGAATGTAGGCAGAAACATATGCACTTGAAATATTAATACATCACTGTTACGAAAGCGATAAAATGTCGTTCTTGTATAATAAAAAAAAGGTAAAATATTCCTCACGACATCAAAGTGACCTTGAATCAAGTCGAGTGGTCAAGATAAAATAAAAAATAAAAATGCAAAAATATTGAGGTGCCTCGTTACAGTTTTCAAATCGTACCACGCATGCGCAAATCTCAGAATGGAAAATATGCAGAAATTCCTTAAACCAAAAAGAATTTTAAATTAATATTAACCCACAGATATGGTTTAATATCGAATTTACTAAAAATCTTAGGAGTAAGTTATACCTAAGGGGTTATAGCTGATAAATGCATCTGGGTATAAGTTATTCCCGAGGTATAGTGAATTCGATATTAAACGATATCTGTGGTTTCATATTTGTGAATAAATGTATACACACGTACAATAACACCCCATAAAGCTATCTCCCATGGCTCTCTGCTGACGTCTCCTGAATCTCAGGTGTATCGATTTCATTTTCTATTCCTTTATATTTACTTATTTAATTCTCATCACCTTCCATCAGCTCAAGTTTCAAAGAAAGAGGAAAGAAGACTTCCCTCAGCTGAAGTTTCAAAGAAAGAGGAAAGAAGACTTCCCTCAGCTGAAGTTTTGAGGAAAGTGGATTTCCCTCAGCTGAAGTTTTAAAGAAGGAAAGAGGAAAGAAGACTTCCCTCAGCTGAAGTTTCAAAGGAAGAAAGAAGAAAGAGGCCTCCCCATCTCAGCATGAAGAGGACACGAAGGGACCATTAAATTTTGAATTGCGCGAATCATATGGTGGGGGGGGTGGGGGTGGTGTAAAATGCCCCACAGCACTTGTAACCGTCCCTAGGCTTAAGTCACGACTTATCATGGCCACCCCCCCCCCTTCCCCTGAGATACCCACGGGGGTATATACCAGTACCATAACAGCAGAGGCCCCCCTCTATGGTCACTATATAACTGGCGAGACACAACTCGCAAGAATGCAATAAGCAGA
>NC_089762.1:42005890-42043390 GCF_040412425.1 Macrobrachium rosenbergii | reverse complement strand
AACTTGTAAGCAAGAGGCCTGTGTCTTATACTCTCTACCACTTAGCTTAATTTTGTCTTTCCTTTTCCTATTTCTTGCAAATAAACTTCTTTCGCCTGAGTTTTTGTCTCAAGCTCGAAATTCGAAATTCACAGAAGAAAAAGTGTGCAAAGTCGTGAGTATAAAATCAAGCTAACCATAAAAGTCAACAGAAATATTATGAAAGTTTGAATACTCACATTCCTACTGACACACACGTGAGGGAAGATGATTAATTTATGCCTCACCTGAAAATAAAGAAAAAAATATGTTACAAATAATGCACATAAATTATTTGACGGAATGTATGAAAAAATGAGGCCGGGAATGAATTTAATTAGACTACAAATATAAATGTAATAATAGTGGAATGGAATGGAATTAAAATTTAGACAAAAGGCCAAGAGCTGGGACCAATGAGGTCACTCAGCGCTGAAAGAGAAATTGACAGTAAAAACGGTCTTCAAGGCGTAACAAGAGGAAAACCTCGCAGCTGCACCGAAACAATTGTTACGAGAGGGCGGAAAGCAAGATGTGAACAGAGGTGCAGTAAAGTGAATTAAAGGGATTGCAGTTAAGGGCCGAAGGGACGCTGCAAAGAACCTTCAGTAATGCCTACAGTGCATCGTATGAGGCGAACTATCCTCCTACAGGGGCGAATAAAGCCCAGATTAAACCACAGGAGAGAGAGAGAGAGAGAGAGAGAGAGAGAGAGAGAGAGAGAGAGAGAGAGAGAGAGAGAGAGATTCTACTAACAACTCTGTGACGTTTAAAAACTGCATGTGTTCATACGGCTGGAGTGGCGTAATTACCAAATGAAAATATATCTTTATCAAGATTGCAAAGGCTAAGGAGAGACAAACCTTACCAAGGTTGCAGGGTGGGAAAGAAAGACCTAATTTTAAATTTATCATGCCTGCAAGCAGGGAAGACCTAAAACTGTATCAAGTTTAAAGGGGAGAAGACACGATTTAAACTTTATGAAAACTTTATTATCATTATGGCCGCAAGGAACGGGAAGCGTCTGAACTTTATATATCATGGTCGCAGGGGTTGAAAGCGAGTCGGGACCGGGTGGGGAAGGGGGTTTAGAGGAGGAGGGGGGGTTAGGGTAAACTCTATAAGGACATGGGCACAATTCGACGGACACGGGGGAGACGCCCTAAACTTATTTATGTGTGTTTGTCTTGGGAACAGACACGAGGGCAAACGACATGCGACAAAAACATTCGACAACAAGCGTATAAAAAATTGCCATGTTGCAAGTCTCATTATGTTGCATGGGTCAATGCCGAAAAAACAGTAACGTACAAAATTCTATAAATATGTTCATGTATGATTGTTTATATTTCATGTGCAAATGCCCAACAAATGATAATGTAAAATATTGTTTGTATTTCATGTGCAAATGCCCAACAAAAAATAATATAAAATATTGTGTAAATAATTGTTCATGTGTGTATGTATATATGTATGTATGTACAGTATGTATGCATATATGCATGTATACTTAAATAAATACCTCGTTGTTTTATCTATATTTATTTATAAGTCTTTACTTCCTGCTCTCTATTTTTAAATTTTTATCATAAGATTGATTTGTAAGTTAAAAATAATGTAAAAATTTTTTTAAAAATATGTTCATGTATATATTTATGTATGTACGTATGCATGTAAGTAATGAAATGAATTATTCGTTGTTTTATCTATATTTTTTATGAAATCTTTATTTCCTTCTCTATATTTTTCCCCATAAGCAGCCAACAAATAATATTGGCAAAAGTAAGATTATAACAAGACAATGAAAGTATTCACAATGAATAAATGGCAATTATACAAAAAATCCATAATCTTTTATTAATTAAAAATATACAGTATAAACTTCAAGATATTTCATACTTTCCTCCCAACATGAGGACCAACGATAATATTCTAGTCCCCAAATCGAGAAAGAAGGAAGAAGCAAAACACAAGTAAATAAATAAATAAAGAAAGAAATAAATAAGTCTTCCAATACAGTGCCTTAATTAACACCCTCTCCTTGTTCCGAAAGATGAATGTGCAAGAAGCGAGAAATGTATCATCCTGTAGCTCTTGAATAGAGATATCAGATACGCCTCCCTCCTCCGGCAGAGAGAGAGAGAGAGAGAGAGAGAGAGAGAGAGAGAGAGAGAGAGAGAGAACGAATATCATGCATTAAGTGAGTTAACCAATAATACAGAAAGAGAGAAAGGATCTGACGCTAAGTGAATTAAACAATAATATCTTTTGAGAGAGAGAGAGAGAGAGAGAGAGAGAGAGAGAGAGAGAGAGAGAGAGAGAGAGAGAGAGAACGAATATCAGTTAAGTGAGAGAGAGAGAGAGAGAGAGAGAGAGAAAGAAATGATTTGACGCTAAATGAATATCATGCGTTAAGTGAGTTAACCAATAATACAGAGAGAGAGAGACAGAGAGAGAAAAATGATTTGACGCTAAGTGAATTAAACAATAATATCATTTTGAGAGAGAGAGAGAGAGAGAGAGAGAGAGAGAGAGAGAGAGAGAGAGAGAGAGAGAGAGAGAGAGAGAGAGAGAGAGAGAGAACGAATATTTTGCGTTAAGTACGTTAACCAATAATACAGAAAGAGAGACAGAAAGGATTTGACGCTAAGTGTATTAAACAATAATACCTTTTGAGAGAGAGAGAGAGAGAGAGAGAGAGAGAGAGAGAGAGAGAGAGAGAGAGAGAGAGAGGAATATTTTGTCATGAACGAGTCAACAAATAAAACCAAAATATTTTCACATCAGTTTTTACCCCAAAATCCATAGGAAATACTAACAGCAAAATTCTTGAGGTGGTGAAATTAAATTCTTACAGAAACAATTAAACGAACAATGACGAAACCGACCGAAAGAAAAATGAAAACAGTTCAAGAAAAAAACAAAAAATAAAAAAGAAAATAAAAACGTGTCAAGTCAAGTCCTGCAGTGGGAATGGACGAGCGACCTGCAACAGCTGCAACAAACAGCAAGTCAATTAATCTTCCTCTCTGGCTTTCTCTCTGTCTGTCTGTCTACAGAGTCAATGAAATTAATCAGCCAATTTGGCTAAAATTTGACTTGCCATTAAACCATTAAACACCCACTGTCACGCTTCTCTCCAATCAACTGCAATACAGACTGACAAACACACACATATATAGACAGACATACAGAACCTGTACACACATACAGACTATCCTACAGACACATACAGACTTACATACAGACTACCACACAGACGCATACATACTATCACAGACACATACAGACTTACGTACAGAAACATACAGACTATGTTACAGACACACACAGACACTTACAGACTAACATACAGACACATATACTTAAAAACAGACTCTGCACACACACACACACACACACACACACTCACCAGTCCAAGCCAATCACGTGATGGAGACGAAGCAACAAAATAAAAGAGAGAAAAAAAGTCAGCACGTCCAGGAAAAAAAAAGCTCTACGCTATACCAAAGCAACAGCAACGCATAGACAAGGGAGTTGAGTATCAACAGAGAGAGAGAGAGAGAGAGAGAGAGAGAGAGAGAGAGAGAGAGAGAGAGAGAGAGAGAGCTGCAAATCGTACCTCCCACCACCACCACCACCACCACAACAGGTACGGCAGATATACTTGGAAATGGAGAAGTGACTGGAGGAAGGGGGGTGGTGGTGGAGAGAAGGCAGGGGGTGGGAGGAAGGGGGAAGGGAACGATAGGGGAGAGAGAGAGAGAGAGAGAGAGAGATGGGAGGGGAATGATGGGGAAGACACGGAGGGAGGGAGGGAGGGAGGGAGGGAGTGAGGGAAGGGTCCTTGTTGGTGAAGAGAGGGAGATGAGAAGGGAATTACAATTGTCACTAAAACCTTTAAATGTGATTTTGTCTCCATATTAATTTGATTTGCATCTTAGAGAGAGAGAGAGAGAGAGAGAGAGAGAGAGAGAGAGTTTGCTTGCATTCTATAGGAGAAAGAAAGCAAGAGAGCCGTCCATGAATAGGTGATTTCCTCACCGAGGTTCTCCTGAGAGAGAGAGAGAGAGAGAGAGAGAGAGAGAGAGAGAGAGAGAGAGAGAGAGAGAGAGAGAGTTTGCTTGCATTCTATAGGAAAGAGAAAGCAAAAGAGCCGTCCATGAATACGGAATTACCTCGTCGAGGTCCCCCCGAGAGAGAGAGAGAGAGAATAGTTAATTGCGATGACAGGTAGCCCCCGGGCCATTAAAGGTAACCAGATTGGGGTATGGTACCAATCTGCGGTTTTGCTTATAGAGTCTCAACGGATAGAAACGTATAATTTCGTGTGTGTGATTCTCTCTCTCTCTCCTCTCTCTCAATATCAGGTAAAAAGTTATGGTTTCAGTGCCATTACTTCTACGCATAAATAAAATAACGACTGCTTAAACTGCTCAGTCGTGGATGAATAACCTATGCCACAAACTTCCACAACGTTGGCCACATCTAATCTACACACATTGCATCACTCATCTCTATCTCGCTTTCTAGACTTTTCCAATACCTCTTTCAATCCAGCTGTTTATCTCTTACAGTACATCCAAACTGCACAGATTTTCACCTACTAATCACTCTTTGTTCTTTCCACATGACCTCACCTTCTCAGGACACACTGAACCATCATTTTGCCTACACTGACCCTTTTATTATGCTTTCTCTGACTTATCTCATCACTCAATACACAGAGAGATCAAACAACAGCGGGGAAATAACACACCCTTGTATCAGCACCATTTTAACCCATAACCAGTCACTCTCCCAACTACAAACTCTAACACATGCCTCACTTCTATAGGCTGGGATATGACAGAGAATTAAGGATGACGATGAAGAAATATTATAAAGAATCCGGAAAACAAAACGCTTATGAAAAAAAAGACTGAAGCAAACAACAGCAATCTTCAGCTATGATTGGCCATCCCCCCATTTCTTATCGATGTCATTCAATCAGGTAATCCGCCTAAAAACATAAATTAAAAGTAACTGATGTGTTTTACTACATCGTTCGCTATGTAACCTAACCAACCATTCCTTTCCCATCAATATAAGACCACTGTAATACCGAGCTTAGCCAGGAGCTATACACGACATAAACAGACCCACCTCATTATCTGTCATTAATTGCGATGAGAAAATACAGTGGGTGCATAGGAAAGGTGGGAGGGGTGGGGTGGAGGAGGGGCCTCTGATGACGTCACACACATCACACGGTCAAGTGCCTGGATCTTGCAAAAACCTTTCTCTAACTTGATATTGTCGGTGAGCCTTGAACCTTGGCAGTATTAAGGGCAATTGCAAAGGCTAGTGCTACTGAAAATATCAACAGTCACTGCAATTGATGAAGTGTCTTTAGCTTGGTCAGCATAAATTGCTCAAATGTGAAAATATGATGAACAACAACTTAATAAAGAAAAGGTCATACTGGAGAGAGAGAGAGAGAGAGAGAGAGAGAGAGAGAGAGAGAGAGAGAGAGAGGTCATACAAATGCGAAGAAATGATGAGGAAGAACTTAAGAAAATGATGAGGAAGAACTTAACAAAGAAAATGCAGTTAACAGGTTATAGAGAGAGAGAGAGAGAGAGAGAGAGAGAGAGAGAGAGAGAGAGAGCTTCAAATGTGAAGAAATGATGAGGAAGAACTTAAGAAAATGCATGAGGAAGAACTTAACAAAGAAAATGCAGTTAACAGGTTATACTGAGAGAGAGAGAGAGAGAGAGAGAGAGAGAGAGAGAGAGAGAGAGAGAGAGCTTCAAATGCGAAGAAATGATGAGGAAGAACTTAAGAAAATGCATGAGGAAGAACTTAACAAAGAAAATGCAGTTAACAGGTTATACTGGAGAGAGAGAGAGAGAGAGAGAGAGAGAGAGAGAGAGAGAGAGAGAGAGAGAGAGAGAGAGAGAGAGAGCTTCAAATGCGAAGAAATGATGAGGAAGAACTTAAGAAAATGCATGAGGAAGAACTTAACAAAGAAAATTTTAACAGGTTATACTGGAGAGAGAGAGAGAGAGAGAGAGAGAGAGAGAGAGAGAGAGAGAGACATTCAAATGCGAAGAAATGATGAGGAAGAACTTAAGAAAAATGAGGAAGAACTTAACAAAGAAAATGCAGTTAACAGGTTATACTGGAAGAGCTTCAAATGCGAAGAAATGATGAGGAAGAACTTAAGAAAATGCATGAGGAAGAACTTAACAAAGAAAATGCAGTTAACAGGTTATACTGGAGAGAGAGAGAGAGAGAGAGAGAGAGAGAGAGAGAGAGAGAGAGAGAGAGAGAGAGAGAGAGAGAGCTTCAAATGCGAAGAAATGATGAGGAAGAACTTAAGAAAATGCATGAGGAAGAACTTAACAAAGAAAATGCAGTTAACAGGTTATATAAGAGAGAGCTTCAAATGCGAAGAAAATGAGGAAGAACTTAAGAAAATGCATGAGGAAGAACTTAACAAAGAAAATGCAGTTAACAGGTTATACTATATCAAATGCGAAGAAATGATGAGGAAGAACTTAAGAAAATATGAGGAAGAACTTACAAAGAAATGCAGTTAACAGGTTATATATACAGAGATGGAAATAGCTTCAAATCTATGAGGAAGAACTTAAGAAAACATGAGGAAGAACTTAACAAAGAAAATGCAGTTAACAGGTTATACTGGAGAGAGAGAGAGAGAGAGAGAGAGAGAGAGAGAGAGAGAGAGAGAGAGAGAGGAGAGAGAGATCTGCGAAGAAATGATGAGGAAGAACTTAAGAAAATGCATGAGGAAGAACTTAACAAAGAAAATGCAGGTTATATCCAGATAAATATTAAATAGAGAGAGAGAGCTTCAAATGTCGAAGAAATGATGAGGAAGAACTTAAGAAAATGCATGAGGAAGAACTTAACAAAGAAAATGCAGTTAACAGGTTATACTGAACTGAGGGTGGCAGATTTTTTTTTTTTTTTAACATTTGCGTAAAAAAGGGTGCGGTACCTGGAAGACCTGATGAAATTTAAATAAGTTAATTATTATTATCTTAACTGAAAGAATTTTCAGAACTCCCTAACTTAACCAAGGCAATTTATAACCATATTAAATAAATACTAAATAGGGGCTCCTTTTTATACACGTAGTTAATATACATACATAATATATGCATACATGGAAATACATATATAAGTACATTATACATTTTTTCAACATTAAGTCGTTTCTCCGAACAGGGAGCGGGGGTGGGGGTCCAGATAAATATTAAATACCTCAAGTCATTGGCACATTCATGCTTTAACTGCAGAATTGAGGTAAACCCCATGAGCAGAAATAAATAAGTAAATAAATATATAAATAAATAAATATGTGTTTATATATGTACATAAATACACAAATACACATACACACACACCTATTATATATATATACAATTTAATATAAGTAAAACAAAATCCACAAAAGTCCACGTCATTTATCAGCTTGTAAAGTAGCCCAGTCAACAGAGCTAAAATCAGAATACCAATGAACCTAAAAATCAGCCTTAACGACGATAACTTCCCACACACAGAAAAGTAACCTGCAACTGTCTATTCATCTACATGACCGATAAATCACGCGAGCTAACTTACAAACACTTATAAACACTAGCATTTGTATGAGTGAATCCTTGACACCAGAGAAGCAAAACATCACTGAGCCAAGGATAACCAGTTGAAATGTATACAGGATCAGTCTTGAATAGGAGCTATTTGATTGCTACTTGGCAACCAAGAAATGAGTTTGGCATCTCAAAATAGGATATTACTGAGTGGAATGCAACTCAACATTACCATTAGTTGCATAAAACAACTCTGCTTGATTTGAAGAAATTAACTCCATATATTTATTCACCGACGCTAACACTTGGTGTCTCAAAGCTTGGCCAACCTAAGGAATCAGGTCACAAGTGACAAACTGGCACCTTTGCATGTTGTTTGCCAGGTGCGTTCCATGCATATAATTCTTGTTGAAAATGGAACAATTCAGCCAAGGGTAACACTCTCTCTCTCTCTCTCTCTCTCTCTCTCTCTCTCTCTCTCTCTCTCTCTCTCTCTCTCTCTCTCTACAGCAAACGAGCTTCATGTTCATTCAACTTTGAATGACTCGAAAAATCCAAGTACTCAACTTCACAATATGGGACAGGCAAAATAAATCCTTTTCGCGGTCAGATCGGCAACGTGACCGCGTTCTGATACTCTGGATGCGGGTTCGAATCTTCCTGCGAACATTCGAGGTACTTATCAATCTTGCATTTGGATCTAAGGCTTTGTAGTGACAAGCGCATCCGAAATGTGTGAAGAATTCGAGATGTTAATGAGGGCATTGCGCTCATGACAATTACATGTGAATTTCAGTGACATGTGCAGCAATAAAAATAAAGAAATAAATAAAAGTGATCCTCAGTATACAAGGATGGATTAGATTATAGTAGTATTTTAAGCCAAAGGCCAAGCAATGGGACCTCTATGGTCATTCAGTGCTAAAAGGGGAATTGACAGTAAAGAGGTTTGAGAGGTGTAACAGGAGGAAAACCTCACAGCTGCACTGTGAAACAATTGTTAGAGATGGTGGATAGCAAGATGGAAGAAAGAGAATATGACCGGAGGTACAGAAAAGAATGAAAGAGGTTGCAGCTAGGGGGCCGAGGGGACGCTGCAAAGAACCTTAAGTAATCCATACATTTATCAATAGGAAAATACACAACAATTAAAATTTTTTAAAAGTTAATAAAAAGGTGGCCTCTCAGTATACAGGACCTACAATAACCATTAAAAAAAAATACTGGGTTCTCAGCAACAAGACCTACACCAACCATTCCCCCCCCAAAAAAAAAGGAACCAATCACGCATGCGCACTGGAGGTGAAAATTTAACCGTATCTTCGTGGAAAGTAACTCAGGGTTATTTCACGACTTTGAACGCACAGAAAAATTCAGGACGGAAAATCAGGGTCGACGCCGCCAAGATAAATCGAGACTCTTAAATCGGTTCTTATTTTGATTTATCTGAGCCAAAGTCCAAGTTCACAAAAATGAATTGCCTTCTCAGTCACGGATTCAGGAAGAGAAATACGAGGTTATGCGGGATTCACACACGTGAATAAATCTAATTCCTATGATGGTTTTAAGTGGACATTCGAAAATTAAACGCGACCCGAGTGGTAGGATCATATATATATATATATATATATATATATATATATATATATATATATATATATATATATATATATATATATATATATATATATATATATATATATATATATATATATATATATATATGTATATGTATATATATAAAATATATATATACATATGTATATATGTATCATAATATATAAAGAAAATTTTTCCTTTCTATACAATCATCAGTGACCTTCAGAAGCTATACTACAAATAACCATAACATCACTTTAGCGTCTAATTCACTCTCACCAGAACTGCCAACACATCTGATCAGACACTGACATCGCGTCGAATCACCCGTCTGATTTCCTGGACAATAAAATGCCTCCCAGCCGGCATTCGTCTCCAGAATGCCTGAGCGTGCAGCCCGTCCCGCTGATTCATGAATAATAAACCTCTGCTGGGGACGAGAACAAAGAAGAGCATGAGATCACAATTCTGGATGTGTGACGGAAATGCGAACGAGGTGTGTGACGATGCTCAATGAATAGAGTAGAATATCAGATTTTGGCCATGGGCCGAGCACTGGGAACTATGGGGTCACTCAGCGCTGAGAAGGAAATTGAGAGTAGACAGGTCTGAAAGGTGTAACAGGAGGAAAGCCTCGCAGTTGCACCGTGAAATAATTGTTAGGAGAGGGTTGATAGCATAGCAAGTTGGAAGTAGGAATATGAATGGAGGTACAGTAATACCAATGAAAAGGGCTGTAGCTAGGGGCCGAAGGGACGCTGCAAGAACCTTAAGTAATGCCTACAGTGCACCGCGTGAGGTGCACTTTCGGCACTGATGCTAAAACTAAATGATGTTGGAAGTATCTCATCTTAAGAGGTTGTGTTCTATACTTTTTCCTGTCGGCCATTTTGGTTGTTTTCGTCGAATCCGGACAAGATGGCGGACCTGATTTGACTGATGTATGTTAATCAGGGTATAAAGCACTGGGGCACTTTCAGCCAATCAGCGCTCTAGAGAGTCAAAAGAGGGAGTTGGAGTGGTTAGACAGCAAGATGAAAGATAGGAAGATGGAATGGAGGTACAGTAAAAGGCTTAAAAGTGGTTGCAGTTATGGACCAAAGGGATGCTGTTAATAACCTTTAGAAATGCCTACAGTGCACCACGTGAGGTGAGCACTGACGGCATTACACAAAACTATCAAATATATAAAATAGGTTCATCTTTACGCAGAAATACGCACATACAAATATGCGTAACTCCATGTTTACATATACACACGCATGCACCATGAAAGCTAAAAACCTATCGGACCGTGCGTGTGTGCAAGTATATACCTGTGTTAGCGCACGGGTGTGTGTGTGTGTGTTTACCTGTGATAACGCATAGGTGTGTGCGTATGTATACCTATACCTGTGTTAGCGCGTGTGTGTTTGTGTGTGTGTGTATCTGTTTTAGCGCATGTGTGTATCTGTGTTAGCGCATGTGTGTGCAGACCTGTGTTAGCGCATGTGTGTGTATCTGTGTTAGCGCATGTGTGTGCAGACCTGTGTTAGCGCATGTGTGTGTATCTGTGTTAGCGCATGTGTGTGCAGACCTGTTTTAGCGCGCGTGTGTGTGTGTACCTGTGTTAGAGCAAGTGTGTGTGTGTACCTGTGCTAGCTCGTGTGTGTAAGCGCGAGCGTGTCTGCGCATGCTCGATTCCAGAAGGTCACTATGGAAAGGAAATGCCCTTCCATTATTCATGTGGGCAGCTCTGGATGTCCCTTTCGCCCGGGCATCTTTAGACCCCGTGAGCTGAAAGTGTAATAAAGGCGAGACGGGAAACACGTCTCTCTCTCTCTCTCTCTCTCTCTCTCTCTCTCTCTCTCTCTCTCTCTCTCTCTCTCGTAAGTGTGACAATAACAACCATCCATTACTGCTGAGGCGACCAGGTTGCATGCACACCATGATCAGAAATGCTCGGTGGAGCCACTCATTCCTCGCGTGAGGACTTTGACACCAATACAAAGACCTTTAAGTCCTTGAAAAGTCGCTCGTTTCATCTGCTAATTTTGCTGGAGTCTTTAATTCTTCCCAGACATACCTTTGTAACAGACCCTTGTCACAGACCTTTGTCACAGACCTTTGTCACAGAGCAGTGGCCTTATAAGGGCACTCGGGCTAACTGTAGAGTGCCCTGAGGGGCATTGTGGTCGTGTCTTTGTATTTCACGGTATGAAGATCTGGTGTTATTGAATTCTGAGCAATATGCAGGGAGGGGGGGGGAGCCCTGATATTATCATTTCTTTGCCCTCCAGGGCAAACTTATAGAAGCTTCTGCTACTTAGTAATGTCTGTTTTCCCTCCAGGGCCTGCTGATAATAATAATAATAATAATAATAATAATAATAATAATAATAATAACGTAGAAATGGTGAAAATGATGCTCATCATACTATCAGTAATAATGACGTAATCAACAACATAAGTAATGATGATGATAATGATGATGATCTTGATACCGAACTACATGAAACGTTGGAACGCCACACTGACCGTTTGATCAATCATCCCTTCAGTCAGCCAGTTAGAGAGAGAGAGAGAGAGAGAGAGAGAGAGAGAGAGAGAGAGAGAGAGAGAGAGAGAGAGAGAGAGAATGAACAAAGGAAGCGAACCAAACTGAATTCGCCGTGAATGGACTTCCGGCGGAGATGGACCAAGTTAAAACTTTTGCGAGAGGGATTCAATGCCATCACGCTCCTGCTACTCCCTTACTCATTCTACCTTTGCAGTTGATATGAACACTATTTATCAACTACCTTCTTGTGGGAAGGAGGCTACTTGAGAGAGAGAGAGAGAGAGAGAGAGAGAGAGAGAGAGAGAGAGAGAGAGAGAGAGAGAGAGAGAGGAAAAGTAGCTAAGGACTAAAAGGGAGGGGTGGGACCTCCCTTCCTGCCCTGTGCCACTTCTCTTCCTATCGCTCTTCACAGAGAGACGGAGAGAGAGAGAGAGAGTATACGGCACTGTTAAGGAGCAGATGAGTTATATTTTTACCTAACAGTTGGGAAATTAACCGTTTACTGTTCTCTAGAATATCAGTTTCCGAAGGAATATATATATATATATATATATATATATATATATATATATATATATATATATATATATATATATATATATATATACACACACACACTCAATGTTAAACACCAATCCAAACCGCATGCGTTTCCAAACATTACAACCGCACGCTCAATATAACAAACAAACCTGTCTCGGACTCATTAAATTTAATAACTTTATAAACAAAAAACTCTCCGTTCTCTTGGCTAAAAAAAAAAAAAAAACTAATAAAAGTGGCCTCTAATAATACGACTCAAAAGGCGGGTGCGCCTTTTGTTAATCGGTTCTTCGGAACGGTGTTGCAAGAGTGACTTCCCACGGTACCGCGCCTTCGTCAGGAGATGTTGACGGAGGGTATGAGGGTAGTAAGGGAGTAAGTAGGTAGTAGGAGGTGGCCCGCCTTCAGCGACCTTTGCGGGCAACTGAATCAGATTGAGACTTCTACCTCCTCGACGTCTGTCTGTTTAAATGAATGTTCTTTATAGAATTAAACTGAATGTAGAATTTAGGTCAAAGGACAAGCACTGAGACCTGTGAGGCCATTCAGCGCTGAAACGGAAACTGACAGTAAAAGGTTTGAAAGGTGTAACAGGAGGAAAACCTCGCAGCTGCAAATGAATCAACTGTTAGGAGAGGGTGGGAAGTAAGAAAGAGAATATGAAAGGAGGTACAGTAAAAGGAACGAAAGGGTTGCAGCTAAGGGCCGAAGGCACGCTGCAAAGATCCTTAAGTATGACTAAAGTCTGTTCTTTACAGAGGAGTAAATTTAACTTTATTTTTACTCTGCGAATTTTTTTCGCTGGTTGTCTCAGCAACTCTTGTATTTTGAATCTATGGCATTCGTTTGTATGTTGAAGAAGGGCCACGTTGTATTATTTAGTCTTCTTCTTAATAAAGAATTATAATAATTAAATAGTAAATCTGACTTCTATTTTTGCAAGGTTTTCGCTGATTCTGTCAACAACTTGTTGTCGTATTTCGAATCTATGACATTCATTTGTATCCTGAAAGAGCAGTAGTTTGTGTTATTAAGTCGTCTTTTTTCATAAAGAGTAATAATGACTTTAAAGATAATTATATTCAGTCTTAATCACGCCGCTAGTAAAGGATCCTTATCTATGTTTAAAAACAAACTTGGTTCCAAAACAATTTTTTAAAGTTCAGAGCAACTTTGGTAAAGTTCTCGGCTCCAAAACATTTCTCCCTTTACTGTTCGCCTCACTTTCAAGGAATGACTGAATATTTACACTTTCTCATTAAAATATACGCATAAATACCCACCTGCCCAACACATACACACACACACACGCACGCACACACACACACAATACAGGCAAAATATACGAAGAATGAACGCTATTTCTTAACAATCAATAAAATGTAAACCTGAAATTCTGACGTCACTTTCAAATCACAATGACGCAACATTATTTATCATAATGAAAATTACAATGAAACCTGCCGAGTCATTTTCTTAATCAACGTAGACATTAAAACCTCAAGGCCACACTTGATTTAGGTCACTAGAGAAACAGCAATGCCCAGATTAATATACTTCACAATTATAATATTAATAAACATAACTATAATGATATTTGCAACTTACATTCACATATAGTGTCCAATCGTCCTTCTCCTTGCCCTGACCCGCTGACCAACTTACACCAAGTCAAGAGAGGTCAGAGGTCAATCAGCTCTACTTATAAGGCAGGGGAAACCTCCAAAGGGCCCGGACCAAGGACAATTCACAAAATAACTTCATTCAATCACAAAGACACAACACACACGGATCACGTTCACTGAACGGGCGCAAACACTCGCGAAGTTCAATCCAGGTGTTTTGAAATGGGTTTAAATCCTGTTCCTGAAAGAGGGATAGAGAGAGAGAGAGAGTGTGTGAGAGAGAGAGTGTGAGAGCAGGGTCTCTCTCTCAACCAGGTGTAACCACGACGCGGGGGAAAAGGCAACTACCCAGTAGTCCGCCTTAAGAGAAGCACTTCTGGCCGTGAATGGACCCTTGAAATCTATGACCTACAGTCCGACTGTCTCTGTCTCTCTCTCTCTCTCTCTCTCTCTCTCTCTCTCTCTCTCTCTCTCTGCCTTGCATCTCTCTCTCTCTCTCTCGCTTGCATCCACCCATCTCTCTCTCTTTTGCATCCCTCTTTTTCCCCTCTTTCTCTCTTTCTTGCATCTCTAACTCATTCACTCTCTCTCTCTTTCGCTCCCTTGCATTCCCTCCTCTCTCTCTCTCTCTCTCTCTCTCTCTCTCTCTCTCTCTCTCTCTTGCACCCCCTCTCTTTCTCTCGCTTGGATCTCTTTCTCTCTCTCTAGCTTGCATCCCTGCCCTCTCTCTCTCTCTCTCTCTCTCTCTCTCTCTCTCTCTCTCTCTCTCGCCCCAGCCATTCGGTCAAGACAGGTTTATTTCATCCACTTCCACCTGCGGTACTTTTAATGCCTCTCGTTTCGAACTTCCGTTGCAGAGGAACGTTCCCACGCATCGGGTATAGTTCGAACCAGGATTCGAGCGCTCGTTACCCGGACGATTAAGGTAATTACGATAGAAATAAGGCAAATGGGGGGGGGGAAGGTAGATGGGCGATTATAGTGATGCTATTCTCTCTCTCTCTCTCTCTCTCTCTCTCTCTCTCTCATCTGAACCTAGAGAAAAAAATGGATGAGTATAGTGGTGCTTTTCATTCTTTTTCTTTGGTCACATTTTATCTCTCTCTCTCTCTCTCTCTCTCTCTCTCTCTCTCTCTCTCTCTCTCTAAGTATGGGTGCAAATCTACGACGTCTCTGTTAACTACGCAATGAATTATGCACTTGATTCTTAGTCGACAGTCGTGGATCGCGACTGAGAGAGAGAGAGAGAGAGAGAGAGAGAGAGAGAGAGAGAGAGAGAGAGAGAGAGAGAGAGAGAATATCTATGCATCAAATATATGCTTTTCTCTAATCAAACCCAAGGATCTCTTCTTTACTTCCTACTATCAATTAACTGCCCAACGACCAATTAGCTCTTCCGAAATGACGTCACGCCACTGAGAGCCTAACGACCAATTAGCTCTTTCGGAACACCCTTCCCGTGTCACGTGACTAATCGAAAACCTAGGATGTAAACAGCGCATACAAATAGGTCAATGACAACGCATTGTAGGTCAAGGTCATTCTGTGACATGTCACAGGAAGGATGAGATTATAAATTAATCTCGTAGAGAGAGAGAGAGAGAGAGAGAGAGAGAGAGAGAGAGAGAGAGAGAGAGAGAGAGAGAGAGAGAGAGAGAGGATCTGAACTACAAAGGAAACGACTGACCTTTCCTTGAGAGAGAGAGAGAGAGAGAGAGAGAGCTATTTATTCACTGAGAGTTTCACAGTACGATTTATTGGTTTCCATCTCTCTGTCTTCGTTTCTTTCACAATCGGGCATCCTATGATTTGGAAGGTTTTGCAAGTCAATGACCTTGGTTTTAATAATAATAATAATAATAATAATAATAATAATAATAATAATGTTAAAAGCCGGCTAGAGGGTTTTGCTCTGTGTGAGCATCAGTACAAACGCTGTGTGAGGCTTGCAACCGCATTTCTCGCGATATATGTAAACGGTAGACACTCACCCTAAAAAAAAAAAAAAACACCATAAGTGTTACCTGAAAAAAAAAAAGTGATTATGACAAATAAACAAACCGTTATCACTTGTCCGACAAATGCGACAACTGCGAAACAGATATATGACAGAATGTACGACAAAATTTCACACGGAAAACTAATTCTGTCGTTCTTCCCTCAATAAAACTCTACGTATGACCCCCAGTCCCCCCATGACTCTTGTGTAATTAGAAGCATCGTTACCACAATTAATTTGAATGTCGGATGTTTTCTCCTGGGAAAACACAGAGCGGAAAAAAACTGTCGCGGTCACGAATAATAATTGGTGGAGGTGCAATTATGTTAAGGATTTACGCGGCACGGAATGAGATGTGAAGGGGAGACGCCCCGTCTCGGTTCCCAAAAAATGAATAATAATAAAAAATGCAATTTCCGGTAGCACTGAGAGATGATGATAATTAATGCATAAGAACCAAAGCTTATTTACGAGATGTTGTCAGCACATAAACACAAATAGCAGGAGCTCATCACTTATTATATTCTTCAACAACAATTCTCCTTGTATTTTATAATTTACTTAAATTTTTTCTATTTTATTTAATAATTTATTCATTTATTTTTTTTAATGACTGATCTACTCTTTCTGTATTTCCTATTACCTTCTGTTACTTCTTTCAAATGAAAAACCATATTCTTTGGAAGCTTGAATTCCAAGTCAATGGCTCCTGTGGTGGGGTTGTTCCATACGAATAGGGTTCACCTTCTAATAATAATAATAATAATAATAATAATAATAATAATAATAATAATAATAATAATAATAATAATATGTTGAAAACAACCAGGTGCTTATTTTCTTAATTTATTTTCATAAGGGAATCAAAGATTTTGCATTTTAACTTCCATTTCCTGAGAAGTGGAAGAAAACGGGTAGCTAAAAACAGCTTCAGTTTCAAATCCCACTTGAACGACGCCGAAGGCGTAAAACTGCGCATTTCTTTACATACGCGCAGAACACAAACATGCAAAGACGCATGCGCACTACATGTGCATCCTGTGGTAACACAAATCACAACAGAGTAATTTGCGCATATATAAATGTATTTTTCATATTAATAATACAAGTATGCGTAGGAATTTACATCAGAGTCCCAAACGCAATGGTCCTTGGTTTGGAAGGACAACAAAAAACATCCGATCCTATTGAGAATACAAGTTTGTGCGCACACCATAAATATTCTAGCTCAATGGAGCCATTCGTTCAGTCAATTTAGACCTGTGTATTTCTTTTTCATGCAGAGACCTTTATAATGTAACAAGAACAAAGACAAAAACAAAGACAATGACAAGAAGAACAACAAAGACAAGGACAAGAACAAGAACAAAGAAAAGAACAAAGACAAGAACAAGGACAAAAACAAGAACAAGTACAAGGACAAGAGCAAAGACAAAGTCAAGAACAGACAAGAACGAGAACAAGAAGGAAGAACAAGAACAAGGACAAAGACTAGAACAAGAAGGAAAAAACAAGAACAAGGACAAAGACAAGGACAAGATCAAGGACAAAAACAAGAACAAGAGAAAAAAAAAGCCAAGAACAAAGACATGAACGAGAATAAGAAGAAAAACAAGGACAAGGACAAGAACAAGAACAAAGACAAGAACAAGAACAAGAACTAGAACAAGTACAAGAACAGGAACATGAACAAGGACAAGGACAAGACGCCACTCCTCCAGCAAGTGGCAAAAAGGAGTGTGTGTGTGCATGTGTCATGGCGTCACCCACTTTCACCCTTTTTTTTTTTCCCCCTCCTCCAAAGGTGTCCTCCTCCCTTCTCCCTGAATCCTACGCGGAGCCAACTCCCCCTCACGAAGGATATTCGAAGGAGGTGTGTAATAATTTATCTTTTCTATTTTTTTTTTTTTCTTGTAGAGTTCTTAGCTGACATCGCCCAAAGTTTCTTCAAAAGCTTTTTCTCTGTTTTATTCGTTCGCCTGTTCTCGAGAGCCTCTGTAAAGAGAGAGAGAGAGAGAGAGAGAGAGAGAGAGAGAGAGAGAGAGAGAGAGAGAGAGAGAGAGATATACAAACGTATGGGAAACCATAGCCTCTCCCCAGCTTTAAATAAACTACACAAATAAATACATAAATAAAAAAATAAATAATTAAAAATTACATAAACATGCCAAAATTCTCTACTACATGACTTCAAAATTCCCTTAAAATCATCCTGAGTTACAAACACGTACAAACACGACGGATTTTAAGAAAAACTTAACTTTCCGTAAGCTTTTTAAGCCAAAAAATACAAATAAACAAACACGGTAACATTAGCAAATATCGACCGAATAAAAGCCTGAAAGTCCAATCAATACGTAAAATATAAAGGAATTTAATAAAGACTGAAATTCCCAGTAATATTCCCAAAGAAGGCTTTTCCCATCACTCACGTAACACCTCGTTCGGTACAGGTCATGGATAGAGAATTAACACCGTCAGGTACAGTACGTGTTTAACCTCATGACCTGATTAATTATCAACGGATAAGAGGATTTAGCTTAGTTAAGATATTTACCTGATAAAGTTGTTGTTAAAAGGAAGTTTTTGGAATATAAAACTTTTGACATTTTCAGTAAGTACTGGTCACTGCTAATTTCCATTAATACGACACATCAGTCGACCAACAACCAGGTACATGATTCCAGCTTTGAATCGAGAGGAACACACTCACGATATATATATATATATATATATATATATATATATATATATATATATATATATATATATATATATATATATATATATAGAGAGAGAGAGAGAGAGAGAGAGAGAGAGAGAGAGAGAGAGAGAGAGAGAGAGAGAGAGAGGGTGGGTGCTTAGGCTAGGGAGGTGGGAGGGTTTGGATCATGTGTGCATTGCGAGTTAATGAAGCGAGAGGGGGGGGTGCACTGGCCCCTCCCCACCCCACCACATCCCCCTGCCCCTCCATCCTCCTCCTCCTCCTCCTCCTCCTCCCCCTACCCACAATACCCGTCGCCTTTACTTTCACTTCAATTACAGAAGTCAGCCTATTAAACGCACCGGGGACCAGTTTCATTTCAATTCTTCTTCTTCTCCTTCTTCTTCTTCTTCCTCCTCACTCTTCTTCTTCTTCTTCTTCTTCTTTCTCTTCTCACTCTTCTTCTTCTTCTTCTTCTTCTCCTCCTCTTTCTTCTGCTTCTTCTTCTTCTTTTCCTCCTCCTCCTCCTTCTTCTTCTACTAATACTTCTTCTTCTTCTTCTTCTTCTTCTTCTTCTTCTTCTTCTTCTTCTCTATCCACCAGAGAGGTCAAGGAAGGAATGACATGCGCTTTGATAACGTGTTATGAACAGACCGTTCCCACGGCGCAGTGCAAACGAAAAACGAGATGCTCTGAATGACAGTGAAAAGGTAATGATGAAAAGAATGTGGAGAGAGAAAGAGAGATTAAGTAGTCTTAAATACTGCTGTTATCATCATCATCATCATCATCATCAATATTCATGAGAATATTAATAAAGTGATATTTGAAACAACAACAATCACCATGATTATCATTTAAACTATAATAATAATAATAATAATAATAATAATAATAATAATAATAATATAATAATAAAAACTACACACGTTTACTCTAAGGAGATTCATCCCCGATAGAATATACTTTTTTAACCCTTAAAATACTCATAACAAATCTGAAATTCGGTCAAAAAAAAAATCACGTGACCAAGATGACATAAAATAACTCTTTGCTGACCTTGAAGTATAAAAAAAAAATTTAATTTTAATATCTTAAAAGTCCTTTCAAGAAAAATTAATAAATAAAAAATAAACAATCTAAAACAAGTAAAAAATGCGCCGAAGTTTCTTCGACGCAATCGAGTTTTCCGTACAGCCGTTACAGCTTATAATCAAGGCCACCGAAAATAGATCTAGCTTTCGGTGGTCTCGGTATAATGATGTATAAGCAGCGGCCTATGAAACTTTAACTACAGCCCGGTGGTGGCCTGTCCCATATAGTTGCTAGAGGCACGATTATGACTAACTTGAACCTTAAATAAAATAAAACTACTGAGGCTAGAGGGCTGCAATTTGGTATGTTTGATGATGGGGGGGGAGGGTGGATGATCAACATAACAATTTGCAGCCCTCTAGCCTCAGTAGTTTTTAAGATTTGACGGCGGACAGAAAAAGCGCGGACGGACAGACAAAGCCGGCACAATAGTTTTCTTTTACAGAAAACTAAAAGCAGTGACACAGGTGACGCTTTGGAACTCGGTCCCTACCTTGGCCCTGTCGAAACTGTTCAATGTCCAAAATCCGGAAAATAATATATGAACAATTCAGTAAAAATTATCGCAGAGAATGAAATTATATAAATTAAGTATGGGACGAATCATGGTTTCTACAAAAGTTTTGTATAAGACGAGTAGTGTCTATAAAAGAAAAATTAGGAATGATGTATGATGGGATTGTTGAAGCAACTCTCCTTTATAGAAGCGAAGTGTGAATATTAAATACGAATGTGAGAAAAAAAGTGGAAGCTGTTGAGAATCATTTTTATCTCACAGTTTATGTATAAGAAAAGTTATATAAAAAAATCAAATAATCAATAAATAATCAATACATAAAAAATCAATAAATAAACTAATAGCAAAACCTTATGGGAGACTGGATGGAGAAACAGGCAATTATTTTTGTCTTAAGCAACGAACCCCCCAAGAACGCTCTAAACCTCATTCCGAGAATATCGAGAGCGAGATAATGAGAGTTCGCCTAAAACAATGAGAGTATTTTATAGGAGGATGACTCAGCTTCCAAAGCGAGAGAAGGATCTCAGATTTCCCCCACGAGGTAACTAAGAGATCAAGAGGAAATGGGAGGGAAAATAGATGAGAGATTTAAACTCTGAATAAAATCCAAGTTATCGGATTTAATAGCAGAGAAATAGAGATTATGAGGATATGAGATGAAAAACAGAAGGGAGATTTAAACTCTGAATAAAATCTAACACAGAGAAATAATATTTGTTACTAAAACAAAAAAAAAAAAACAATTAATGAGAGATTCAGAGACAAAAAAAACAATTAATGAGAGATTCAGTCTCTGAATAATATCTAACAGAGAGAGAGAGGGACAACATTTATTAACAGAGAAAGACAATATCTTCACAAAGAGATCCACATAAGTAATTTGATTAACTACAATACCCCCTCTGACTTCCCGATTTCTTCATTTTGAGAAACGCTGGTCACTACTAAGGCTATAAAAAAATATAAAAATGAAGAGAGCACACATCTACCAATTTCCTTATAACGTTGGCGAAGCCTGACTGGGCAAGCAACTACATGCTTTTGTTTAATGGATGAAACCAGAAGCATGGAGAGCGAAGGAGTTTTGAAAAGCACTGCTTTTCGAGATGTTCAAAGACGCTTGAGTTTCTCATACCCTGCCTGAGAACAATACATAAAATATATACTACTTTTGACAATCTGTAAAACATGTAGTTATGAAAAGATTACTGATGAAAACTTACGTCAAATAATATATTAATGTTGTAATTTTTACTATTTCTACCACCGCAATGTTTACGTATTGGCTCGGTTTGTTTGTGCATTAGCAAATTTAGGCTTAAAGTTGTGTAAGGTTGCCACGAAAATCTTAGCAATGATGGGTCTCGTGTCCTGAAACAAGTGGCGAAATTTTCAGAGATATTGGAAAGTAACTGTTAAGGATATAAGACACTCAATGGGAGTGGTGGATCGCTTAGCCTTGGCGGATGTTTGCGGTTTTCTGAAGACCTTCTCTCTCTCTCTCTCTCATGATCCAAATAAGCCTCTTGACCACTTACGAGCGCATGCGCGGTTTACCACTTCATGCTGGACGAGTCGTTAAAAGAGAAAATTGTTTTGCACTGAAATTAAGAAAGGTAAACGCCAGCTAATAAAAAAACATATCTTTCAAATGTTTGCGTGCCCCGAGAGCGTGTTACCGAACGCGAAAAATAAGAACGTATCTCGTATTCTCGCGAGCATGCTTGCTACACAAACACGCTTGGTACTCTCTTTAGAAGAATTTCAAGAGCATATCGAAAGATTTCGCACGATTTTCTTCGCGTTCCAACAATATGTCTTTACGCTTTCTGCCTTTGTGCTGGACAGTAAGACTCTTTTTTTTTTTTTTTGGTTACTTTAGAGATCTTTCGGTGTAATGTTACAAAAAACACTGAAATTAGAGAAGAGTTACAAAGATAAAACTATGGAAATGGCTATAATACATGGGAAAGCAGATTGCGACAATATGAAACTAGACTTTCCTTTCAAATCTCTCTTTCATGACATCAATGCAACCTTACGTACAGTAGGTCTTACTCTCCTCCTTTTCCCGTAAGTTGTCCGTTCTTTCCACATGATCGAACCATCTCAAATTACTCTGTTCCAGCCTTTCACCTATTCTAACCATTCTGCCACTTCTATATGTAGATCCAGATACAGATATAAATATTAATACATATATATATATATATATATATATATATATGAAGAATGGATACTACAAAGAAGTGGGATAAATTGATCACAAACCAAATGAAAACATTTTATACAAACACAGTATAATCAACTAACAAAAACTGATAAACGACAGTGTTAAATAACAATCAGACACTCAACCAATGATATACCAGAGAGAGAGAGAGAGAGAGAGAGAGAGAGAGAGAGAGAGAGAGAGAGAGAGAGAGAGAGTCAAACGAAGACAAAGAAGAGTTAAAACAACAAGCTCCAAAAAGTCGTCAGCAGTTGGAGTAGTAGTATTTGTATCGTGGAGTGGGATGGCGAAGATCACAGGGAGAGAGAGAGAGAGAGAGAGAGAGAGAGAGAGAGAGAGAGAGAGAGAGAGAGAGAGGGGGCTGAGGCGGGAAGGATGGGGGGAGGGATTTCCCCACCACATCCTCCCCTGCCCAATCCTGGAACCTCCTGGAACCTCCTGGAAGGAATGCAGTAGCGGGCAGTCAATTACCGGAGAACGAACGACTCCGGGGCGAGTTTGTAAACACAATGGAAAGGGGAGGAGGAGGAGGAGGAGGAGGAGGAGGAGGAGGAGGAGGAGGAGGAGGAGGAGGAGGAGGAGGAGGAGGAGGAGGAGGAGGTGGAGGAGGAGGAGGAGGGAGGGGATTATAGACTGAAGGGGTGGGGGACTTGAAAGGAGAGGGAAGGGGGGAGGGAGTTCTAGCCTCTTTGTAACAATCACACCAACTACACCACTCTAGGTCATCGCTAACCTCCCCTTCAGATAGATAAAAAGGGCGTCAGCAGGGACCCTTCTTAATGACCTCAGAAGGCCTCCTAAACATTGGGGCATGACCTTCTGCCCCCCCCCCTTCCACTCACCCTCCATTCCTTTGACAGCCTGCCGAAGGGACTTCGGTTAATGGATGACCTTTACTCCGAGGGAATTAATTTGTGGGGTCTCGCAAGGCGAGTGAATTTCGCCCCATATAATGACCGAGGGTTCAAAGCGACATTAGGCCTATTTCGTTGTTAATGGCATTATATCGTATCGGGTGGGTTACAGCAACACCTTGTTATTTTTTTATTTCTTTATATATTTTCAGAGTTTTCTTCATTTACTATATCGTTACACAACTCTCAGTGTGGTTAGCAAAACTGGGTTCTTTCAAATAATAATAATAATAATACTAAATCATTACAAATTTATCCGAATGCTTTCCGATTCTCCCATTATCCTGTTCTTAAATTGGACGCAGGTAATAATAATAATAATAATAATAATAATAATAATAATAATAATAATAATAAATCATTACACATTTATCCGAATGCTTTCCGATTCTCCCATTATCCTGTTCTTAAATTGGACGCAGGTAATAATAATAATAATAATAATAATAATAATAATAATAATAATAATAATAATAATAATAGAAAGGCTGTTAGGTAATACATTTCTTAACCCAAGAGAGAAAAGCAATGGCCAAACATTCTAAAAGAGTCACGGTAAGGGAGGAGGTAGATTATTTAATTAAAAGTTAACACCATATTAATCTACAATTATAATACCACATTCACCTGCAATTATAATATATAACAAGATACTAACATACCTCTGCAAGTGATGAAACGTATGATAAGGAAACCGACGGATGTGTACATAAGACGAAAAAAAAAAGGTGCAAATAATTATAAATAAATATATTCTTTCACTTCACGCCAGGCTACATTTCTTCAAAGACTTCTCTCAATATTAAACAACGTAACTGAGTTACGGCATTAGTGCACCGTTATATTCCTGTGCTTGTTTTTCTGTGCGCCAGTGCATATAGATACATACATTCATACACATACACACACACACACACACACACACACACACATATATATATATATATATATATATATATATATATATATATATATATATATATATATATATATATATATATATATATACAATATATGTATATATTATATAAGATATTATATATATATATATATATATATATATATATGTAAATATATATATTACCTTTCTCACTGACACAATTGTTCTGTGCATTAATTATGACAAATACTAACAGGACCTCATTAAAACTGGATGGTATCTAGCGGAGATGTTTATTCAAGGAAAGTTACAAGCTTTCTACGACAAACTGTCGGATACTTGACGATGAGGACTGTTGGTCTCAGAAAGCTTGTAACTTTCCTTGAATAAATATCTCCGCTAGACGCCATCCAGTTTTAATGACGTCCTGTTAGTAATAATATATATATATATATATATATATATATATATATATATATATATATATATATATATATAAATTCATTTTAATCTTCCATCTCCCAAGGCCAAGAACTAGCACTACCATAAACCTACCATCTATCAGGTTGCAATTCCCCCCCCAACCAAGGAAGTCTATTTAAGCGTTTCGAACACGCAGAAGCCACAACCTGTCTGACCCCTTAACAGTTTTGTTATTATTTATTCTCTACGCGGTTCCGCTGACCACCTGTCCGAACGAGGAAGTTGGAAGTCGAAGAGGAACTGTTGTTCACTTCAATCTCTCTCTCTCTCTCTCTCTCTCTCTCTCTCTCTCTCTCTCTCTCTCTCTCGTGTGTGTGTGTAAGTAGGTCCTTTGGCTGCAACAAAAACTTGTATGTGCGTAAAATACCTGCCTACAAAATTGTGTGTAAGGAAACTATATGCCCACGTGTATGTACGTATATTATTTGCCTACAAAATCGTATGTGCGTATTTTATTTGCCTACAAAATCGTGTATGTATATATATTAACCTCCTACAAATCGCGAATGTCCGTATATTATTTGCCTACAAAATCCATCCTACAAAATCGTGTATGTACGTATATTGTTTGCCTACAAAATCGTGTACGTATTTTGTTTGCCTACAAAATCGTGTATGTACATATATTATCCTCCTACAAATTGAGTATGTCCGTATATTATTTGCCTACAAAATCTATCCTCCTACAAAATCGTGTATGTACGTATATTATTTACCTATAAAATCGCATGTACGTATTTTATTTGCCTACAAAATCGTATATGTATATATATTATCCTCCTACAAATCGTGTATGTCTGTATATTATTTGCCTACAAAACCTATCCTACAAAATCGTGTATGTACGTATATTGTTTGCCTACAAAATAGTGTGTACGTATTCTATTTGCCTACAAAATCGTTTATGTACATAAATTATCATCCTACAAATCGTGTATGTCTGTATATTATTTGGCTACAAAATCTATCCTACAAAATCGTATGTACATATATTGTTTGCCTACAAAATCGTGTGTACGTATTTTATTTGCCTACAAAATCGTGTATGTACATGTATTATCCTCCTACAAAATCGTGTACATACGTATATTAACCTTCCCACAAAACCTTTTATGTAAGTATATCATTTGCCTAAAATATCGTGCATGTGGGAATATTATTTACCTTTAAAATTGCGAATATTATTTACCTTCAAAATTACAATAATTTAAGATAATTTAAAAGTAATTGACATAAAATCATTAGAAAAAGTATCAATAAATTTAAAAAGGAACAAAGAAAAGCTCCGACTAAAGAAAGGGGGTGCTTGGACCGCCATAAATATAAAAATATTAAGTGCACATGAATGAATGAATGAGTTAGAGAGAGAGAGAGAGAGAGAGAGAGAGAGAGAGAGAGAGAGAGAGAGAGAGAGGGGGGGCTGGGGAATGAAAGGGATCACAATAAAAAACTTGATGATGACTTAAAAACTCATTCAAAAGGAAAATGTACAAGAAGAGAGAGAGAGAGAGAGAGAGAGAGAGAGAGAGAGAGAGAGAGAGAGAGAGAGAGAGAGAGAGAGATTAACCAACCAACCAAGGTGAGTCAACACGCCAGCAGCAGCGTGCTGCCAGGGTTTTTAAAACTCACGTGTCATTATCAAAAAACCGTATAAACTCTCCGAGACAGTTAAGTACATATTGGTCTTTAACTGCTCGTTAGGGTCCGCGGATTCGAACTTCGGTCCACTTAGCCGCAGAGGTCATAAAATCTCATTTAATTTCAAATGTACAGTGATCACATGACAGGCGCTTTGTGCAAATGATGTATTGGCTATTGTGTTAATCCTTTCTGCTTTGCATGATTTCGTTTAGGTAGTCATGCAACACTTCTGTGCAATGGCTAATATTTTGATATGTAATGGGACTAGCAACTAACTATATATATATATATATATATATATATATATATATATATATATATATATATATATATATATATATAAATTTATAATTATATAATATATATATACATATATATATATAGGTATGAATATATGTACATATATATAAACACATGTATGTGATTAAAGCTGAATCTTTCAACATACACTACCTGAATCAGTTTATAGCGTGGCATTGACCACCACCTATTCCCTTTTTGCCATACATACTAACAAACATCTCCGACAAAATAAAAACGGTAGAAGTAACAGGAAAAAACGAAAAATCTGAAATAATAAAGACGGCAAAAATAAAAATCCTCATTTCCTCACTTAAGTCCTTCTATTTCGCCAAAACGGAAGTAACATACTTCCGGTCAATTATTCGAGCGCTGTCTCAACCCCAAAGAACCTCAAAGGTTAGCTCCCAGGTGGAGAGTCTTTCAACCAGTCGACCGAGGAAGCTATCCTTGTGGGCAGGTTAAATCCTACATGGGATTTGAGCATAAATCCTGCAAGCGATTTAAGCATAAATCCTGAAAGTGATTTAGGCATAAATCCTGAAAGGGATGAGAGCATATATCATGAAAGGGATTAAAGTATAAATCCTGAAATGGATTAAAGTATAAATCCTACAAGTGATACAAGCATAAATCCTGCAATGGATCAGGCATAAATCCTGCAATGGATCAGGCATAAATCCTGCAATGGATTTAAGAATAAATCCAGTATGCGATTTAAGCATAAATCCTAAAATGGATTCATGTATAAATCCTGCATGTGATATAAGCATAAATCTTGCAAGGGATTTATGCATAAAACCTACAATGGATTTTAGTACAATTCCTGCAAGGGATTAAAGTATAAATCCTGCACGAGCTTTAGGCATAAATCATGCGATGGATTTAATCAAATCCTGCAAAGGATTAAGCGTAAATCCTGCAAATGATTTATTCATTAATAGCGCTAGGAATTAAAGTATAAATCCTGCAGGGGATTAAGCAAATATCGTACAAGAGATTAATCATAAATCCAGCGAGCGATTGAAACGTTAATCTTATAAGGGATGAGCCAAAATCGTGCAAAGGATTAAGCACAAATGCTGCAAGAGATTTAG
This sequence comes from Macrobrachium rosenbergii, assembly GCF_040412425.1. NCBI lineage: Eukaryota > Metazoa > Arthropoda > Malacostraca > Decapoda > Palaemonidae > Macrobrachium > Macrobrachium rosenbergii. The sequence continues at coordinate 42,015,599 of NC_089762.1, read as the reverse complement.
GTATATATCCTACAGGGGATTTAAGCATAAATCCTACAATGGATTTAAGCATAAATCCTGCACGGGATTTAAACATAAATCCTGCACAGGATTTAAGCATTCGTGTGATGATGGGTGTTTCTTCATAGCCTGAATGCAACAGAAGAAATACATCGTCATTTTTTAATAAGATGATTCTTACAATGTCTGATATATTAACTAATATGTGCTATTTACGCCGCTAATTGACCGTATCTATTTTAGCTAATAAATTTGGTGTAAACGAATATACTAAAGTTCTCACAAACTTCAACAAGCACAAGCCTTCATAAAAGGACCAAATAACGTTCCTGAGTTCCAATACCGCAACAATTTAAATAATTTATCATTATAGCCGACCAACGGGTCTCATTATCGCCGGCGATGGGGAATAATAACGGATATCCCTCTTTTCCCGCCAAAAGTGGCTGTTTCGCGCCAATAACGCCACTTCCGTTTTGCACGGATGAGACCTTGAAAGTCTTTTGCGTTTCGGGGTTGCAGCTTTCTTTTTCTCTCTCTCTCTCTCTCTCTCTCTCTCTCTCTCTCTCTCTCTCGTTATTTGGTGGTATCTAAATGCTTCGAGTCATTATTATATTACGTAATAAAAAATGATGATCAGTATCGTTATTTCATATTATTATTATTATTATTATTATTATTATTATTATTATTATTATTAGCAAGGGTATCCCTCGCATCAACAACAGCAAGAAAAACAATAAAGATTTATAAGAATAATACTTCAATAAATTTAAATAATGAAGACGAAGATACTTCAATAATTCAAAGAGAACAAAAAGTATTAGCAATAGATAAAATTCATTACAATAACCAACAATTTCACGTATCACGGAACAAGTGTGAAAGGGCAGTGACCACGTCGATGACCACAGCTTCTGTGACGCCTAATATTTAACTTTAAACCAACCTACCCGCAAAGCTATAAAATATTGCTCAGACTACGCATGCGTGACGTAGCTTACGAAATAACTCTTTTCACATTCGACTGAATTTCTCGATATTACTCGATAATGCACAAAAGGGTATAGAGTGGGCCCGAGTGTGACTCTCCACGCCCAATGCCCTCGGGGTAAGGACATTCCAAAATCGAGACACGAGCCCAGGCTTCGAAACGATGGGTGCAATAGCTCGATGCACCTCTCTCTCTCTCTCTCTCTCTCTCTCTCTCTCTCTCTCTCTCTCTCTCTCTCTCACAAAGATATGGGGATACTATAAACTCACTTTTTTCGACAGAATATTGGTTTGTTGTGTGTGTGTGTGTGTGTGTTGGGGAGAGAGAGAGAGAGAGAGAGAGAGAGAGAGAGAGAGAGAGAGAGAGAGAGAGAGAGAGAGAAATTTCATAGCCCGACTAAACCAGGATATGCTACAACCCTGAAGTTATGAGATTGTATCTCAGAAACCTACATATGTGCAAAGCGTATTTGTACACTCTACGTCATATTTAAACGCTGCATGTGTCAAGGGAAATAATATAACGGGAAACAACGCTAAAAAATTTACAACTGACCATAAAAAAATGCACAACAAAAAAAGAACGAAAGGAAAATTTTTAAAATCAGGAAGAGGAAAGGCACATAAGTGCTTAGGACTGCATAAAACGAAACAGAATAACTTTAACAAAGAGACAAAGACGGGCAAAACTGAGAAAGTGTGGCTCGATTTGTGAAGCACACACACCAACAGCGGGTTCCATGTTTTAAAAATTCCCTACACGAAGAAATTATGAAATATATTGACAGCCGAGTTCAGGTAGGCGTCGACAGCAATACGAAATGATTTACAACGGTGTATATTTTCTTTTCACTGGGTTTTAAACCTCAGTTACCATTAGAATATAAAATGAAGTGTTTTAAAGAGAAAAGACAACATTTATAGATATACAAATCAAGAATGAAACAAATTAACTTCACCTATTAACGCAAGAAAGAAGTTATTTACATCTGATATTTTCAGGAAAACTGACGGCACTATTTACGTACATTTACTTAAATACAAAACACATAAGATCTATTACAATTTCCAATAAAAGCACGAACAAGTCACTCACAGCTGTGACAACGACATTCACTCAAAAATAAACAAAAAAATATACTTTCAAAACAAAAAAAAAAGAGGCCCACCCGGGATGATTCGTATGTCGGAAGAATTATTGGTAGAGAATTGAGGTTTGATAAAAGAATATTTCTGGCGTTTCTCAGCGTGTATATGACTCATGTCAAACGAGGCTTTTAAACTTTTAAAAATCTGCAAAAATGCGAAGACTAAAATATGGTATCTGTGTTGTCAAGGTTAAAATTAATCGCTTGCAAGAATAGATGATGTTTTTTTCAATATAAAAACCGATGTCACAATGTGGTTACTTACGTAAGACATAGAGTATTTGCTAAAATAACTGAGCACGGATATACAATGGATGTATTTAACTAGGCAAATCCCATATTTGGAAAATGCAAGGGCGTGTTGTTGCTATAGCATATTCTTAAAAACTTTTTAAGTTAAAATTTATGTGTACTTTGTAAAAGAAAATATGGATTAGAACCCTTGGTATCTCAGAACCACGATTAAGAAATTAGTTGTGTTAGAATCTCTCAACAAATTTGAAGGCTTTGGGTGAAGAAGTTCTCGATTTGTCACCATAAAATTGTTTCACCTACTGGAAAAAACAGAACCAATAAACAGCAGCCTTAACTTGATCTCAGAAATATATAAAAAAAAATCACTGGTAATAAAACTAAGAAAAAAATGTCCAAAAGGCATTAAAATCTCACAGCATTGTACAGAAAAGTCAAGAACAATCATCTTAAAACCTTTCACACGAATTCCTCATTTCCCTCGCAATGCCTTCCCAGAAACACAGAAACGAAAGACACCAATAAAACATCGATTTGCAAAACCACACTAGGAAAAAGTTCAAGTTCGCGTGGAAACGCGACTAGCGCCATGTGTCAGACGCTATCATGACAATAAGCATCATGACAGTACATAACACTGAGGCCACTGAAAGCTATTTAGAAGGGCAGGATGAAAGGGAGAGAGAGAGAGAGAGAGAGAGAGGAGAGAGAGAGAGAGAGAGAGAGAGAGAGAGGAGGAGGAGGAGGAGGAGGAGAGATATTTTACCTCTGGACGTCCCTGTCAAACCTTGTAATTCATTTCCGGTCGAAGATAAAAGCCTCAAATAAATGGCTAAAATAAAAGGCCATATGGACGAGCGACTGACTGGTTCGGTTACGTGTGCCCAAATAATGCTTCGAAGGCCGTTCGCTATATAACCTTCCTCGTTAATTATGAACGATGAAATTTAGGCTACGAAGCCAAGCGTGTAGCCTCCCTTGTGTCCTTGGTAATTACAGGTAAGATGGGGACACAGGTATGAAGAGATGTGAATCAATACCTAAAAAGTAATCGACTTATATTTTTATCTATTCGTCTACTAAATTATTTATCTTCTTTTCTTTTCTAATAACTGATATCTTACCTTCTGTAAGTTCTTTTAAATGAAGGAAGTATTCTTAGGAAGCTTGAATATAAAGTCATTGGCCCCTTTGGGCTAATGGTTTACCTTCTGAATAATAATAATAATAATAATAATTAATAATAATAATAATAATAATAATAATAATAATAATAATAATAATAATAATAATAATAATAATAATAATTCCCCTTCATTCCTTGTCATCAAAACTACCACGGAATTACAATCCCACTTTCGCAAATGGACGACAAAAATTCTTTGCCTCTGAGATCACAAACAACCATAAATCTTGTCCGGAATTTACAACGTATTCCTCAGCCACAAACAACATCATTAAGAGGGATATATATACAAGTCCTGGTCTCCGCAGCAATTTCGCGCAGATGTACACCGAACGAAATCGAGCCAGGTAACTGGGTCTGCAAAACTTAGCGCAGGTAATTGGAGGAAGTTTAATGGAAGTGTTTAAGTGGAATGACAAACGATTCTTGACTGCAGATGCCATGGAGACAAAATACTTGTATACTTTCAATATATGGATTGGTATTCTTGACAGATACAGAGGCAAAAATAACACTTATACATATCGATGAATATTTCCGACATGGTCAGCCGTAAAAATAAAACTTTAACGTATTGGTATTCTTGAATTAGGCAGCGGTAAAAACAATATTTTTCCATACGCATTGGTATTCTTGACATACGCAGTGTTAAAAACAATACCTCTACATGAATTGGTATTTAAATATTTGCACCGCACACAGCAATCAGCCCCGTCGAATTTCAATATACATTTTTATCTATTTATTGATTAGTTTGTTAAATTCTCTGTTCTTTTCTGATAACTGATCTCTCCTTTCTGCATTTCTTATCGCCTTCTGCTGCTTCTTTCCAATGAACGCCATCATATTCTTTGGAAGCTTGAATTTCAAGTCGATGGCCCCTGTGGTGGGCTTGTTCCATATGAATAGGGGATTTATCTTCTGAATAATAATAATAATAATAATAATAATAATAATAATAATAATAATAATAATAATAATAATGGAGAAACAATTCCACAGTTATGTAAATATACCTATATTTAAAGATAGAGCTGTACAGATACCTTTCGGGAATCTGTTCGATTCCCCTTTTCAATAATAATAATAATAATAATAATAATAATAATAGATAAGTACCAAATTATGTAATGAAATACTTATATTTAAAAGCCTCTTGCAGACAAGTCACTGAATAAACGGGAAATATAATACCTGAACCTCTATATATTCAAGAGCCCATTACGACCAAATAACCAACCCGAAAAATCCCCAACTGGCAACTCAAGATTTAACCTCGTTGAAATCTTCGGAAGCGTTTAACAGCGCAATCGATATTCCGTCCCTGGAAAGCATAACGGTCGCGAATAAAAGCCGTGGGTTAAGTGCGTGAACCGTGACGCGCGGACGTCGGCGAATAAACACGTACACTCCGAATCGACAGCATTCTGGTCCGTACGGACGCTTAAACGAAGGAGTGATTTGCGAGACTATTACTCCAATGCATCATCCCTGGGCAGCTCGCGGACAAGGAAGACAAAAGTCTCGGTTACGTAATTCAAAGTTTACAGTATTGCGGTTCTAAGTCACCCACACGACGGCAACGGGCTATCAATGAGATGGACACACGCACGTGAATACAAAATAATCGAGTGATTAATTTAGTGAGTCTGCAAGATCAGACATCCTGTTTGTGAAATCTGAGAGAGAGAGAGAGAGAGAGAGAGAGAGAGAGAGAGAGAGAGAGAGAGAGAGAGAGAGAGAGAGAGAGAGAGAGAGAGAGAGAGAGAGAGAGAACTGGAATTACAATATATTCAGGCTTATAACATACTAAGTGGGGGCCAATAAATAATAACAATAATAATAATAATAATAATAATAATAGTAATAATAATAATAATAATGGCAGCATCCATTCTCATGGAATAATAATAATAATAATAATAATAATAATAATAATAATAATAATAATAATAATATCAAATATCTAAAATAACTCTTGAAAACTATGCGACCTTCTTATAAAACCTATATTACATACACATAAAATTATTAAAGGAAAAAAAAATAAATATGACAATAAATAAAATTCTGTCATTTCACATCAAGGTCGTCCCTCATAATATAATAATAATAATAATAAATCTTGAAAACTATACGACCTTCTTACAAAACCTATATCACACATACAGAAGAAAATTATTACATCAAAACAAATATTCTAACCATAAACAAAAAATAAAAATCATTCCACATCAAGGTAGTTCCTCATAGCGGTCCGGTCCTCAATAATTTACGACTCAGACGTCACACAGAAGAAGGCCTTGGAACAACAACTACAGGAGAGGGACTTTTGCTATACAGAATATAGAATTTAGGCCAAAGGCCAAGCGCTGGGACCTACGATGATGAGGTCATTCAGCACTGTAAGGGAAACTGAGAGTAAACAAGTAAAAAATGCGCCGAAGTTTCTTCGGCGTAATCGAGTTTTCTGTACAGCGTATATAATCAAGGTCTCCGAAAACAGATCTATCTTTCGGTGGTCTCGGTATAATGCGGCATGAATCGCGGCCCATGAATCTTTAACCACGCCCCGGTGGTGGCCTGTCCTATACCGTTGCCAGATGCAAGATTATGACTAATTTTAACCTTAAATAAAATAAAAGCTTTTGAGGTTAAGGGCTGAAATTTTGTATGTTTCATGATTGGAGGGTGGATAGGCAACATACGAATTTGCAGCCCTCTAGCCTTAGTAGTTTTTAAGATCTGAGGGCGGACGGACAGACAAAGCCGGTACAATCGTTTTCTTTTACAGAAAACTAAAAGGTTTGAAAGGTGTAAGACGAGGAAAACCTCGCAGTTGCACTATACATCAATTACTAAGAGAGGACTGAGGAAAGTAAGACGGAAGAAAGAGAATATGAAGCTATACATGTGAGATTAATCTTGTGTAGTTGCTAAGTTGTACATGCGCGCGCGCGTAAGAGTGCGTAAGTACGTAGGTACGCATGCATATGCCTTTTTATTACCAACACTTTCCTGCTAGCGGGCGTGAGAGTGCGTAAATACGAAAATACGCATAAACAGACTTTTTTTTTAATACTTTGCTGATAGTCGATAAGGTTCTCAGCCTCATTCATACTTTAAACTGCCCAGACCCGGATGAAATCCACGTTCGGTAAACTTTGATAAGAACATTCGCCCCATACAGAAAGCTCATCTGCAGATCGTTGAATCCCTCTGCATAACAGCACTTTTTTTACCAGTACTTTTTTGGTCCCTCCTCCTACCTGCTAACACTTCCGAAAGAACCATGGTATGGCTAAACAGGTACAGTCCGTCAAATCCTTTAGTATCACTGTTCAAGATTTAGCAGTGAATTATGTATATGGTAGTTAGTCAACTGTGATGGTTTGACGTCATGGTGAAGGCATGTGGCTAGCAACGCCATCCCAAAATATTTGATGAAAACCAAATAGCAGGTCAAACTACTTTATATATATATATATATATATATATATATATATATATATATATATATATATATATATATATATATATATATATATAATCATAATTTGTGAATGTTAAGGTCAAGAAAATAATTATTAACTTCTAAAGCACTACTATATGGACATAAGCAGAATAAATACATCAGTGAATCAGAATGTGTACAATTACATTAAAAACACACTGTAATGAACAATCTCAGGACATCAACAGAGATAAACTTAAGAACAGCAACATACGATAAACAGAATGACAGACGAAACAGACGAATGGAAACACAGAGAACAAAGAAAAAAAATATATCAGTCCATTTCCTCCTCACCCTCGTTCCAATTACAACGAAGACGATGACAATGCACAGCAATCAACCAACACCTCCTGTCAATCATTCGCGTTTCAAGGACACAGTGGCATTAATTAACGACACACACCTGTCAGGTGTCAAGCTCCCGGTCATTTACAATCCTTTTTTGGAGGTAATGAGTTTCTGCGGTAAACGATATTGTAATTTTTCAAGTAAGTCTATCGGGGAGGGTTTTCGTTTTTGGGGAACTGGGGGTGAATTGGAGGGATGAAGGGGTAGGGGATATGGTTTGCAGTTTTGGATTACATGAGTTTTTAAGGAATGTCTGTAATTTTTTTTTATATATTTTAATTTATATGTATACATACATACATACATACATACATACATGCAACTTACATACATACACACGTTATACACACACAGATATATATATATATATATATATATATATATATATATATATATATATATATATATATATATATATATATATATATATATATATATATATAAGTGAACTTCTATGTAAGTGCGCCCGCATGTACAGTCATTTCACGTTGTGAGAACCACATATCAACACTACATGGACTAATAATCACATCAAATCTGAACAAAATCCATTACAACAGTCCCAAATACGTCCAATTAACGATCTCATACTTTATATATATATCGCCATCCAATGGAAATCTTAAAAGACAAAGTCACCAGTCCAGCTCTTGGCAAAGACATTCCGTGTACTAACGATCAACGTTCAGTGACCAATATATCAAAATATAGAATATAGAATTTAGCCTAAAGGACAAGCGCTGGGGCCTATGAGGTCATTCAGCGCTGAAAGGGAAACTGACAGTAAGATGGTTTGAAAGGTGTAACAGGAGAAGCCTTTTGCAGTTGCACTGTGCAACAACCGTTAGAGAGGGTGGAAAGCCAGATGGAAGAAAGGGAATATGAACGGAGGTACAGTAAAAGGAATAAAAAGGGGTTGCAGCTAGGGGGCCCAGAAGGGACGCTGCAAAGAACCTGAAGTACATGCGTACAGTACACCGCGTGAGGTACAAAGACGGCACTACCCGCCTACGGGACCAAAGCGATAAAACCCATAGTATTTAATCATAATAACTGCAACTTAAGTCATGACGTATAATGAACTATAATGAACTGCGGCGTCCTCAAAAGGTTACAATACAAAGCACGCCCAAACTCAAACCGCTTGTCGTGCCGGACGTGCGTAAACAACGTCGTGCAAACACGGTCGTGTAGACCGAAAACAATTAATACCAGTTCGACAACTCTATACTTGCTCGACTCTGTGACGTCACATGGCACAGTGCCATAACAAACATGCTAATTTACGAACCAGACATGTTGGGAGTGGTTTGCAGAGTGGTTTGTCTTCATCTGTTTGGTTGTTTGCAACAAAGAAAGGTGAATTTTGTTCCTTATATTCTTTATATTCGTCAAGAATTACCATAAGTATTGAGAATGGAATTGTTATTGTTTTTAGACATTAAAAACTTACCGTTCTTTTTATTTTTTGGGTTCTTCAAGAACTGATGGTGTTATTAAGAACAGAATTGTTATTTTTGTTTAGACATTAAAGAAAAGCTAATCTTTATTTTTACGAAGTTAAATACAGATATTTTCAATCCTTTGGTTTCGTCAAGAACTAGTGTGGGTATTAAGAATATAACAGCAATTTTTTTAAACATAAAAAACTACACTTTTTTTCGATTATGTTTTTCTTAACACCTCCCGCCAGTCAGAAAACCCGATGATTTGTACATGTAATAAAATAAAATCATTCTCATTTGCATATCCGGTTTTGGTAGGTTCTCCAGTGGCTCTAGAGAAGTGATGAATATAATTTTATTTTCCTTTCCGTTTAATATAATTGAGCAGACGCAAGAAAGTAAAATAATATATATATATATATATATATATATATATATATATATATATATATATATATATATATATATATATATATATATATATATATATATATATATATACTTCGGTTTTCTTTCGAGCCAAGTATTTCAAGAGGTCTATATAAAGAGTACGAGAAACTTATTCTTATCTTTATTTTTTTTTTATCAGTTTAGGAAATACCTCATGATTGATGATACCTTTACCCACGCAGGACATACCAGAGAACAAGGTTGCGTACGAATACATTTTTTTTTTTATATATATACTGTTCGTGTGCAAGGAGACCGGCTTGGTCTATAAATGCAGATGTGTAAATACATTATATGTGGTTGTGAATACGTGCATAAAAGATTAAAAATGAAAGACACGGACAGACAGAAGCAATGTATACATACATAC
>NC_089762.1:41993390-41995890 GCF_040412425.1 Macrobrachium rosenbergii | reverse complement strand
AGAAGACTTCAGCTATGAAAATTAAATTAATTAAATGAATTAAAGGCTTTGTTGTTGTTGGGTTAAGCTGGCCTGATGATAGCACAAGCTCTTGCTCAAAACTTTTGGGGATCCCAAAAGCCTCAGCTGAACTCGCCTAAATCAAGGAATGATTGACTGAATTCTCTCTTGAAATATTATCTTGCAGTTTCATTATCAATAACCATGACAATTTTAAGGGGAACTTAACGGGTATCAAATGCTTAAACAAAACGAAATGCCCGTTAAAGTAACTTTTTATGTCTCCCAAAAGTTCAAGATGATGCCAGAATATATCTTCGACTTTCGTCCAAGCTTAGTTTCCACGACTTGTTATCCTACACTGTATAACGATCATGAATACAAAACCAGTCTTAAAACACGATTCATCACCAGCTATACATCTGAATTATTCATAATCTGTCTCACTTGAATCTCAGTTCGATAAGGACATTTTCAATGCATTTTAAACTACAAAAATTATTTGAGGATTACAAGATTATAACAACTCTACTATAAACTGTCAGATAAAAAGGCGAGAGAGAGAGAGAGAGAGAGAGAGAGAGAGAGAGAGAGAGAGAGAGAGAGAGAGAGAGAGAGCCCTCTAAAACCACAATTGTAGTACAGACAATGAAAGCAGACTGAAGGACATAATTGCTCCCCTTTAGAAAATCACGGGCAATAAAAGATGTCCTTTAACCCCACCCCCTTCCTCTTTCCCCTACCCACTAACATCCTTCCTCTCCCCCTCCCCCCCCTCCCCTCCCTCTCTCCCTCCCCTTAACCCTTTCCTGTCCCAGCGTGAAAAAGAATGGCTGCACATTAACTTACCTTTAGAGTCTGGCTGGTAGCTGTTATTGCTGTTGTTGTTGTTGTTGTTGTTGTTGTAGTAATATACATGGTCGTTCTTGGCCTGATGGGGCTGGTTGTAATGGCCGTCATGCCTATGGTGGTCGTCACTGGCTCCTGAGAGCGACGACCCACGGCCTTCGCTCGTGTGGTAGTCGCTGGTGGAGGCGACGCCGCCCAGTTCAACCTCGGAGCCGACTTCTTCTTCTTCGGTATCTGCATCGCTCACTTCGCCCATGAGCAGGGCCTTCCGGGCTTCCTGCATGGTCTTCCAGTCGCTGCTGCGGGGCGCGGGGGTAGGTAGCAGCGACGTACTGCTGGCATTTTTGCCTGAGGGAGGAGGCGACGAAGGAGGAGGGGGCGGAGGGGGTGAGGGTGATGAAGACGACGGTGGCTGCGGGTCCACCGAGCTCTCCTGCAAGCTGTTGAAGAGCTCCTCCGGGATGTCGTGGTAGGACTTGATGCAGGCAGCTACCACCCTCGGGGCTACTACTGCTGCAGCTGCCTGCACCTTCCCGGCAGCATCCTCTTGCGGTAAGACGATCATAGCCTTCGACGACGTCGCCGACGAAGGCGAGGCATGGCCCTCCGAGGCACTACTACCCTGGCACTCACTGTGTGTTCCTTCTTCCTCCTCTTCGGCAGCAACAGCAGCAGCAGCAGCAGAAGAAGAGACGACGCCCCAGCCGCAGAGGTACGAAGAAGGCGATGTTGTAGTCGCCGACGTCTGTGCGTAGTCACAACGGCGGCGGCACGAGGGAAAGGGGCCTTGGGATGGAGAGGTAAAGGTATGTCTGTTCCACGCGGCGTCCCGGCCCCAACTAAACGAGCCCTGCTGCTGCTGCTGTTCTTCTTCTTCTTCTTCTTGCTCTTGCTCCTGGCTGGTGGAGCTCTCGCCCGCCGGGACCACCACGGCTACTCTCCTTGCTGTGTGGATCTCATCGTCGCTGCTGCTGTTCCTGCTGTTGCTGTTGCTGCTGCTAGTACCGGTCCCGCAGTCAAAACCGACAGCCGCTATGACCGTCGCTGTTTGCGAATCCGCGTCGCTGAGGGAGTAATCGTCACCACTAACTCCACCACTTCCTCCTCCTTCTCCTTCTACACCACAAATAAAATTCGCATCACCATCGCCAACCTCATCATCTTGACCAACACCATCAAAGTCATCATTATCATCATCATTATCAACAAGCCCGAAAGAATGTCCACTTCGAACCGTAACGCTTGTCGTGCCTTCGTCGTACAAGGCACGGTCCTCTGCGAGCTTCTTCCGAAGGACGTCTTCGATGTCCGCCCGATCTATGATGAGGCCTGTCACTGTACCGTAACGCCTTCGGTAGTAAGATGGTTTGACGCACGTTATCTCGATACCCGAGGAATCCGCTTCCTCAGAAGCCGTCGGCGACGAAACGGCCGCTGTAACCACGTCCTCTTCTGCGACTGTTACTGCGACTGCGACGTCGTGGTCCTGCGTGTTCGAGTCGTCCTCCGAGACCCATTTCGGGAAGGTGCTGATGGTGTTCCTGAGCCGCCTAGGCTTCGGTTTCGGCGAGATTCGTAAGGGGTTCTTCACTCGGTAACTGACGATCGTGTCGGTAGGCGTTTCGTCTTGCTGGAAGGGGAATTGCAAGGG
>NC_089762.1:41893390-41985890 GCF_040412425.1 Macrobrachium rosenbergii | reverse complement strand
AAAAATAAAAATAAAAATAAAACTTAAAAAAGTCTTTCCCAAACAAATCACAGAAAAATAAAAAAAAAATAAAAAGTGTGCAATACCTCTTCCAAAAACAAATCACAGAAAAAATAAAAAATAAAAAACTTTAAAAAGTCTTCCCCAAACAAATCACAGAAAAAAATAAATAAAAAATAAAAAGTGTGCAATATCTCTTCCCCAAACAAATCACAGAAAAAAAAAAAATAAAATAAAAAACAGTGCAATACCTCTTCCTCAAGCGGCCAATCGCCTGCCTCCTTCAAACCAGCTGATTAACAACAACAATCTTCGTCGTCAGACATCTGTCAGTTACAGAGAGGCCGTTCAACTGGAAGTGAGTAGGTCGGGTTTCCAGGACTTCTGGAACCGCTGGAAAGTAAAAAATAAATAAATTCCAGTTAGTTAACAATATGAGACGGATGGGATGGGATGGGAAGGTAAAAGAAAAAAAAAATAAATTCCAGTTAGAGAACAATATGAAACGGATGGGATGGGAAACAAGATTAATTGTGTTTAATGTGAAAGGGGGAATGGACAAAGAGTTGCAATCAATTTGTGGTAAGTAGCAATGGTTTGTATTGATAAATTATTGACAATAACAACAATAATTTGCAACAAGAGTAATTTACATGCAACTGCCGTATGGCATTTTGAGTGCAGAATAAGAATGAAGCCAAACAATGGTTTGTAATAAATTATTGACAAATAACAACGATAATTTGCAAAATGAATAATTAACAAGGAGTTCCTGGATGAGATTTTGGGTACAGAATAAAAATTGGATAAAACAATAGTTTCTACTGATAAATTATTGACATAATAATTTGCAACATGAATAATTTGCAAGCAATTCCTGTATGACATTTTGAGTAATGATTGACATAATAAAAATGAGTAAAAATTATTTTGAGTAATGATTAACATAATAAAAAATAGTAAAAATCGAGGTTGAAAATAAATAATTAAGATCTTTGTAACCTGAATATCTACTATTTCTTTTTATTCAATTTTTTATTCAAACTTCCGGTATTTCACAAATCCTATATTGTAACTTGACACATTTCAGTTATCAAGATGTTTAACTGTATAGTGGAACTGCATAGTTAGCTTAAATATTACTACAACTACTACTACTACTACTACTACTACTACTACTACTACTACTACTACAACTACGACTACCACTACCACAACTATTACTACTTCTACTACAACTAGTATTACTACTACTATTACTACTTTTACTACAGCTAATACTACTACTTCTACTACTAATACTACTACAACTACTACTATTACTACATTTACTACAACTACAGCTACTACTACTACTAACACTTTTACTACTACTACTTTAACGACTACCAATACTACTACAACTACTACTACTTCCACTACAACAACTGCTACTACTACTACTACTTTTACTACCACTATTACTACTGCTACTTCTTCCACTACAACAATTACTAGTACTATTAGTACAATTACTACAACTACTACTTTTACTACAACTACTACTACTTCTACTACAACTATGACTACTGCTACTACTTATACTACCTCCAAAAAAGGGGGTCAAAATTGGCCAAAATAGAACCCCCCATAAGCACCCAACCGCGCCCCCACACGGGAGATGCCATAAGCTACTACAACACGGCAACATCAAAAGAAGGGGGCGGGGGTTCCAAATCCCTTCTAAGCTCCCCCGCAGATGGAATCGGATACTTCCTATAGCGGGATCTGATGCCCTTGTCTCGACTCTCCTTTAACTGTCATAAATCTGGGAAAACCGCCCCCCCACCCCTACCCCACCCAAAAGGAGTGTCTGGTTTAAGCTTGGCCTCCAAAGGTTTAAGGGGTTTATAGACTTCCTTTTGTTTACAAGGTAGATGACGTGGGGCCAAATGATTTCTGAATTTTTTTTTTTTTTTTTTAATTTTAGTAATTTTTTAATTTTTTTTTTTTAAATTTCGGAGATCCAAATTTGATTTTTTTTATTTTAGTAATTTTTGAATTTTTATTATTTAAATTTCGGAGATCCAAATTATTTCTGATTTTTTTATTTTAGTAATTTTTGAATTTTTATTTTTTAAATTTCGAGATCCAAATTTCTGATTTTTTTTTTTTATTTTAGTAATTTTTCAATTTTTATTTTTTAAATTTCGGAGATCCAAACGATTTCTGAATTTTTTTTAGTAATTTTTTTATTTTTTTTTTTAATTTTTCGAAGATCCAAATGATTTCTGAATTTTTTTTATTTTAGTAATTTTTCTATTTTTATTTTTAAAATCTCGAAGATCCAAATGATTTCTGATTTTATTTTATAAATTTTAGTAATTTTTTAATTTTCATTTTTAAAATTTCGAAGATGCAAATGATTCCTGATTTTTTTTTATTTTAGTAATTTTTGAATTTTTATTTCTAAAATTTTGAAGACCCAAATGATTTCTGATTCTTTTTTTACAAATCTTCGGAATTTTTGAATTTTTATTTTTAAAATTTCGAAGAGCCAAATAATTTCTGAAGTTTTTTTATAAATTTTAGTAATTTTTAAATTTTTATTTTTAAAATTTCGAAGATCTAAATGATTTCTGATTTTTAAAGCAGTTTTTATCATTTTTTAATTATTCTTATTAAGTTTTTTCACGAATTAAAGTATCATAAGAAGGATCAATGACAGAAGCATAGTTAAACTATGACATGTTTAAATATTTTATATTTAATGTTAAAAGTAGCTACGACTTTGGGCTAAATTTTCGTCAATATCTATACAAAACCTTTTGCGTAATACCTTCTAAAACAGACAAGAAAAAAAAAAACACACACACATATATAAAAAATATAACCTCCCTGTGGAGATAAATTAAGTCAAAATAACCGTAATAACTGATGTTTATGCAGGACTATGAAAATATCAAAATCTCACTTCATGTAAAAAAAAAAAAATAGTTATATTTTCCAAAAACTAAGCAGATTCCAGTACCCCAACATCTTGGTGATGCCGCAACCAAAAGCATATCAGGATAGACAGTACACCAAAATTACTCTATAAAAAAAGACGCTTTCACTCACACAATGTCTCGTATTAAATCGAGGCAAACAGAATGCGCAGTTACCGAAAAACAAAACACCAACTCTACGCGTGAAGAACGAACATTTTCAACGTAACCTTAGAATGATAATGATAAATTAGCACATTACATAAAAAAACACCAGATTCAACGAAACTGATTACGACGCGACAAACACCGGTACAAGTTGTATAAATTATCATAATTATTCAATTGAATTACGACGCGACTGATACAGGTACAGGTTGCAGAAAGCACCATCATCGTCATCATATTCATTAAAAAGGGCCTTAACCAACACGAAATTGCAACGATAGCATCATCAAATTGGCAGGGCAGGTGTAACCTGATATGACCTCCGAACACATTTAACCTGGTATTGCTAACATTAAACTTACAACTCACAACCAGTACAACAAGTGTTACTGGGTGGGACCTGATGCACTTCTCAGTGGCTCAACAAACGAAATGGTTCTGTTAATGGTTTCTTTCTGTTTATAGTCCTTCATTGAAGGGGTGGGTAAAGCTCTCGGCTAGCAGGCTGTTGGCCCAGCGTTCGACTCTTCGACCGGCCAATGAAGAATTAGAGGTGATAGAAATTCATTTCTCGTCATAATGTGGTTCGGATTCCACAATAAGCTGTAAGTCCCGTTGCTTGGTAACCAGTTGGTTCTTAGCCACGTAAAATAAGTCTAATCCTTCGGGCCAGCCCTAGGAGAGCTGTTAATCAGCTCAGTGGTCTGGTTAAACTAAGATATACTTAACTTTCTGCTTATGCAAATGACTATATTTCATTAGTTACAGAATTAGAATATGCGATTTAGGCCAAAGGCCACGCGATGGGACCTATGAGGTCATTCAGCGCTGAAAGGAAAACTGAGAGAAAGGAAATTTAAAAGGTGTCACAGGAGGAAAACCTCGCAGTTGCACCAAGATGCAATTGTCAGGAGAGTGGAAAGTTAGATGGAAGAAAGATGATATGAACGGAGGTACAGTAAAAGGAATGAAAGAGGTTGCAGCTAGGGGTCGAAGGGACGCAGCAAAGAACCTTCAGCAATGCCTACAGTGCACCGCGTGATGTGCACTGACAGCAGTCACTCCGACTCACTCACAGCACTACCCGATCTGTAAAACATATGCCAAAACCAATTACGAAACAACCGGTTCAAGACAGAAAGAGCTGGAACAGACTCGTTAAAAACAGCGACCCCGGCTGTGGATTAAGCTGAGAAGAAACTGCGACTCTGACTAAGGAGTAAACTGATAAGAAGATTCAGATGACTTTTATGTTGAGATGTATGGCTGGAAAAAGATGATTACTCAGTAATTATATTGAGCATATATGTGTGTACATTTACTGTATGTTCACATATGTATACACACACACACACATATATATATATATATATATATATATATATATATATATATATATATATATATATATATATATATATATATATATATATATATATATATAAAGATTATAAAGATTATGTACATATTGAAAAAAGAGAGAGAGAGAGAGAGAGAGAGAGAGAGAGAGAGAGAGCGCCTATAAATTACTAGCCTGTTTAATCACAGAGATGTAACATTAAACGTCTACTTAATCATTAATCAAAATATTAGACACAAAAACAAATATGATTAATATTTATCAAATATGATATTAACCATATTTTCCTCTTCTGAAAGCAATCCAGAGAGAGAGAGAGAGAGAGAGAGAGAGAGAGAGAGAGAGAGAGAGAGAGCATGCGCACGATCATGTGTTAAAAAAGAGAGTACATACAGGTATACCGGCGTTGACGGTGGGCGTATAAAACCAGTATCGTATTACCAGCCAATCACAGTTCCCCAAAGCCCACCAGACCGGATGTGTGAATAACATAACCCCCTCCCCACCTTACCAACGTCCCATTGGTCCTATATCCCTCCCCCACACCCCCACATCTCCCATTTCCCACAACTGACACATTTCAACTCTTGTCTCCCACAGTTGGACCTTCAAAATATATGCCAGACATGAGTAGCTGGGTGATCAAATGATTTTTTTTAACAAATGAGTTAATCCTTTATATATTAACAGAGAGAGAGAGAGAGAGAGAGAGAGAGAGAGAGAGAGAGAGAGAGAGAGAGAGAGAGAGACTCATTTCTCTGTAATCATATTTTGTCATAATGTCAACAAAAAATGTCTTAATTCGCATCATACAGTAGTTGTTCATTCTCTCTCTCTCTCTCTCTCTCTCTCTCTCTCTCTCTCTCTCTCTCTCTCTCTCTCTCTCCGACATACTGGGAGCGGAATAAAAAACAGGAGCAAAATAAATAATTCAAGATACAGCAGGAAACTCAAAGGTCAATTTGTTTAGTGAGAAAGAGAAAGAGTATAGTACTATATTTTAATGGAACAGCTTGGATAATGCACTGGAAATTAACCAAGAAGCAATAAACATTAATGGTAATTAATTTTCAAAAATACTTCTTGGTCTAAATCTAGTGTTTATCACAATCGTCCAAGTCACGCATACATGTTATGGTTTTTTGACAAGATTAAATAAAAAAATTCTCTTTTCTACAGGTACATTTTCAGTCACTCCTCTCAATCTTCTGGTTTGTCCCCCCATTTCCACCTGCTTTCTAACTCCTAGGCATTAGAAGTCTCTTTCGGCCCCGGTTTTCCTTAATCATTTCCAACCCATCTTTTTCACGATGAACTTTTCACATTCGCTTCCACGTAAAATAAAATGAAAATAAAATTCATTAAATAAAATAAAAACAAGAAAAACCATGGGTTAGAGTAAAAGGACTACCATGTCACGCCCCCAATTCCTTCCACTGCTCAGCGGCTCGAGAAGATACAAGCTACACAGTGAAATGACGTGATACAATCTTAACATGTGATCCTTCAGCCAAGACTCACCCAACGAATTCTAGTTTTCAATAATCTGTGCCTATCGAAAATAAATTCAAGTACAACCTCAGGCAGGCTGTAGTATGATATACTACTACTACTACTACTACTACTACTACTACTACTACTACTACTACTACTACTCCTTCTTCTTCTTATTATTATTATATTATTATTATTCAGATGATGGTGGACCCTACTCATATGGAACAACCCCAGCAAAGGGCCATCGACTTGAAATTCAAGCTTCCAAAAATCATGTACTCATTAGGAAGTAAGAGAAGGTAAAGGGAAATACAGAGACGAAATCTCACTTATTAAAAAGAAAAAATAAATTAATAAACTAATATTTAGGTGAACAACACCTATTTTTATTCCGAAAGTACGAGGTCTAGATGTTTCTATTCTACACCAAAGTCACACTTTTGAACTGGGTACATGGTAACGTGCATGTACATCTTAAAAAAATTAAAATTAAGGGGTGGGGGTACGAAACAGGGGCAACAAACGGACCAATCACTAAAATAGCTCAATATTTACGTACCCATTGGCAGAAGAGGGCAAACAGGCTTTCTGTAAAACAGTAACAGTGGGAAGTCGCTTTTGTGGTTTAAAAACGATACCAGGTGACTAATGGCAAGGTGATGGAGCAATTGTTCATTTAAACTTGAAATGAAATGTTTTTATATGTTAAATTAGAAAATATACGTTATGCCAATGATTTATGCAATGGAGTGACCAGTAAGAATTATATGCCAACTTTAAAAAAATTAAGACAAAAATCACAACATAAAACTCACTCTCTCTTGAGAGAGAGAGAGAGAGAGAGAGAGAGAGAGAGAGAGAGAGAGAGAGAGAGAGAGAGAGAGAGAGAGAGAGAGAGAGAGAGAGAGAGAGAGAGAGAGAGAGAGTCCACTTTCTGCCAAAAAGTTATGAAAAATCACCATATGTATCTTTGCATTACTCGAGTTAAAATACACAGATGAATTAGTGAAAACGTAACATTCCCTTTAGATACATTTGCAGCCAACACACAAGACTAATTCCTTCACTATCACCTCTCAGCTGTTTAACTTTGAACACATGTCTATATGGTCTAACTCCATTTGAATGGCGTGTGTGTGCGTGTGTGTGTGTGTGTGTGTGTGTTTAGTTTCCTTTAATTTCTAAATCGTCTCCCATGTACAAAATTAACGTTGGAATATAGTCACTCTACTTTACATACTTATCATGCTCGTTATGCGAAAACTTATGAAACAACCCCAAAAGATGCATCACACTAATAAACATATAAATAAATAAATAAATAAATAAGAAAACATATAAACAAATACATAAAAACGAAAGGCGGTAATTGGCGAGGAGGAAAAATCTTCAACACGTCTCTTCCTGCACTGTTTTGTTCGTCAGTTTAACACCATTCTAATGTCACCAGCTAATTTTTGGGGGTGAGGTTGCTTGCCCAACGCGATTCTCCGGCTGAACGCGACTCACCACAGTCTACTAATGACCGGGTCCATAAATCACAGCTTGGTTCTAAGGAGACATAATTGTATTAAAAGGAATGTGCCCAAACATTACAACCTGGAATCAAATGCATATTGGGGCAAATTTTTTATCTTATAAACAACAGACCAAAGCACACTTGAAAGGAAATCTGTCCAGATACTTGAATCAATTCTCTTTTGAGTTGAAGCAAGAAAATAATCAGAATAATTCCTCAAATAATTCTTTCGACCCAAAACAAGGTAATAAAGAGAATAATTTCTCAAATAATTCTCTTTCGAATCAAAACAAGAAATTAATCAGAACAATTCCTCTAATAATTCTCCTTCGAATCAGAACAAGGAAATAATCAGAATAATCCCTCTAATAATTCTCTTTCGAATCAAAACAAGAAATTAATCAGAATAATCCACCACATAATTCTTTCGAATCAAAACAAGGAAATAAAAAGAATAATTCCTTAAATAATTCTCTTTCGAATCAAAACAAGGAAAGAGAATAATCCCTCAAAATCCCTTTCGAATCAAAACGAGGAAATAATGAGAATAATTCCTCAAAAAATTCTTTAGAATAAAAAAAATAATCAGATGAGTCCTTCACATATCACAGTACTTAATAACAAATTATTTGCAGCTAATCCAACTGACAATTGATTTAACTCACCTCTGGAAACCGTACGCTCTTCTAACGATGGAGATGATTTGGCCACAAGAATATTTCGTGTCATTCCAATTCCACGGATCATGAAACAGACTGATGGATGTTTTTTCAGGCCATGAAGCTAGTAATTATAAACCTTCGTCTAATTCACTAGATATAAACCTAAACGAGGAAGCAGAAAGGACATTGATGAGGTATGAAGTCTCCTCCTCAAGTCCTATGCTTCGCGTTTGCTACAAGCGCCATGAAAGTAGACTAATACACTCGCTAATCTCCCACACGGGGGGTCAAACATTAAAATGAAAGCCTGTTCTCGAGTTTGAAAGTAGTGAGTGCCAGGGGAGTGTCAAGTTAGTGCCAAGGGAGTGCCAAAGAGTTACGAAAAATAACTTCCGACTTGTGTTCAAGTAAGGATGGACACACACTGGGTGAGGTTGGGAAAGGGGAAGGTTTAACCCTCGACCTGCCTAACCTGATGCCCGAGTCCTGGGGAGGAGGAGGAGTTGGGAAGGCAGGCGTCATCGGGGATAGTGCCATGGGATATGGGTGGTGGACGACGGGCATTTGAAAGGGGGTAGGTAGGGGAGGGGTCAGAAAGATGGAGGAGGAGGAGGGAATATGAAGAGGGAGGGGAGGGGTAGGAAGAGAGAGAGGGGGAGGGTTATGGGTATGGTGTCGTCATCAGGAAAGAGGGTATCGTTGCTAGAGGAAAAGTATGTGAATGGGAACTTTGGGGGAGGGGTGGGGGAGAGAGGACGGGATATCATATTGAGAGAGAGAGAGAGAGAGAGAGAGAGAGAGAGAGAGAGAGAGAGAGAGAGAGAGAGAGAGAGAGAGAGAGAGAAACTGACAAAATAAGGCCACTGCCTTCTAGGAAAAATCAAC
This sequence comes from Macrobrachium rosenbergii, assembly GCF_040412425.1. Taxonomy (NCBI): domain Eukaryota; kingdom Metazoa; phylum Arthropoda; class Malacostraca; order Decapoda; family Palaemonidae; genus Macrobrachium; species Macrobrachium rosenbergii. The sequence continues at coordinate 41,976,833 of NC_089762.1, read as the reverse complement.
AACTTGACACCCCATAGTAATATGTTTACTGACACTAATATAGCACAGAGAGAGAGAGAGAGAGAGAGAGAGAGAGAGAGAGAGAGAGAGAGAGAGAGAGAGAGAGAGAGAGAAATTGCCACATAAAAAAAGGCTACTATCTTCTGGGTGAAATCAACACCCTGACAGCCAACAGCAATATTTATATTGACACCAATATATCGCCCTTGATCTTCGTATTTAAGTGGACAAAAATATCTTTCAAATATCTCTAATATATCAATGTAAAATTAAAAACTCTATTTTTGGAAAAGATACCAAATAACAAAAAATATACAACACATCTCTAAAATAATAAGGATTAATATTAGGAAAAACACCAATAATAATTAAACAACAAACAAGAAGAAGAAATATAAAGACGAAACATATTAATTATAAGATGGCAATTATATTACACCTGATAAAAAAAATTATAAACAATGAATGAGAATGGTATTTAGGTGTATGAATCAATGACGAAAATTTTACGGTCAAAAGAACAAAATTATTTTATACATGAAAAAAGGTGAGAGTTTAGCTCTATATATCTATAAATACCAAGTTAAACTTATTTCCCGTTCAGCATAAAAAAATATATATAAAGCCGTCCCAGAAATATATAAGAAACTGATCATGAGGGATTAACACAGGAACGCAAATCCAATTGCGAATATTGACAGCAAAATATTAATATATCAACTGAGGTTACATCAACAACAAATGAAACAGAATATCTTATTTACATCTCAGCATAAACGTCACGTCACACGCCCCCTCCAAAAACATCACCGCTAAAACGAAATGTCAAAATAAGCAAAACTCTCGCGTCATGAAATTCGATAAAAAATAAACAAAATTCTCCGCCGGAGTTATCTATCGGTGGACACGATCGAATACTAGGATCGAATTTCCGAATACCTGAACTAGATCCGCAAGGTTACAAAAAAAAAAAAAACTGCATACTGATTTGTGTGACCTGCTCTTGGCGATACTTCCCTGGTGTTACGAGAGAGAGAGAGAGAGAGAGAGAGAGAGAGAGAGAGAGAGAGAGAGAGAGAGAGAGAGAGAGAGAGAGAGGACTCCTTGGTGTGATTTGCTAAGAATGAGTCTCGAAGAGGTGTAAGAAGATTATGAGAGAGAGAGAGAGAGAGAGATATTTGGGCGTTATGAATGAGAGATAGAGAAGGAATGAGGTGAATCCTGATGGAGAGAGAGAGAGAGAGAGAGAGAGAGAGAGAGAGAGAGAGAGAGAGAGAGAGAGAGAGAGAGAGAGAGAGAGAGAGATTTGGGTGTTATGAATGAGAGATAGAGAAAAATCCTGATGTGAGAGAGAGAGAGAGAGAGAGAGAGAGAGAGATGATGAGAAAGAAAAAGAGAGAGAGAGAGAGAGAGAGAAGAATATGCTACTACAAATTCAAAATAAAATTACTTGGAAAAAATTGCTTTATTAACCAGTCAGACACCGTAAGATAGATTACACAACTGATAAAAAATCATTGCTTTTTTTTTTTTTTTTTGCTTGAAACTCAAATGGCTCAAACCTTCAATGGTTTCCTTACTATCAGCTGACATAGACGGTGTTAGTTTGAAATGCAATGGACCTCGTTTTGGACAACACTGGTGGTCTGTAGGAACCCACAGATATCATTATTCATCTAATTATCTCATTTTTTTTTTTTTTTCTTTATTGTGGTTGTTTGAGTTGTAAATATATCTGCTTCAAATGGCTGATATGTCTCGAAATTTAAGTGTGTAATACATTATATGGTTGTTTCTGACCTGATCTGACCTGACCTGCCCCCAAATAACCCCATCTCCCTACCTTCCTTACGGCACCAGTTCAGATTGTTCACTGGAAAATTCGTAATTCTGATCATACCAAACCTCACTTTTGGTAATTGACCTGACCTGACCTGACCATTCTACTTCCTCCCACCTCTTCCCTGGTTCCCCCAACCGCAGCTTTTGTGAAGGGTTGAGAGCTTGAAGTCAAAAACTGGAAAAGCTTACTAACCAAAGAATCATTTTTTTAACACGTGACCTAGCCTAACCTAACTTAACCCAGCCTAACCTCTTAAAAGGCATTAAATAATTAGAAAATAATTATAAAAATGCACGTAAAATCCCATGAAAGAATATAACATGTTAACACACATAAAATGAATAAACATGAAACAAACATTAACATACAGAAATCAACATCTATCTGGAAGGAAACAAACATAAAAAAACAAAAAAGAATAAAGAAGGAACAAGGAACTAGCACTACGGCAACCGCGCGTCGCAACCCTGGGGATTGCCTTTCATTGCCGAGAGTTACGTTTCCGAATCACATATATTCGAAGAGGAGGACCGAATTACATGCAGCTATGAGACCAGGGTCAGTGGCATGAATATTTATCGATTGCTGGGACCCGCAGATTATTTCTCTGGCCAAATGCAATGGCGGTGTGACATCACCCACACACAGCCCTCCTCTTTTGAGAAGTCCAAGGAGGAAACAGAAAACGGGAGAAGGGTGAGACTGGCAGAAAATGGGGAGAGGCTGAGACTGACAGAAAACAGGGGAAGGGTGAGATTGACAGAAAACGGGGAGAGGCTGAGATTGACAGAAAACAGGGGAGGTTGAGACTTACAGAAAACGGGGGAAGGGTGATACTGACAGAAAACGGGGGAGAGGTTGAGACTGACAGAAAACGGGGGAGAGGTTGAAATAGACAGAAATCGAGGGAGAGGTTAAGATTGACAGAAAGTGGGGGAGAGGTTGAGATTGGCAGAAATCGAGGGAGAGGTTAAGATTAACAGAAAGTGGGGGAGAGGTTGAGATTGGCAGAAAACGGGAGGTTGGTCGAGTCTGTGGCTTTGTGAAATTACAATGCAATACTATCCTACGGCAATTTACATTGCATTTTAGTAATCTATTTAAACTTTTATTTATCTATTTATTCATTCATCTCTCTTCTTTTCCAATGACTGATTTCTTCTTTCTGTATTTCCTGTTACCTTCTGCAACTTATTTCAACAGAACGCCAAATTCTTTAGAATATTGAATTTCAAGTCAATGACCCCTGTAGGGTACTTCATGAATAGTTTGTCTTCTGAATACTAATAATAATAATAATAATAATAATAATAATAATAATAATAATAATAATAATAATAATAATATACTGGCATTTCAGATCCATCATAGAAAAAAATTATAAAAAAATAAAAAATAATTCTGAAGAAGTCACCAGGATATGCAACCAAAAGATAAGTATACAGGAATAAAAAAAATTTAAAAGAAAATAAAAAGGCGAGGGTAAATACACAACTGTACACAGGCTCTTGCCTCCAGGCCAGACGATAATACACCCAGTTGCTACACGACCATTTAGAAGAGAGGCCACGAGTTCCTGGCTCTACAGACCACTACAGTATAAATCATGTGAAGATAAAGAAGTTGGACAGCTAATTAAGAACGAACCAAAGGAAGAAGGGATCTAATAGGATTAGATAAGCGGACAGACTGGCCACGTGACGAAGGAACAAAGAGGATTTAATCCTATTACGAGACAAAAGCAGTACACCAAGGGTGACGAGACCAAACTGGTGGCTGTACTGAATATAAGGGAGAATCATTCATTACAATCTGGTGTTTCATTTTCTCCGAATGCGCAGTATAGAGAAATGAGAAATATACTATATTTCTATCAATTTTTCTTTTAAACTCGAAGGCTCCCCTTTGCACAAAATATAGATCAAGACAAAACCATTAAGATCTGACGAGTTAAGAAAGGAATTAAGATTTTTCGTAGTTAAAAAAAGGAATAACGTCGTGGTAACTGAAAAATGTTTATATTATTTATATATATATATATATATATATATATATATATATATATATATATATATATATATATATATATATATATATATATATATATATATATGACAGATAATAGATGGATAGATTGATAGACATAGGCATATAGATATATATATAAATATACAAACACATATATACATATATATATTGAAAGGTGCAGCAAGAGTATAATAGCTCGACGTGTTTATAGTGAGCCTTCTTTGCAGACATATAAAGCGACGAGTATTGTGGTAATCTTTAGCACAGGGAGTACATTACCTCCCATTCAGCAGTTTTCAGTGTGAATGTTTTCGTTTTTTCTTTAAATCTTCAGCTGAAAACCCTTACGGACATTGTCAACAGACTATAATAAACCCAAGAAGGTTCCAAAGGGAAATCAGCCTGCAGAGAGAGAGAGAGAGAGAGAGAGAGAGAGAGAGAGAGAGAGAGAGAGAGAGAGAGAGAGAGAGAGAGAGAGAGAGAAACAGGAAAAGGCAATAAATAAATAAATATGAGGGAATACGAAATAAAACGGTTATACCTAAAATCAGGAGACTATAAGAGAGAGAGAGAGAGAGAGAGAGAGAGAGAGAGAGAGAGAGGTGATAAATAAATACGAGGGAATACAATATAAAACCGTTACACTTAAATTCAGGAGACTATAAAAACTACTCCACATTTTGTTGTAGCCAAGATAAAATTCCTAGCAAACTTATCCTCTCGATAAGCGCCCTTATTAAGGAACAGGCAATCACACATTCCTCACAGTTAAACCAAAGTAACTATACTCTCCTTGATCGGCGTGAGGCAGTATAAAGGTATTCGCGGGATTACAATTAAAAATTAATGGGTTTCAATCGTCGCTTAAGTAGTCAGCCGAGGGAGTGTCGTCTAACCTACTACGCAATACTAGTGTTAAAGGTTCCGTGACTCGGATGTGTTTGAAGAAGAAGAAGAAGAAGAAGAAGAAGAAGAAGAAGAAGAAGGAGGAGGAGGAGGAGGAGGAGGAGGAGGAGGAGGAGGAGGAGTGACTAAGTCACCAAAGAAGGAGGAGGAGGAGGAGGAATACGCAATACTGGTGACTAGGCTTCGTCACTCAAAGAAGGAGGAGGAGGAGGAGGATTACGCATTTTTTAAGTACAGTAGTATTACAGCCTTGTTACTTTTCTAAAGAATTACCACACACAGAAGATTAAGGCAGATCTGAGGGATTACTCGAGAAGCTAATGTTAAATCATCTACACCAAAGAGAGAGAGGAGGAGGAAGGCAATAAATAAATAAATATGAGGGAATACGAAATTTTAAAAAAGACTATAAAGAGAGAGAGAGAGAGAGAGAGAGAGAGAGAGAGAGAGAGAGAGAGAGAGAGAGAGAGAGAGAGAGAGAGACAGTAGTGATAAATTACGAGAATACAATATTGTTTACTTTTCAAAGAATTACATTTTGTTGTGGCAAGATAAAACTCCAGCAAACTTATCCTCTCGATAAGCGCCCTTATTCAGAAAGATTACAGTTTTAATTTGTTAAAGGTTATTCAATTAAAAATCTGGGTTTCAATCGTTTTTAAGTAGTCAGCCGAGGGGTCGTTAACCTACTACGCAATACTAGTGTTAAAGGTTCCTAATGTTTGAAGAAGAAGAAGAAGAAGAAGAAGAGAAGAAGAAGAAGAAGAAGAGGAGGAGGAGAGGAGGAGGAGGAGGAGGAGGAGGAGGAGGAGGAGAGGAGAGGAGGAGGAGAGGAGGAGGAATTTGTGACTAAGGTCGTCATCAAAGAAGGAGGAGGAGGAGGAGGTTCACTGGTGACTAGGCTTCGTCACAAAGGAGGAGGAGGAGGAGGAGGATTACGCATTTTTTTAAGTACAGTAGTATTACAGCCTTGTTACTTTTCTAAAGAATTACCACACATTTCAGAAGATTAAGTTTAATTTGTTAGTTATCTAATCTGTATTTTTCAGATCTGAGGGATTACTCCTAATGTTAAATAAACTTAACTTTGTGACATCAGTTCATCTACAGCAACTTATGATGCCATGTACTGTACTATCTAACCAATATGAAAAGCCCTGATCTTAGCCAAGGATTATATTCATCATCACTGAATTCTGAACTTACCTGCAGAACTCTTATTCACTGTTACCAAAGGTGAATGTCCTCTTTTAACAGAGATAAATTTGATTATCAAATATCCACTTTTAACAATAAATTTAAGAGATTAAATGTCCACTTTTAACAATGATAAATTTAATGATTGAATGTCCACTTTCAACGATAGTTTTAGACACTGTCCAATTTCAACAATGATAAATTTAATGATCAAATGTCCACTTTCAACAATAAATTTCATGATCAAATCTCCACTTCAACAACAAATTTAATGATCAAATGTCCACTTTCAACAATGACAAATTTAACGACGTGACAAACTTTTCAAATAATTCTACTGTCCCCGAATCAGTAAAATGTCAAAAACTACGAGGTGCAAAATATAAAATCATACAGTAAAATGAAAACATACTGTATCAGGAAAGTGCACAGAAAAAGCTTATGCCTACCTAAAAGTTTAAGCTGATGTGTCATTTTCTGTTCATGAAATCACCAATTCTTAAATCTCTGGATGCAAACAGTCCAAAGTAATGATAGAATATCTTATAAGTAACACTCATACATATCAATCACACTGAAAGAGAAACAAAATTCATCTCAGGATAAGAAACACCATATGAAAATCAACATATATTTACCGTACTCTAAAAGAACTACAAAAATATTTACCCTTTTCTGTACTATATTTTCCAGTTATGCATGAGAGGAGATAGCAGTACTTTCAGGGATAACAGTCAAGTGCAGATGAATGAAATTCATTGTTTAAAAAATCATCCCAAGTCACATTATAATTAATTTGATTATGACTAGAGAATTTGATCATATTCTCATACAAAAACTCCAAGGGAATATACTTCAACACTGCTTAATTTTATACGATATATAGATAAATTTTTCCGTATACATAACTTTAAATATATGCTAAATAGTATTCAAACCTGCTAATATAAATCACAATATACACTGCACTGAAAGTTTCCTCCTTAACAACTGAACACTCATCAATTTTCTAAAATCTAAATTTCATTAGAGAGAGGAAAGGTAAATTTATAATGATACAATAACACCAATCACAAATTCTGAACAAAATGTTAGTGCCTCAATTTCAATACAGTATACAATAACTTAACGCAAGCTACAAATTTCAGGTATGCAATACAGTACGAAATTTTCATTACAAAACCTCAAAAATAAAAGTCATGCAAACAGCTATAATTTTCAAAGTGACATCTGCACTACCAACTTGTAAAGTAAATCACGCATACTGTACATTCTTTCTCTCATTCATACTTTTGGCAATACAGTACTGTCATATACCAGAGAAATTTCTCCACGAATTTCACTCACTGTAAATCTTGAGCAAGTGCTGCCAAATTTAGTAATTATCCAGAGATCATGCACTTTGACCACTGTGGTTAAATATTTATCAAAGATATTTTGAAAGATATCAAATAAAAAAGCCCCTTGAGTACTTTCACAATCTCTGTATACAACCTAACCAGCCACACATAAACCTTTAATAGAGAACATTTCCACTGAATAAAGAATAATTCTACTTTTGACACATTTCTACCAGAATATATTATTCTCTGGTTACTTTGGCAACAATATAAGCATAAACGCTGAGGCCAATTTTAAGAGAAATGCATCAACTTTACACCCAAACATGGAATGTACTGCTTACTAAAAAAAAATCTGAAGATTATATTTGACTAGTTAATGGCAAATAAAGGTAAAACATCTGGAAAAGACAAACAATACAGACCACTACCCTATAATGGAAATAAAATATTCATGAAATATAGAGCATGAAACAAAAAACCAAGTCCCCTTGCCTGAATATCACAAAGAGTTAACTACATAGGTACCATCTTTCAACAAAGAAAAATTAGATAGCTAATGCCAATTTCACTGACAAAGACGAACTCTAGAAAAGGAAGAGCGTATGACAAAATGAATAAAAACAATGATCAGCTTTAGGCTGAAATCCCAATGAGTGATTAAGCTTACAATCAAGCATCCCTAACTTTCCTCAAAATAAGATTTTTTACTCTGAAATCTTTTCAATGTAATATTTTTGTCATCCCTTGTACAGTTCTTATCATTTTGCATGACTTTCAAACCATCAAGCAGTTCTTAACAAACTCTTATGCCAAACAAAAAAATTACATCTATCAACACAATCTCCATCTCAAAGAAAGTAACAGCACACAACTCGCACACAAAAGGACCTTACAAGGTCAAGAAACTCAATACTGGTTAGTAAAACTACGTTTTGTACAAATATTCTATGTCCCCAAAAATATGTTACCAAATAATACTACAGTTCCTTTATATTACATTGTATTTATACATTTTCATGAGACATTCAAAACCTACATTTTACAAGACCTAAACTTCCATAACTACCTTTCAGCAATACAAAATTATGTACCTTCATTCATGCTGTAACTAATATTTAACTAATACTACATTAACACAATGTACATTAATTCTTTTGCACTGTATACAAGAATTATCAAAATTATTCTTCACTACTACTACATTAACAAAATAAAATCTAAAAAGCATTGGATGTCAAATCATATTAAACTAATATCACTTTTGAATACACAAGGCCTGTAAAATCTGCCTGGGAAACTATCACAAGAAAACCCTACTCCCACTAAGATGTTGTTCTTCAAAACTACCACCTGAACAAAACAAATATAAATACTTTCCTTTCCCAATTCCTAATGCAACAAAATAGCTATGTCTAATAAGGAAAGACAACTAAATATGTTTACATTCTAAAGACTCCAAAGTCTGTTTTAGGAATTGGAGCATTCAGGGAAGCTGATAGAGACAGGCCGAGAACTTGTCTAGTGTCTACTGGGTCGATAACACCATCATCCCACAACCTACGAAAAAAGGAAGCAAAAGTATTCAATTAGAGTATTCTGTATATCATATGTATTCAACAATCACAAACCATTGAAAATCTTGAATGATCTACACTACCTGTTGACTTAGAAACTTGAAGGAGCACAACCATCTTCTTTAAAAATAATACAAAGATCACATAAAATATTACATTCTGATAGAAACCCATCGATCAATAAGCTGTGTTACTCACTAATTTTTTGCAACTGGAACAATTATTTTCATGATCAATGCTTCTTTCTCCCAGACATGGTCATTTTCAACCAGGCTAAGACCAAAGAGCAAAAGGGTATGCTTACCGTGCACTGGAGAAATATGGAGAACCTTCAGCTTCAAAGCGCTTTATAATAGGAGCCTTTAGAGCCTGCTCCTCTTCATCTGTCCACTGTAAAAATAATTAAACATTCCAGTGTAAAAAATGCTTTACTCTTAACCAAACTATTTGTTTATATCATTTATATTTTTTAACAGGGAAAGGTTATACAAAAGCCATATATGCCAGGAATTTTAATCTAATGGCCTGGTTAAACTATTTAACATCAAGAGGGTCTATGCAGCATATTGGTAATTTCCTAAAAGCTGTTTGGAAATGGATGCATTTTTCAATTTACGTCAGCCTACGCCCAAAAGGACTACACCTGTGGTAACTGAAAATAATACAGTACATACTTTACTTGTTAATCCTACTAGATATGTGTGTGCAGAGAAAAATAAGTAGTTAACTCCCAAATTAGGAAACGTGTTCATTACACATTCATCTTAGGTTTTTTGAATCCAACTGCTTTTCTTTGAGATTATGGCTATAAGGTTGCAAAACACACAAAAATTAATTCCTTGTAAAGCAATTATCTTTGTACTAAACAAAACCATCCCTCATATATGGCAAGATTCATTGTCTTTGAATCCCTCCAGATGCTGCAATTTTTTCTCTAACAGACAGAAGATCTGCCTCAATGCTGGTGTAATTTGCCTTCTGATGCCTGCAATATCAGGATAAAATTATTGTATAACCAATTTTTTATACAAAACTCAATTTCTTACACCAAAACCATATCACTCATATATGCCTGAATCACAACACAATTTTAGTGAGAGGACAAAGCTGGTGAGTATTCCTCAGGGTGAGTGAAACCTAAAAGGATCTCCAGGAGACCTCTTGAAAACTGATATAGGTCATGGATCAGGTTCTGGAAACTCAAAGAGGTTATAAGCAAGAACAAATCCTTCATATTATAAAAAAAGCTGTGTATATATGTCTAAGGAAGTAATGTCTGTTTCAATTAGTATAAGTTGTGGAAGCTAATAACCTCCAAAAGTGTAAGTCCTCAAGATTCTAACAGTGAATGGATGTGTCTGGGTTTTCTTTGGATAATGACAATTAGTTCTCACTAGACAGATAGTCCTGTTGTTACCAAAGATTGAGGCAATGCGAGGTATGGCACAATAGGTTCTATGGAGTGGTCCTTAATGCCTGAAGTTTCTTTATTTGCCATGAAGTCAGGCACAAGTGACAAACACCGATTCTTGGGAACAGTGTTATTCTCATTGAACTTGTCATACACAAATGTTGCATCAAAACTGTATTAAATGTGAAATCCAGCATAAAAAACATCTGGCTATGACATATATGAAGGCTTGGTACGACCTATCAAGAATAATAGAATATAATATACCATGCTGTACAGCTAGTGAGGAAAATCTGGGGAATTCTGCTAAGCTGTTAATAACACAGACAATACATAAAATGAGGAATGGCATTAAAAGGTTTCCCGAGGCTCCAGGTAGTGCATGCACCATGTCATGACTGATCTGTTTGTCAGACAGAAGAGTGCAGTGTCTAAAGACAAAGACAACAACATATGTGGGCACATCTGAGTGACAGGATTCTAATGAAACAAATCCATATAAAATGTGTAAATTATAGTACACTGGATAACAAAACTGAAGAGAATAATGGAGTCAATACAAGGGTAATGAACTCTTTACAGAAAATGGAACAAGGAAAAACTATAACACATACCACTCAAAACAATTAAAAAATGTCAAATTTCACTATTGAAAACTATATGCCTTAATTTCATTCAAAGATCATAAAACTTACAAATGATCATCTAAAAAAAGGGCAAATAAAACAGCAATGCAAAATTTTTTTACCTCCTTCCCTTCTCTTTTTCTTTGGTCTCGTGTGATTTGTGCTAACACACCAGCAGCCTGCTCTCCTCCCATCACACTAATACGACTATTGGGCCACATGTACATAAACCTTGGCCTGTGAATATAGTGATGCTTATTAAACAATTGCAAAAGAAGGAGACATATACAGTACACTGTCTACATATTGGAAGAAATGGAAAAGCTATGCTAGCCTCAACTGTTTTTACATCATGCAAATTCTTACAGCTTTAAACATGTTCCCTGCCAATGCAATTAAAAAAATTTGCTAGAACCTCTAACATTTCCCAGAATTTTTGCCACACTGCACCTACAAAAATAAACAAGTACTATTTACTCTTAATTTAAGAAATACAGATATACCTCAAACTGAAACGTGATTAAAATAATTGAACCAGGAAGAAGTTTACACCAAAACTAAAAACATATCTGATGAACATCTTACCCATAGGCTCTACCACACATTCCGTAATTTCCAGCTCCGTAGGAGCCTCCAATAACAACAGTGAATTTTGGGACCTTGGCACACGCTACTGCTGTTACCATTTTTGCACCATTTTTGGCAATACCTCCTGCTTCAGCATCTCGGCCAACCATGAAACCTGGAAATAATTAGGTTTCTAAAGCATAATATTTTTTATACAAAGCCTTAAATTAAATACAACACTCACTGCAGTCCAAGAGGCCCCAGTTTTAATAACATGACAGGCTGAATTCAGATACCAGCAACAAGAAGTTGCAAATCGTCAGGCTGGTAAAATTAGAAAATAATACCAATATGTTTACTGATGTACCGCAAGATCAACATTTCACTTTTTATCAACCTGACCTTTTGGTAAATGTCCAATTAAAAAACTGCTGAAACACTGTAAATTTTCTATGCGATTTATTACCTTAATCTCTTTAATAGGCAACAAATAATCACAAATCCTATCTACAACACATTCAGAAAATTTCATAATGGATCTGGGAGCTGAATTAGAATTATACTTTTCTTGTAGCGTATTTAGGATATATGACATCACCTAAAACTGTCTAAACGATATTCGCACTGATAAGCCAGAAATTGTTTTTTACCTGTTATATTCTGCAGGAATATAAGAGGAATCTTGCGCTGACAACAGAGTTCAATGAAATGTGTTCCCTTCACAGCAGATTCCGAAAAGAGTACACCGTTGTTCCCAATGATACCAACTGGATAACCATACAAGCGGGCAAATCCACACACCAATGTGTCTCCATACATAGCCTGGAAAAATACAATTTTCATATTGAAATTACTGTACAAATGAGAAAAATATTTTGTCCTAATAAATGACCAGAATGATTACAAATACTGTATGTCTTGTATACATAGCAACAATAGGCCAATAATGATTGCTTTCCTCTGTAAAATTATTATCAGGGTGCTGAATTACATTCAAGATTCTCAGTGGGTGTACCAGAAGGATTTTTTCTTAAATGAAACTGAATAACAGTTGAATGGGAAAAACCAAAGAGAACAGTTGAAAAGTGAAAGGCAGAAGGCAAGGCAGTTGTGGACAAATGGTCTCGGCAGTTTCCAGAACTGTCTGAAGTACAGTACAACAAGTACTGAACGTGGTAAAATCCCCCTCCCACTATTTTATTTTTTGCTTCACCTAATATTTGTCCATAGTGGTGAAGCTTTCGCTGTGTCTAAGACAAGTTTTGTTTTATTCATAAGAATCTGATAAAAAAACAAATTTATTATGAATAACCAAAAAAATGATCACAATGAAGGACAATACCATTGTAGAGTATATGGGCCGCTGTAACCTTCCAACAAAAATGTTCTCATAATAAATATCAGTGGTTTGTGAAAAACTATTTAAATTTTTACTGTCACCCAATAAAATTCTGGAAAAATTTGATCCATTCAGATATTAAAACAAACTGGAGGAAGTCCTAGTTTCAGCTGAATTACAATCCCAAATTTTGATGATTAATTAAGATGATTAGCTCTATGCTGGAAGGGTGGTTATTTATGATGTGTCTTTCCTCAAAACTACCTTCTTGTATCCCACAGTTCAACTTTATAGAGGCTGGTGGTTCCAATCCAGCTTTTGACCACCTGTGCCCTTTGGAGCTTTGGATTCCTTTCTCCTCTAATTCCCAACAAGAGCTTTCCTGGTCTCTTCAGGTCATTTCCTCCTTGTCAGATATCATCAGCCCAGTGCCCACCCACCTAAAGGGTTATTGTCAAGTATAGGCTTATGAAAAAATTAATGTAACCTTTCACAAACATTGTAAGCTTAAAACTGTCATCTTTAACTTAAAAAAAAGACATCACTGCAATACAAACCTTAAATTCGTCAAACTCCGACCCATCTACTATTCGGGATATGACCTCCCTTACATCATAAGTCTTCTTCAGATTATCCCCGACAATTCCGTATAAATCGTGCGAATCAAAGAGGGGCTCTTTCACTTCAGTTAAGGAAACCTGAAATTCAAATTTCAGTGAGTAAAAATCTGCCATACGACTTTGAAACTAAAACTGACAATAATTTATGGGATTTTATTTTTGATACTTAACCTATACCTTTAAGTTTGTTTGAGGAGTTGATGACCTAGAAGCTGTGAAGGTGAAATATCTGAATATTGTGTACATAGTTTTTTCCCAAGGAATACATTTATATATTTATCTGTAAGCTTTACATTTTATTAATGCTTTTACGCATTGTGTACATTCATTTTTGTAATCTCATTCAATATTCACAGTTCTCTTTCCTGATGATACAAATATTCATACAGTATTACATTTACTTAGCTCCTTTTTCTTGTTGTTTACTTTTGTATATGGTACATTTGGAGTTAATAAACTCGTTATAATTTTATATTGCTCTATTTTTCCCTTACTTTGCTCTTCTCCATCCATCTTTTTACAGTACTGTAATTCTGTTTAACAATCATATGTATTTACTTTCCAATATCTCATATTATTTAATTCATAATATACTTAAAAATATTTGGTGCATTCCTATCTTATAACAAAAGATAACAATGACTATACTATACTGTAAACTATTAGAATGATTATCTTACAATGTTCAACAGAAAACATAAAAAGAAGACATACCAACACTTAAGGAATAGAAAATACTGTACTGAACAGATATGGGCATACCAAACCATTTGAAACTAACAGAGTGCAAGATAAAACCTAAGAAACTCTACTGTACTGTAAGAAAAAACAAGTGAAAATAAAATAAAAATATCTATTGACATCAGCAATCTGAAACAACTGAGAAAAATTTATCATCAACTCAACATCAAGTATAACTTAATAGGCATATAATGTATAAATTTTATATATTACCTCTGGCTTTTTAACACGATTGAGTGACCGCACAATTCTTCGAGCAAGGTGGAGAGCATGAGTGTCATCAAGAGCATAATGATCCGTGACACCAGACTTTCTGAGGAATAAATTCAAAGGTGAATTTTAAGTAGAAACTTTCAAGGAAGTAAAGTCTCAATACTCCAAGGAGCATTAAGACTTGAAATACATAAAAATTGGAAGACACTATATTACAAACAAGATTTCTTCCAAACATGGAATACAATAAAAAAAAAAAAACTGCAATTATCACTGCCAGACAAAAAACTATTGAAAGTTCCTTACCCACAATGCAAATCTGCACCACCTAAATCTTCCGCAGATATTTCTTCCCCAGTGGCAGCCTTGACAAGAGGAGGTCCACCAAGGAATATAGTACCCTGCTTTCGGACAATTACAGATTCATCAGCCATGGCAGGGACATAGGCTCCACCAGCAGTGCATGAACCGAGTACTACAGCAATCTGTTGAAAATGTGACGACAATTTCTACTAGCAACAAGTATTATGTGACTAACTAAACAAAAAATAGGTCTGCAATGACTAGTAATAAAGATATTGCATAAAAACAAATGTAGTCTCCCCATTCTCCTGTATTTTCATGCCCTCTGCCTGATGTCTGCACTCATCAAAGTTGTAAACTACACCATTTTACTGTGCATTCCCATTGGTTGGCATCCTGCCACTTCAAATCTGACACTCCTTTCATCAGTTCCAGGCTCTGAACACTGCATTAAACTGCTGCTTCATTTGTAATACTGTAAAATCTTCCCAGGCACTCCATTATTTAGTTTAACCAGATCATCAAATGGAAAAATCTAACTAAGATGAACTGTGATTATACAAGACAAAATCCAAGTTGTCAGTAACATTTAGCAACATTTAAATAAATACATTAATATTGTCACAAAACACCCACAATCATATTTTTAACTCCCATGAAATCTAAGAACAAAACTCTTGCACCGCTAGTGTATCAGAGATTTACAATACCTGAGATATACCACGAGATGACATATTTGCTTGATTATAGAAGATCCTACCAAAATGATCTCTGTCTGGGAAGACGTCAGCTTGTCTTGGAAGATTGGCACCACCAGAGTCCACTAAATATAAACAAGGCAAATTGTTTTCTTGTGCAATTTCCTGTGCTCGTAAGTGCTTCTTCACTGTGATAGGATAGTAGCTGCCACCTTTAACGGTTGCATCATTGCCAACGATCATACATTCCACCCTAGTTGAAAGAATAATTAATTCAGAACAGGCAAACAATATTTGTCAAGGCTTGAAATGATACTAATCAAGTTTCAACCCTCCCACCACAGAAGTTACAGAATTGGGAAATAACAGTGTACAAGTGTATAAAAAATTTAATGCAAAGAATAAGTCACAACCAGCAGCAGCAATTAGATAAAATGATAGTACGTTGGTGAGTGTGGAGAAAGATCCCCATTCTTCAGAAGATCTAAGTCATCAGCTCCACTGCTTGTTAGTAAGAAGGTACAGTAGTTTAAATTTGCTAATGGTCCACTCATTGAGATTCTAAAAGAAGGGGCATTTTGCGAAGCAAAAAGAGTACTGTACTTGGTCCCTTTGTATAGAAAACACCATGTTTTATTTCATGACACAAAATCTGCCAACTCAAAAGGTCACATACCCTGACACTTTACCAATGCCAGTAACAATGCCTCCAGCTGGGACCTCTTCCTTGCCATACATCTGATATCCAGCTAACTGTCCCAGTTCTAAAAAGGGTGTGCCTGGATCAATCAAGTTACTGATGCGTTCTCGTACCAGGAGCTTACCTATCAGATCAAAGAAAGGTACAATTACCATAAATGATTATTAAACGACAAAGGTTCGTTACATAGATAAATTTCAGGTAATTTGCACTAGGCTATTCAAACAGAAATATCTCTACACAAATGACTAATGTCAGTCTATACTGACTGTTAAACATTAGTCATAATCAACCATTAATGATATACTATTACAGATGAACCTGTCTGTTTAAATCTATCAATATTCTAATTTTGCAGTTACTGAAAAAATGTATATCCATTCCACATACTGCCATAACCATAGGCTATACAGAACCTATTTTCCTAAGATACCTTTCATTGCTTTACAGAACTAATTAATATAAGACAAAAATCCTTCACATAGTCAAGCAAATTGTATAATTTCAAGACTAAAATATTAAGTTGTGATAGACAGAATCAATCAGTCAATCCACACACACATACCAGAAAGCCTTAACATAAAAAAACTGCAAGTCTGCTGCACTCAATTTTAGTATCCTCTATCAAACATACCTTTGCTCTTGTGCCGCTGAATGGCTTTTTCGCCTCCGCCAAGAGTAATCGCATGGATTTTCTCCCGAAGTTCGCCCACCAAAGCTGCCATGCGAGCTTCATTCTCCTGCAAAATATCAAGCAAGATCGCAATATCTGAATGAGTGAATGGTGAACAAGAGAAACATTTTGGTTTCTTAATCCAATATTCTCTTGTCTTCATACACGATGCCCTAAGGCAAAGAATACTATTAGTAATAAGAATAGGCTAATCAATTTTGCTCAAAAATAAAACATTCTATGGCATAGTGTCCTGATAACAAAAATGAACGGTAAATGTAAAGGAGACAGCCACCCAAAGGTATCGTATAATTGTTTTGGCAACACAACATAGAAAAGGGTGTATATAAAGCACTACAGGTGAGGTAATCTGAGAAATTACAGAGATAAGGTGAAATTCACCATCTCTAGTTTACATTTTTGCATTCATCCCTGAGGGGCTGGTACTTAAACACAGTGTATGTTTAGTATCAGCTGTTCCAGGATGAATGCAAAAATATAGACAAAAGAAGGTAAATTTCTCATTATCTCAGTGAATGTTTTTGATTATCTCACTAGCACTGCATTATAGAGGCTACACCCTTTTCTGTACTGTTTGGACAAAAAAATTATATTAATAAACAATATCTTTGTGAGGCCATTCCCTTTACATTTACCAAATGAACAATAACACAATAATTCTTCTTCGTTTTAAAGTGCTTTTTTTTTTTTTCCATTTTTATATGGGGTAAGCACGATGCCTTCTTTTGAAGGACTTTGATTTGGTGGTGGGGTAGGCCGTCAGCCTTGATCGGCTGCCCTGACTGATGTCGCTTAGACCACAGTAACGAATGTGTACATGTATTGTACCAAATCCCCAGCTCCCTTTCTCCCAGCAGCGAGGAGAACTGGGCGGTTAGGTCGACAGTTCGAGACGTGTGAGGTGTCGAACAACAACAACACAATGATAAGCACTATTAAATTCGATAATATAAAATCAAAGATGGCAGATGCCTATAGGTCTGAAACTGTGTGAGAACTTCAGCAGAAACAACTTTAGCAAAAACAGAACATCTAAGCAACGAAACAGTTTTATTGGGGACTTGAGAATAACCATCAGGTCAAAGTTTGTTTCTGGTCCAAACTCCAATCCCACATGAGGTCTAGTACTAAACACAGCGAAACAAGCAATTCATCTACACTGTTTCACTGTGTTTAGTACTAGCCCCTGAGGGTCAAATGTATTTTGCCATGTTTAGTACTAGCCCCTGGGGGGATCAAATGTCCCTAAGTGCATTTTGCAAAATTGAAACATACAAAAAATCCTCAATTATTTACATATATTTTATTTTTTTATTTTGATAAATATTAGTTTGCAAGAATTATATATACAGAATATTTTGTTCATTTTTTATGAAGATTCGAAAGATATAATACAAAATTCAGTAGGGATGTTCGGACTGGAAACAAACATTATCCAACTATCAAATCACACCCATTTTAATTGTTTGTTTTTAATGGCTGGTTCCTTAATGACCATTGTTGGATAGGTAGACTGTGGCAGACCTAGGCCTACATACCATAATCTGCAAAGAACTGTCTCAATTCATCTTCAATACTCCCATTTTACCATTAATGTACCAATGCACAGAATAGGCCTAATAGCCTAACTAAATGTAACACAAGCATCTTGAGACTAGCCTAAACCAGGCCTATGTCTTTGATTGTATGCTATGCCTATAACCTAGGCCTAGGTTAAATGAGACAATGTCTGCACAGGATAACTTGAGGTAGATTTATTGTAGCACAAACATCCTAAAGTAATCTAGGCACAGATCTAGTTTATGCTATGCCTATAGGTTAAAATAGGCTAGCTACGCCATCGGCAGATTCCAGTAGGCCTAGGCCTATGTATCGTAGTCAATTGACAATACACCAAACAGGTTATAAGTAGCATATATGCCGATAAACACCTTTTTTCTTTAAAAAAAAATATAATTATAACATTATCTGCTGCGGTAAACATAGAAATATAGACCTAGGCCTACAACACTCGAAAGTTAAAGCTACTACAGCTCTAACCTAGGCCTATCGCTTACAAGCTAAGTAGCCGGCAACCAATTACGAGTCAATTACGCAACAAATCACCTGGAATGTTAATTTTACCCTTATTAACAGAAATAAACATATATATATACAAAACCTACAATAATCCTAGGCCTATCGTTCACAGTCTAAGAAGACGGCAACCAATTAAGAGTGAATTAAACAATCAATCACCTGGAATTCTGGAGAACTCTTGTCCGGCTGAGTGCCAATTACATTCGCGGTGTCATTGTGATAGGCCCTTCGACCCCTCAAAAATCGACAGGCGCAGGAGCTGAGTCGATAGTATCTACTCGACAACATCTTCACCGTCTCTCTCCGACGTCTCTCTTCGACATCAACAATTCGGCACTGAGGGACAGGGTACCCAACGGGTGTCTTCTTTTAGCGCTGTTAAACATCACTATAATTTAACCACTTTTTCGTAATTTTTACTTTTTAATGAACATTTTCTTGGGTTTTTAAGTATTTAACATGTTAAAATAAATTTTAAATATTTATTTTTAATTTAAATTTGTTAAAAATGGTATTTTTTTCATTATAAACTAATAAATCGTAAAAATTCTTGAATTCTTCAAAACTGAACGTCTCGAACGCAACTCTTTCGTGCGTAAGTCGTCTAGACTACTAAATTATGTAAGAACCCATTCAAAAGTTTTTTTTCTTTTTGCAAACTATTTGTTTCACGGTGCAAGCTAGGTTAACTTGGCATCAAGAATACTAACATTTATCAGCAGTGACGCTTAATTATATGCAAAATGAACTCGGGAGACATATAAAACATACAACAGTAATGTGCGCTCACATAATTGCTAATTCGGTATTAGATTATCGTTTACGTTGAAATTCTGAGTGATGGTATACATATATCATAGAGAGGTGATTATTCTCTATAATTTAATCATTCTGTAATAACAGACATTCACTGCAAATGCTAAAAAGGGTTAAATGCACACCAGCAGGACAGGGTACGGCAAAATTATGCTGCCGCACAAAGTTGCATATCTTGATTATAACTTGGATCCCGAATAACTTGAATAGCCTGAACCCTGTGATGACTGATCATAACCACAATGACTGACACGCCATCTTCTCTGGTAAAAGCTCTGTTTAATGATAAATCTTGGTTTGAATTCACTTGCATGTCAGTTATGCAATCAAAGGTAAAGTCAGGGAGCGTGTTATGTAAAACCTATTTTCCTGCTGTTAGGCATGCCTTTTGTATTGCCTAGAAACCACGATATTTCTGAATTTAAAAATGAATATTTCCTGTGGTGCGAGGAAAACAAAAATTGTGATCTTATTTTTCATATGGAAAAAATCCTGACCTTTTGCTACTCTCTGGAAATGCAACTTTTCATCTCTGCTCCATCCTGACATTTCTCAGTGATTCAGATATTTGCGATTATGCTGTTTCTTTTCTTTTCTTAAATACTGAGTGTTCTCATATAATTTCAGGAGGGTACTTGCTATTTTAAAACAGAAGTTGGCATAAGGCCAAGTTAATCATTAATCATTAACACAGCAATTTGACAGACAGTGCCTTCTACTCTCGGCTGTAGGTTTCAATTATTTAGAACAAATTATTTAGTACAAATTGTCTTGAGCTGGAATTTATTGAAAGATTAAAGGTGCAATTCAAACAATGGGCAGACCGAGTAAGATTTGGAAATGAAACAGAATGAGATTGCTTATGCAGGTAGGATTATGCACAAGTCTACTGTAGTACGATCTGCATAGCTATAAGCACATGAAACATGGTATATTGAAAAGATTATATCGATAGGATCTCTTTTAAACTGAACACTGTATCTAGACGTTCTTTCATGTTCATATGAAACATTATTTGGTGTTCATTCGAAAACCTCAGACTCACCGTCCCACCTCCTACACTCACCCACAAAGAAGAAGAAGAGGAAATGTTGTTGTTGTTGTCGCTATTTGATTTTTATGGCAGGAAGTTTGAATAGTTGTGTCGTTATCTTGCTTGTTTTTAATGCAATATGGAGAATATTGAAGAATGCACGAAAGCTAAATCAGTTCTAAATGTTCTTGGCCCTATTGCTAACCAGGTAGATAGCTTATTTCTTATTTGTTTGAATTAATTGCAATTAGCCAAACATTTTAACTCACGGCCCAATCATTAGCCAGTTGTCGTTTATGAACCGTGAACGTTGGTTTATTACAATTTTAAGATTATTTGGGTACTTTGCCTATCCTGATTTCATTATTTAGCCTAACCATGACATGCGATTGGAACTATCGTAGGCTAAGTGTAGTTTGTTCCCATAGCTGGTGCTGGAAGTAGTTTAGGGCAGCTTAATCGTAGGCTACCCTATACTAATCACCCCCTAGGTATACAGGCTATTGTGGATAACCTATTCAAGTTGCCTCCTGTAACTGTATGCAGTATAGGCCAGAGTATAGCCTAACAGGGCTGTTCTGTACACCCATATGCAATTAGTCCAGGATAAGCTAGTAGCCTATATCCTTATTTTTCTCAAAATTTGGTCATGCAAAAACTAAGTCACCTAGGCAAACAGGAAAATGAAAACTGAACGGGAAGAAGAAAGAAATTTCAGTTAACAGGCCTTCACAGTAAGTCGTTAATCGCAGGCAGTGAGCCAGCTCTCAAATAGGCCTACACAAATAAATAAAATTAGATTAATGAACAAATCCACTCCTGACTATATTAGGCTATGCAAAAAAAATTTTGTGGAATACCTAAGTATTATATCTCATCCTATTGATAAATTTAAAAGTTGGATTACATAAGTGTGTGTGTAGGTAAGTTAGAGGTAAATATAAAAGCATAAAGTCCAATTTTGATGAAAGTAATCCTCTAGATCTTGAATATAATTCATTTTTACAGGTTGTAGAACTTAAAGGAAAGTATGGCACAGTCTGTGATGCTACTGCTGTCATGAGGCTATTGAAACAGTGTCAGTCTGTGAAGAATGCTTGTGAATTGCTAGTATCTCGTCTATCATCTTATGCCCACTGTCAGAGAGATACACTACTGAGTTCAGAGGTTCAGAGTGTCAGAAGCCGATTGGATAAAGTGATTGATTCTCTCACAGATTTCACAAGAGATCTTCATGTAAGTTATTTAAAATTCTAATTTCTTTTTTTGTCAATGATTGATATTTAGTTCTTTATTTAAATCTTACTGGAAATCCTTTATGGCTAACTGTTTTTTCTACTCTTACAGCGTGGTGATGCTGGTGTGAGAGAAAATGATGAAGTATGGTCAGACATTATTGAAAACTCAGAAAACCTCTTGTCTGTGCTAACAGAAGCTCTTTTAGCCTGGGACCGAGCTCAAGTACGAAAGATTAATAAGTCCATTGCACATGTGAAAAGCCAACTGTCTCGTCTTCAGCAAGTACATTTTGTGCAGCACTTACCAGATGATTTCCAGGTACCTAGAGGTTCTTATTGCATATACTGTAAGTTGTTTGTTGGTCATCCAAATTAGAACCTTCAAGTAAGCTATCCAATACATGAATGTCTGGAATTCATAGGGTGAGTTACATTACATTGGAAAAATGAGCATTTCATTCACAGAGCATTCCCTCTTATGTTCCATTATCCTTGGTTTGATATATTAGTAACTTTGTAGCATTTGATAATTAAAAAGATATCAAATGCTACAAATATGTAAAATGACGTCATCTAAGTAGACAGTAACATTATGATGTGGAAGTCATTATTGCATATATTGCTGAGTCATTTGTTGATGATTTTTGTATTTGCAGGAAGTGGTTTCAGCATTCAGCAACCTCCTTAGTCTTGTACAGTATCGTTGTGGAGACCTTTACCGGAGAGGACAGAGTGAAACACTGCAGTTATTAGCTCTTCAGTTGTGTCAGACACTTCCTCTTCTTGCCTCTACTTGTGCTGCAACTGTTAGCTATCCTCTTAGTAAACAAGTGAAGGTTAGTTTTTTTAGTTCATTGATGTGGACAATGAAATTATGAATTTTGTTAATACAACTCAGTAAGTTTACATTAGCCAGTCCCGTGCTCATAAATTAATGGATTCATTTATGAAAATATTAAGTATATCACAAAAATTACAATTTTATTTAGGTACCAATGTATGTATATCTGTTACTACCATGAAAAGATGCCATTTGCTTATTATCTAGCCAATCCTCTTAACTTCAGTTTCTGAAAAACTACTGTGTTTTTTAACCTCCATATGGGAATTTATGAATTTCATTCTTGTTATATTTTAACCCTCAAGTTACAGTTTTTGTTGATTCATTTCTCTTGCTGCACTGTTGAATAACTGCAGTAGCTGGTCTTGGTAAACTACACAATTTTGGTAAAGACACCTGCTGATTCAGTTATATTTACAAAGTTGGCCAGGTGGAGTTAACGCCTTAGATTTACAGTAATTGCACTGGGCTCCAATTTTATCACCAAAGTGGATGGGTTTTAATGACACTGTAAATCTTTGGTTTGTACTCTGAAATTCTGTACAGAAATTTTGATTATGTCATATTGTATTCTAGATGGCAAAAATAAGTAATTGCACATGTGAGTGAGTCCTTAATTTTTACATGATGAACACCTCTGATAAAAACATTTATAATCACTTATTTTTCCCACTCAGACTAGTAGAGAACTGGTGTTGAATAGGATACAAACCTTGTTAGAAGATACTGAATGTCATGCTGGACAGGGAAGTGATGATTACGATATGGAAGAAGCTGGAACATTCATTTCATGTGTGAGTATGAAGTTTCATGATAATATAATATTGCACTTTTCATCCAAAGTTTTTTGTTGATGGAATTTGTATGATAATCATAATGGAATAAGATGAATATCTGCTTGTCATGAAAAAATTAGATTTGTTCACAAAAAGCCCTTTAATTGTATGTTGCTCTATTACCGGGAATGTTGAATTCGAGTCACACCAGTCATTTCCTTTTTATTTTTTTCCAGTGATTTACTAAACACATTTTTTCAGGTTGACAAGGCTCTTGATTTGCTTACAAGAGAAGAAGTGTGTGACGATTCTTCACATATGCATCAAGCCCCTCTTAGTGAAGAGGTTAAATCTTTGCTAGAAGAAGTTCTACGTCATGGAGTTGCTGTAGCCTACTGCAGCTGTCCCGATGATAACCGAGCTATAATGAGCATGTGTGAAAATGTAAGATTTTCCAGAGTGTTTTTGATTATTTATGTAATATGCATGTTGTTCATGTATTGTATTATTGGTGTAATCTTCAGCCCATATTATCACATAAAGTATTTATGACTAAAGCAGACAGTCTATTATCTGAGGAGATGTATTATCCTTGGGTATGTTATTGCTAAGTCTACTGTACTGTTGTGAAAATTTCAAAAGTCTCAGTAAGTTAGTTACATGAAAATTGACCTATTGTGAAGCTTTTAGAAATAATTTCCACATGCACAGCTGACAAACCATTATGTTAACATTTTATGTTTTGTTTCCCATCTTTGCATGTTCTTGAATTAATATTAATACTCCCTGAAGCTTGACAGTTATCATCATGGAGTAAATGGTGGCTAGTTTAAAATCAAGTTACTGTGTTGAATGACCTTCATGGCCCGTAGTCTTTGACTCTTAGATACAATCCATCCATTCATTCAGAGCCAGTTGAATACTGTTCATCCGTTTTTTCACAACCAATCAGTTTTAAATATTGTTTACTTGCCAGTAATTTTGACATGCGGAGATTGTATGAAATACAAAATTTCCTTGTACTATTATATTCTGAAATATTAACATGAATTTTGGAAATCACATATTCACTGGAAATATTGACATTTGTTACTGTGATCCATTATGAAATGAGTAAAATCTGTTTGCTTAAAGCCACTCTTGCGTGACATAAATTGAATCAAACTTTTTGTAGAATTGTTTAAAACTCATTATAGGTTTTAAAGCAGTTGAAAAACCTTGTTGGCATTGAACGTCTGGAGTCACACGATGAAGTTGACTTCAATCTTGCCAAAGAAACGTTAGCTGATGCTGTAGAAAGTCTGGAACAGAAGGTGAATACAGCACTGATTCGTCAGATAGTAAAGGTGAGAGGTTTTTATTGCTTTTTTGGTGTTGCACTGTAGGTCCTTCATATTCACACATGTTAAGAATCAAACTGTCAGTAGAATATGCCAAGAGAAAAATTTGTTGTTTCTTGTGATTAATTATGCACTACACAAGTCAAAGAAAATATAAAATTTTGTTGATAAATTTAGAAATCCTGTTTTGCATGTTGTAAAGACTGTTTTTAGTAGCAGATTGCCAACAGTCACTAGACTGAAGGAAGAGCTATAAAGATGGAGGGAATTTGACATTTAATTTAGTGTCATTGTCGTTGGCCAAGTTAGAATTACAGATCTGTCTGTTGTAGTATAACCATGATTCATTAATTATATGAATGCGTGCTATTCAAGATTGTCCTTTATGTTGTTTGTATATTCTAGACTTTTGCTGTTCCACTCGGCCCTCTACAAGCACTACTAAAAGTTCTGGAACCCAATCATGAGGTCATATCTTCAAAAGCTTTAGAGGATCTCATTGCTAATTTTGATCTCCATGTAGACCACATCTTCCAGGTTGGAGGCTTTGCTGCTGCTTGTACATCAGATAACTTGAGTGAGTCGTAATTTATGGTCCATTTCTGTAAAAGTTAGTTGTGTTAATATGTTTTTAAACCATTTTTGTATAGCATGCACACGCTTTCATGTTTTCATAACATACACATAGAATACATAAACAGTTAAATACAAAAGTAACAATTTCTTCCTGGCATGTAAGTGAGCTATGTGTTTCTTATCTGTACAGTTCTACTGGTTGTCATCTGTTTGTAACAAATGAATTTTTGTACAGTTATGTATAATATTTGTATCTTTGTACAGCCATTTTGTTATACTTAAGATTTGTATGAAACTGCTTTTATACTTTAATAATTTATGTGGAACTAGCAATGAAATCCCACCCTTATTATTGCTGAGAAAATGACAACATTTCGTTACTGCATTTCAGCTCATTCATGGTTCCTGCAAAGGGATTGCATGATGAATAGACAGTGTATGGCAGTAGCAAAGTTTAAAGACACTGGAAAGTCATATGTTCTCAATATGCATCTAACCCAGCAAAAATTGAAAAATAGAGTTCCTTTATTATGTTTCATGTCTAAAATTACTTTTTTTTAATTATAGCTAGTCATTACTAATCCATTAATAATAAGTAGCCTTATTCTGTGTAAAAATATTGTTTGTAAAATGTAAGATATTTAAAACTTAGATTTTGTGTACTTATGCAAAACAGGAGTTCGTCACATCAGAAACAGCCTGTTAACTTTGGAATGGCTTGAAAGCTGCTTGATCCCTTCTGTTGTAAATGCTCATAGCGACCATCACCTGCATGCCCAAGCACATGCTCACATGCTAGCAAAACACTGGAGTATGGCTGTAGAGATGCTGTGCAACACTTTGGATGAAATCATGGATCCCTCAGCATTTTCACTAGTGAGTCGAGAGAAATATAATTTTACATTTACTTTTGCATGTTTTCCATAGAAAGTTAAATACTGTACACCATTTCTATAACAAAATGAATATCTAATGCTTTAAAAAAATTAAATTAGTTTTTTCATACAGACCCATTACATATTCTGTAGCCTGCCTCATATGTCCATTAAAATCCCAGATGTCGGTTTAAACAGTCAACCTTGAGAAAATAGTGGAGTTGGGAGGGAGAACTCCAGTTGTAAATAATGGGTTGGTATGAAAAAAAAAAAAAAATTTTTCTTGCAATAAATAGCAACTTTGGTGGGATGAAGAGATGCTGTTGAGACCCCAGAGTTGGCTGATTGGGACCTTTACAATCTGTGTGAGAGCATTTGGGAGTGAGACAAGCATGCTTGCCTATGGCCTTATCAACAGAAGTTCATATTGAAAAGTGGAAGGCCTGAAAGTAAAATATGAGAATTCCAGTTGTACAGTATTTCAAAATGGTTAATCTAGATGCAACATTTACCCAGTATGCAAGACATAGTGATGAATGAATCCAACATTCCTACATATGTAGGATGACATAACAGAGTGAGAGAGGACTAAGTTAATGACAAGGAGTCCCCAGAACCTAGGACCCCCAGGTGATGCAGGTACCACATTTCTTGGCAATCCTGTTTGCTTCAGTAATGATGAGTCTAGCCACATATGAAGTTGAACCCTGAAGTGCCTGTCATTAAAGCCGAGCTGACAATAAGATTCGACTAGTTAAAAACTGACATTTTTCTGAAATGAGTTTTGAGTAGCACAACTTAAACAAATGAGTGGCGCAGTGTAATAAGGTGCAAAGCGCCGTTTTTAAAAATGATAAAAACGCATTTAAAGTTTGCCAACTATGAAAACGCTTATAAAAGAAAAACCAGCCAAACGATTTCTATGAATCATACTCATTTTAAAGGAAATTTATTCGCCTATTACATATGCAAAAATCATTATAGTATGTTTTGTCATTTAGCGCCACAACCACAAAAGTGAGGTAATGTAAGATTGTAAAGTGTTAATGAACACAATGAAAATGTTTTCATACGGCAATTAAAGCATGTTTTTGTGAAAACAACCTAAAATATTTATCCTAATAATGCTCTAAAATTATTATTATAACATATCTGAGTAAAATTTCCATGAAAATATTATAAAACAAAACATCCTCCTACATCCACCCACGCACCTCCACTGGTTGCCGCTTGCCTCCTTTTATGACGAGTCTTATGATGTAGCAGTGAGAACTCGCTAAGGGCGAAATTTCCCTTTGTTTTGCATGGATTTTCGAACCTTTTGCCAGTAACATAGGGGACAAAAGTGTGTGTACAGGATAGTGCTGTACTTTAGCTGCTCGCTCACAATAAAAAAACCAGTTCGTCATGTGGCTTTTGCCACCTTGTTACGCCGCGCCCCTCATATATCTTGCATATTTTCCAGATTTTCTTCCATAATGTTCAGGAATAACGTAGATTTCAATCTCAGCCTTATGTATATTATTGTATTCATGTGTCCATATTTACTTTGAAGGTTACTAAACAAGAGGTTCATCAGTCTTGGGCATTGCTGAAAGAACAGCTTTATACCCAGGATATGTCATGGATAAGCCAACATGTGGAGAATGTGATTGCTCTATCTTCTCGAGTCCTTGTGCTGCATCAGCTTGACAGCTTTTTGACAGATCGCCAAGAAGAGGATTTGCAAATGGGTTAGTTTTATGGAATTAGTCTTATTTTATTATGAATATATTTTTATTAGCTAGCATGAAATGTATTTGCACTTATTTCAACAGTTAGTGTCCATACAGTGTACAAGGTTCTTTTTTTTCATGTGCTGTACTGCATTGCCAAATGCTGCCAGGAATGTAGAATTATTGATGGAAAGGTCATTGCAAAAAAAAACACTTTTTGGCAATGTCTCATTGTTTAGATTTCTGTATAGGTTGAGGTATTAACCATCAACATAGTGATTTCTAAATAAACTTTAGGTGTAGATGAAGAGCTTTTCATTTCCTTTAAATAGTCATGTAGCATTAATTACAGCAATGTTTTTAACTGATTTGAAAACAAGTTTTGCATGTATGAATCATGAAAACTATATTAACACTTAGATTTCTCTGTTATTTACAGCCATATCAGAGATGAAGAAGAGCCTTGGATTAGTTTTAGAATCTCCAAAAGATCTGTCTCGTCACCGCAGCTTGATCAAGAGAGTACAGCTGACGCTAACTCTTCTCTCTCGTCTTGCAAATTCCCTTAATGAAGAAAACCTGCAGTTTATGGAAGAGTTTAGTTATACAGAAACAAAGAAAGCACCTAGAAAAGCAGTACCAACAAAGTTAAGCGGTATGTGTCGAGTGATATTTGCCCTCTAATGGTTGAATAATAGGATGCCAAAAATAGACCTCATTTTCTACCAAGTAATTTTTTTTTTTTTACGCCTGCAGAAACAGACAAACGTCATTTAGTCACCTCCAACATTGAAGACATTCCAGTTGATGTAGCAACACCATTCACAGCAAGATCTGTCCATAAAGCATCGAAAGAACCATCAGACGAGGAGGATAGAAGTGAGAGACCAAAGAATCAGTTGAGGTCAATGAAATCAGCATCAAAACTTGGTGAAGGAAGATTTAAGTCAACAAACACAAATTTGACAAGTTAGTTCACTTTGATATTTATTTCTTTGTGGCATGATTGTATGTCATTTATAGTAGAGATGAACTTGCTGATGAGTCTAGAGATGAGGTCGAGTGGTTTCATTAAATCACATAAATATCTAACAGGTCTTAGTAAAGTAAGGATGTCTGTTGTCAGCAAATGTTCCTGGTTAATAACTTTGCCACATTGAAAGCTTGTAGTAACCTGTAATTCTATATCTGGGAATTCACTTGAAAATCTGTTTCAGTTTGTCATAATGTATAGGAAAGCATGATAGAGAACTTGATGTAAATGTCAGTTTTAATGTTTGGAAGAATAACACTTGTTTTTCAGTAAAATAGATTACTATTAGCTATATTTTGCTGTATGTAAAATGTATTTGCAGATAGTGTTTGCATTTCACCCGTGCTGGGGCTCCCTCAGTTATTTTCATGATTTTATGATTTTGTATATAATAATGCACAACTGTTTCGTTATTTATTAGCTTGTTTCCTTTAGCTATAAGAATTAAGGATCTAGTATGTATGTTAATTCTCCATGGCTATCTGAAAGTTGGTGTTTCTGTTAAACCTTCCATTTAAGTACAGTATGCTTGATGTTGTTTTCAACAGTGCAAGGACATCATTCAAGATCTTTGCAAGCTATTACAAGTGACACATTAGGACTGGACTCCACTTCAATTGACATTACAAAGTTTCTGAGCCGTTCAACCAATACCTTATCTTCTGCACGTTCATCTAAGAGAAATTTTTCTCTTAAGGTACAACACTTTCTGTGCATATATTAGCTTTAAATCATGACTATGAAGAGTAATGTCTTATGTGTGAGATACTGTAATTATTCCTCAGAGAACACTTATGAAACTCAATGCTATAATTCATTACTGAGTCTAACCAGGTTAATTTTTACTGTATTTCACACACATCAAGTTGATAGCACTACTAATGAAATACACACATCTGTTTATTTTGTATTGCTGCTGTTACTTAGAAGTAAAGGTAAGGAGTATGTATAAAATTACGTCATGTGCTCTGAGATACTAAAATTTACTTGATTTTTCAGGTCAAAGAAATCAGTTTGGATATTAATGCAGCATTGAAAAGATCTGACCTGCCTCCTCTTCCAACTCAACCTGATAAGAAAGGGCTCCTACTTAAGGGACAACTGGAAGCTAATAGCATAAGTAAATGCAGTGATGATTTTTTATGAATTCACTTAATTTTTGTCTTCTTGGTTATCAAAACACATTAGCCTCAGCTTTAATTGAAGCTAAGGTCTGGAGTTTCATGCAGAACAGCCACTAGCATATCAGGAAAAAACCGTTTGCTGGAATACTTGAAAAGTGGCATACTCAGGATCATTTATATAAATTTGGTATGTGTTATTCTTACAAATTAAAAGATGTGTTATTCTTACAAATTAAAAGATGTAAATCATATGATCTTTCATGTAATTTTTTGCTTTTTTGCAGTGCATCCAGCATCTATAAGTTGTGATGATAGTTCTCTTGTAGAGGTGTCTGAACTTATTGCAAAAGAGAAATCCCTTGTGACTTCCCAGGAAAGCATTGGCAAGGAACTGTCAGGTATGTGGTATTTGGTTGTATAGAGTTCTTTCTATTACTCTTTAG
Source organism: Macrobrachium rosenbergii (assembly GCF_040412425.1). Lineage (NCBI taxonomy): Eukaryota > Metazoa > Arthropoda > Malacostraca > Decapoda > Palaemonidae > Macrobrachium > Macrobrachium rosenbergii. The sequence continues at coordinate 41,946,141 of NC_089762.1, read as the reverse complement.
AAATATTAATTTATTGGATCAGTATTTTTATCATCATATGTTACTTTAGAAATATCAAGGTGTGATATGATTTCTAGATTGCATATGTTACTTGATTAAGCAAATTTTGAGCAAGCTTCATGTGGCCTCTAAATATATTGTCATCAACTAGAAGATGCCAGGGATTCCAACTTTTATTAGGAATGAGTTTTAACTCACCCATTTAAATTTGTTCAGTGAGAAGTATAATTCTGTTTAGATACCTAGAGTTTAAATTGAAAACAGCAGCACTTTAGATCAAATGTCTCATCCAGTTCAAGTCAGTCAGGACTGTGACTCAGACTAAAGAATTAGGGATGAATTGGGATTGAAGCAGAAGCAGAACAAAACTAGAGAGAATGATAACTCTTCCACATCCAACCATATGAAGGGAAAGCCTGCTGTAAGAATGTCAATGGCAGTTATGAATGAAAGTATTTAATGATTTGTGAACAATATATACGCAGCTGCAGCACCAGACATATTTCAGTTCCTTATACAGCATTCATCTTTTTGAATTTTAAAATAATATTTCAGTGGGGAGCTTATGCAGCGGTCAGTCTGCTGCTGCTAGGTTGGTTGTGCAGTGTACTGTTTTAGTAGCTGGTAGTGTTCATTACTGTTATTACTGTATTTGTATTGGTAGATGTTTACAGTAAACAGTCTAGTTGAAATATGTAAGAGGCAAGGTTAATGATAGTACTGCAGTAGCCTCACATCTTAGTTGGGATTTGTTCCTAACATATTGTATATACTTAAATCAAAACTGTATAATGCATAAAATACTATTTTAAATGTGAAATTAAGCTTACTTCCAGCCCCACATGTTAAAGTTTCAGATTATTTTAAAAGATCATTAGTAAAGTAACTGACAGGTGCCATGCACTCTTGATAGCAAGACAGGTTTTGGTGTCTCTTAAATCTTAAATATATGAAACATTATAGGTCTATATTGCCACATTTAAACAGTGAAAACCTTTAACTATAGTACCAGACAGAATTAAGCCATTAAATATAATTTCTGTAACACTTAAAAATTTTGCTTAAATTATCTAATGCTAAGTAGTTTAATCTTTAAACAGCATGATAAGACATTTCGTAAGTTGTGAATCTTGTGTGTATATTTTGGCTTTAGAAATGTTATTGTATTTTTTGTAGTATTTAAATAGACTTATAGTATAATGATTTCTTTTTGTAGGTATACTAGAGGACCTAACATCTCTTGCTGGGGACCTTACAGATCTAGTTACTCCTTCAACTCAGAAAAGAAAATATCCATGGGAGGACTTTAGTCATGATGATAAAGAAAATAGTAGTTCCTCTAGTCTCCATGGTATCAAGCTCCAAAACGTGTCCTTTAATCCAAAGTTTCCTGAAATAAAGAGCAGTGACACCTCTGAAGTTATATTTGAGAACGAGGAACCTTGCACCTCAGAAAGTGCATGTGAAAAGTCATCTTCGTCTATCTCTGAGAATTCGTCTGGTGGTTGTGCAGACCCTATGGTTTGGAAAGACTTCACTGCCATTTTAGAAACTAAAACCCCAGCTAAGAATAATCTTTTTGATTTCACAAATCACTTTAACAGTTGGCAACCCTCTGGTATGCAGATCTCATTTACCACTTTTGGCAAAAGTAACAAAAGTAATACACCACCCACTGATAATCAACTGAAGACTAAAGTAGCTGATTTGAGTGATACCCCTTTTCTGGTGAAGTCCTCGTCACAGTCTTCTCTACCTGAGACAGATTCTACAGCAGAGCAGCTTACAGGCAATTATTCTGTGAGCTCCTCAAGTGCTACTTTTGGAACACCTCAGAGACTTAAAGACATTCAACTAGTTCAGGAACGGCTTAGAGCTCTTAAAGAGAATATGAATTAGAGGTTTGATTTCATGTGGTACTTGTCATTTTTTAATGGTTTAAATGTCGACTGAAAGAATATAATGAATGAGACACATACTATGTTCCATAAAAAACGTTTCATGATACACTGCATTGAGAGATTTTTTAAGTACAACATGGAGCAGGTGACGGGTACATTGATTCTGTTTTTCATTTTGTACTGTATGTATTATGTATTTATTTTACTATTTTATCTTGCCTGCTTTAAAAGTACAAAAGATATTTTTAGGGCACTGATATTTGCATGTAGAATTTGTAGCTGTAAAAGGAGATTAGTATATTCGAAGTAGTTATTATAGTATGATACAGTACTTATAGAATAAACATTCACATTTACATTCTGATCTCATACAGTCTCATGGTGAAGGGTTATGTATGTAATTATGTAGCTAGTATATACATTTATGTCATGTATGTAATATTTAAGTATTGGTAAGGGAATTAGAGCTGTATTTGAGTTACTACAGTAGCTTGTAATTTCTTACATATACTGTCTGTATTTGTATATAAGGATGTAGTTTTTCATCATGAAATTAAAGATTATTCTTATTATTTTTATTATTATTCTTTACCTTCTGGTCTTTGTATGTGTGCTGCTTTTATTTTTTCAGTTTGAGTTATTCATTTCACTTCTGTCAAATCTCTGCCATTTCATTTTGGATCAGTATAGCCTTGCTTCCACTTTACCAAAATTTGTTTCTCTGTCAACACCAGTTTTTTTTTAAGTGGCCAATGAACTAAGTTTCTGCGAAATTCATTCTTCTTATTTGTATTTTACTCCACTGGTCCTCTAAAATAGATATACATTATTTTGAATGCACTTATTGTGTTTTGTGTTTGCTTTTATATGATGCTCTTGTTTCTGGAATGAATCTTTCACACAGTGCAATGCAACAATACCTCAAAGTCTTCATTTTTGTTATCTTGAAATTCCAGTGAAGTTGTATGGAAATTAATTATATGATACATTAAGATCTCACTTGACATGGACATGCCTTGGTACTACAGTCAGTTCTGATTTTAGGAATTGATTTTATTAGGAAATTTGATAATTTCACTCAAAATTGAAGATGAATATTTTTCAGTGGCCTTGTGAGGAGGCTTGTACATTTTTCCGTGGACTCCAAAACCTAATAACTCACTCTCTTGCACAGATACTCAAATAATTGATAGCATGTCTATACCTTTAAAAACTTTTTGCTATCCTTCAGTTTAGATAAATCTTTTTCTGTATTGTAGTACCTGACTATTCTTAATGATTTTGTCTAGGTGAAGGAGATTCCAATGACCATAAAGTGAAAGTACCACAAATCAAGTCATTCTAAACTCAGTGGCATTCTTCCATAACATGAAATCCTCATCTACTTATATAGTCAGATTATTGGAAAAATAAAGCTACATATGCATTTCACATAATTCTTTATTGATGAGATTTTCCCTCACAGATTAAATATTTTAGCTGCTTCTTTTAACACAGCTATTTAATGTAATTCAGCAGCTTTTCCCTTTAATTGAGCAGATTTGGTTTTGCAAATGCCAAACTGAATTTTCTCCAGTAGAAATACGAAAGTTGAGATTATGTAGCCAAGAAATAGCATATAAAAAGCAGCCTGGAAATAAAGACATACATTTTACACAAATATTGCTATCAGACTCTCACCAACAATAAACAAAAATTCAAAGAATGTCTGTCATTTTCACAGTTTCATGTAGCCATGTTAATGTATATTAGGAAGTATTGATCAGTGTAATAAAAAAGCTGAAAATACCATCATTTGGCTCATATCAATGGGTAAATCACTTAATTGCAGTGGATGAAGTGGTGAAAGTTATTGCAGAGAAGGCCTGAAGCATTACCTGGTCTTAAGCCCAGGTTCTTATCATTATTCAGAAGATTTACCCTATTCATATGGAGCAAGCCCACAGAGGCCATTGACTTAAAATTAAAGCTTCCAAAGAATACAGTGTTTTTTTTTTATCATTGATTTGTTGATTAAGCCATGGTTCATTGGTCATTGTTTTCAACTAGGATCGAGTCTCACCTGCAGGTAGATCAGCTTTATCGGTCGTTCCATCGGAGGAGTTTTGTCTGGTCTTGCCTTCTTCATCTTCATGAGCTCATCCTCTTTCCACTTGATGATGAGGCCTGCTTGAATCATCCTCAGGATCCTGAAAAATTAGATTTGGAAGGAGGTAATATTGATTCAACAGATTATAGACTTGGTGAAAGTGATTAGTACCATAGATATATTCATGCATACCTTTTAAGATTAAATACTCCACTTTAGGTTACAATATGCTTTCCAACATAAGATTTATTACTTTGAATCAGCATTGCTAGGTTCCACTAAAGAATATAAGTTATTTATTCAACTTTCAAAGCTCATAGAAATTTATTCTCTTGCAGTATCCATTTTTTATTTTTTTAATGTTTTTCTTACTCTCTTTCGTCAGCACTAAATATTCATTTAGAATAAGTAAAAGAAAATTTAAGTGGTGTCCAAGAGCTTAAAGACATCCATGATAAACAATCTTTCCACACTTGTTGCACTTGAATAAGTAGCTTAGCGTACCTATAATTCAAATAGGTATTGACTTCATATTCTAGAAAATCAATGACACTACCCCGGGGGACTGGGTACATTCACTCCCAGTTAAAACAAAAACCAGGTACCGCTGCATACAACCATTTTCTAGTTGATGTGCTACTTTGGAAATAGAAACAGCCGGTCCATGAGACTGGGTGATTTTAACCATTATGAAAATGAATTACTAAACATTGAGACACTTGCAGCCTGTTGAATTCATCCTTAAATGGAGCCCCTATTGCACATGCGTAGCCGATCCACATAGAGGAAAAAGTGTCTCTTCCTATGTGGAACCTCTCTATCCCATACCTCATAGCCTCCGTTTTTGCCCTCAGTGAAGGACTTATGTATAGGAACTTGTCTCTTTCCAGAACCTAGAATGAAATCAAACTTTGATTATTCTGGCAAAAAAGGTCTTGAAAGCAGTCCAGTTCATTTTGATGGTATGATTGACTGATAACCCATGTATGAAAGTAATACACATTTATATGCAATGTGTGTGTTGGTAGGGGGTGTTATTTGCATGTGTGAGGGAACAGTTTCTTAAAAAGTTTAAAATAAAAACTAGAGATATCCCATTATTTAAAATAAGGAAATTTAGTTAGAATAGTAAATTTTAATCAATACTATACACTTAGGATACGTTTGGTTAAAGAATGACACATATGCTCCTAACAGATTTTTGCTTCAAAGCAATAATTACTCCCACTGATACAAAGGTTATTCTCTCAAAGTCCAAGTCCACTGTCATTTCTCCACTAACATTTACATCCAGTTCGCTCTTTCTTCACAATTTTTTTTTTTTTATTCAGTAGAAGTCTGGCAGGTATTTGGTCTTTTAGACTTTCTCCATGCAAATGTCTTACCAGTTTATAGGCCAAGTCCCCTTGAACGAAGCTTTGATCTCGATCCTTGTGGTTGAATAATGCCCATGTGTCCTTGTAGATGCCCTCGGTTGCATACTAACAACAGAAAAAAGCTCTCGAGTTCTCTAATGTAAAAGTTTAGTTATGCAAACATTCAGACTTGAAGAAGTTTCAGTAACATTCTCAAACCTTTAAATCCCTTCCCTTCATTTTACATTTTTCCATATTTTATGCGCTCGTGATTCACTTTACAATTTGTATGAGTTTCGTCTGATTTCAAACTTAGCCCTACAGGTGCTTTCTTGCACCTACCTCTTGTTTCAGACCAGATACTTTGTGACTGAAAATTACCTTGAAAAGAAATTCCATCATTGACAAGCGGCTCGTTCCAAGGGTATATCCTTCATGCTTGACTGCCCGAGGAAGATCAGTGAGAGAGTCTACCGGCTTCTCATAGGGTGGGATAGCCAACACTGCTATTAGTGTCCCAGAATAAAGGGCTGAAAGTCCAAGAAGATGATACTGAATTTGGATATTCAAGTTGCTCATTTAATTATTTTTTTTTTATTATATTGATTTATTGGAAGTATATTTACTATGGTGAACACGTACACATACAATGCTCACAAAATTCAGAATGGGGTCATTGTATTATGATTACCTTTAGTGAATTCTTATTTTGGTTATGGTTTTATTCAAGAATGTCGAAAACAGACCAGGTCACACGAATTAACCATCGTTTTGTCATATAAGAAAAAAAAAAAAGAATTACTGTACCATAAACAATCAGGCAGAAGCTGTACCATGCAAAGAAAACGCATCTGTGTGACCACAGCGCCACTGAAATTTGATTTCCCTGGTTGATGACAGATCGAAATATGTTGAAGGTGACCGCTTGGAGAGTTCCTATGGATTCTTGTTCCAAGCAGTATTCTGTCAGATTTGACAGGACCCTCAGAATAAGACCCAGGGACAGAATCGAAAGAATGATGAGTCCCCATACCTGATTGGAGGAAGGCAAGTCCTAAAATTAAAATACAAGATAACTTACAGAACTCTTTACACAAATGGTACAAAATGTGGTAGATGAGTAAGGAGTAGAGGAGATTAAACTACACACTGATTATCATGTCACAGGGCTATATACCATTGACTGGAATGGAGAGAATACCGCAAAGGTCCGATTCTTAATTGTAGGAGCTTGTGAAATTATGGTGATTGTGTCCTGATAGTATAGGTGGGTGAAGTCTGCTGCCATTGCTCTTGTCTCTGCAAAAAAGAATGACAGTTAAGACAAAGAAGAGACACATGAATGATATGGGTGAGAACTTGTTTCATTTCATATTGTACATTTTATTATCTTATTCATCTCAAAGAGCTAAACCTCTATTTTGACTGTTCTTGTTAGTAAGTAGAGTACTGTAATATACTGTTCATTAATAGCTTCGGTATCTTAGGAGTTTCGGAATATCTGTGGGACAAGAGGCATAACGTCATGTGTTTAATGATTTTGCCTATTATTGGTCCTGTAGTTGACTGCAATACAGTATAGGCTCACTGAACGCACTAAATGTCTTGTTACAAAATTACCATCAGAAATCATCTTGAATCTCTTACAAACTTTAATTTTTCATGCTTTGGGCCATAGATTAGTTTTTAAGAATAGTTCATCACGAGGAGAGAATTGAGAATAGGTTTGTGAAATGAGTATCTAATTCGCAAGCAATCTGGTTAGAAGAAGACCGAGAAAGCATAGCTAGACGGGTTGGAAAAGGTGTTATAAAGGTTTGGCCTTAATATCTAGGTTGGTTGAAACTACAAGAAGAACAGTCGAGTAACAACTGACATAGGTGTGTTGATCTGCTACGTTTTGATACTGTACCGTAACAATATGAAATGGTTGAGGTTGTGAAAGATTTCTGTTCATCATTGATTCAGCAATGATCCTTAAGTAAATGCATTTATGTTCACGTATACTTGAAACACGTTCTTGTTCATTCACCAAACCACTCCTTTCACCTAGGCCTACAGAAGAAATGCCCCACTTCAAACCATTGAACGACCATTAATAGACACAAGACTTACTTGTGATTGCCATGTGAGCCATGGCCACGTTGATTTCGTCCCTGAGGACCATCCCAACGACGCCGGTCGCTGTTCCGTCCGGTTGCATGTCGCCCCATGTGTTGTCAATGGACTTCTTGATATCGAACCTGCAACCGGTTTGGAAGTACAGTAGGCGAATCAAATGTGTCGGGGGTTCCAAGCAGGTGGAGGGGATGCATTGTTGAAATAGCTTCAGCATCAGAAATAATGACAATGAGATGGCTCCAGCAGAGGCAGTGAGTCAAGTGAAAGGGCATTACTAAAGAACATGGTGGATTAGTAAGGTAAATAGGACTGGTGGCATACATGCAGCAAACTTTATTTCATAAGGGATTGTTGTTAATCAGGAAAATTTTACTATACATCAGTAAAGGATTTGAAAATTAATTCGGCAACGCCACATCAGTAAACAAACAAGTAAACATATCTGAAAACAACCTCCTCTTGGGAGGCAATAATTATTTCAGATGATGTAAAGAGCAGACAATTATATATTAATCGCCATTCCCGTACATGTAAATCTAACAATGATACGTCCGTATTTTACAGTAACTTTTTTCATCTGTTCATACAGAAAATGGGAAAAAGCACTTTAAAAGAAGAAGAATCAACAGAACGCCCCCTTACGTGAAGTTGAGGACGGCACTGAGAGACTTCAGGATAGAAAAGTCGATGCCCGAATACCTGTCTTGGTTCACCCCGTCCACAGAGACAGATTCGATGCTGAAGAGAGGGCAGCGTTGTTTACACCTATTTTCAATGTCCGGCCTTCCATATTCTTGTAAAGGAGATGGTTGTCGGGCATCAGAAGACGGGCCAGGTAATTCCTGCTGCGATTGTTGGCGGTGGTGATGTCCGTGAATTGCTTCCTGTGGAATCTGTAGTGGATGTTACAGTAAGTGATTGTTTGCAGTTTGTCTTTGGATTCTTAATGGTCGTATCTTATCGATCATTTGCGTTTATCAAACTTTTCAGCTTTGCTTTGTCGAAGAACGTTTGCAAATTTTTAGATATCATTAAAACGAAAGAACTGGCCTTCTGTTGCGATTCAGACATTGGATTTTAATATATTAATATTGGCCTGTTGTTCCGTTCTTAGTACAAAATTAATTTACTCATAAACTTTGCTGTTGATCAGATGGGTTTAAAAGGGTTTTAACAAACTCATGAGCTCGTATATTTATAGGGTACTTATACACATTTATTTAAGTTTTTTTATGTGGTTGCGGGCTAAAAAGTTTAAGTATTACAGCTGGGGTTTTAAACTTTCTTACTTCAGTACCTTGCCATCAAAACTGTCAACAGTGTTACCAGCCCCAAATATACCACATGTTATAGAATAATATTGACTAAGAGTGGCAAAGACTGACGAAGAAGCTATGGTAATATATTCACCTCGTGACCCCACGTAAGTCTACTCTTGACCAGAAAACCCAGAATTTTCGGAGTGATTCTGCAGTCATAAGGTTGACTCTTGTTCCCTCCCGAATTAATCCTTCAAGGCGAGGGATTAGCAAATCCGCCTCATCTCTGTCCTTCAGAGCCAGAAGCCATCGGGCTGAGTGGCTCTTGAGTCTCTTAGATTTTATCTGTAGAGGTAATGTTTATGCGCATACAGTATAGGCCTACATGACGCATACAAGAATTGGAAAATACGATATGCACAATTGTGAATACTTGACCTACTACACATTAAAATGAATTATTTTCTATGAAGCAATAAGTTTACTCTTTATTGACTGCTTTTATAAGAAGAAAGCATGAGTAGGCCTAGCCCCCTCCTCCCATTTATCAGTGAATTTAAATATAGAATATTTCTGACCAAAAATTCTCTGCCATGGATATATAGGTGATACATTATAAAATAATAGTTACAGTTTTTAGATATATTTTAGTAGATTCAGTGCACTTGTTTCCGCCATTAAATTCAACACTAAATGGGAAACAGATGTCAAATGTCCTTTTCTAAGTATCTTAATCGTAAGGATACATACTCGTATTCTTTCTTTATAACTATAGATATTATTCAGAACACCTAGAAGCAATGAATACCTTCTGGAATATCTGCACAGCGTTGTCTAATGAACACATGACCAAGAAGAGAGTTGTCCCACCGACAGACTCCAATGCCTGACCGAGCGTTTGTAGACCGACATCATAGGCCGACAGTGTGATCCCACGAAAGGCTTTGGGCAGAGTGGTTAAATTCCCCAGCCGATCTGTTGGGTTTAGACATATTTATAAAGGAGCGAAATGAACTTTAATATTTTAGCAAGACCTAAAATTGGGACATTGAATGTGAGTTATGGAGTGACATGAGTCAGTGTTAAAATTGAAAAACTGAAATGTCTGTTAGTAACAGAGTAAAGAGGAAAAAAAGGTAAGATCTTGAAATGTAAATGGTAATGAGTACTGGAATAAATCTTAGGAATAAAGGACGTAGATAAATATTGAGAAACAGAGCTAGTAACAATGAAATAAAAGGAAGATCAGAATTCATCAGTAAGCTTAACGAATAAAGCAGTAAAAAAAAAAAATTCTAGAATTCATGCAGAGCAATGGATATCATAGTAAATTTTAAAAACTATCTTAAAGTATGAGTTGAATAAAAGTAAAAAGGTCAAGTCTAAAATTGGACACGATAATTTCATGTCAAGAACGTAAGCCTACATCATTACCTTCGTTATCCTTGTCAAAGAGAATATGCAGAGACAGAGGAATGTAGCTATTTAGGAGAGAAGGGATTTCGACCATAGTCTCGACAGGTGACCTGAAAAATAAAGTTAAATTAATAAAATCGTATTGAGAGAAAATTATGTCTCGTACAGGCGTGTTGATATAGCAAGAAAAATCCAGAATGTCATGTTAAATATTGCCGCTAATTCACCTACAGGCATAGGCCTATAGGTAGTCTTTCATGTAGACATACGCTATGTATGTGTATAAAGTGACATGTCATATGCGTTGTAATCATCATAACAGAATTATGAAAGGAAAAGATAAAATTTGAATCGGATTCCCCTACAAGAATTGGCTTAGATGTTTATTACAAGTTAACATCCTTTTTACCTTTGTACTGGACATGGCTTCTCTGCCGTGCAGTGTCGTGCAGACGAGTTGAGTTGGGGATGAATCTGCTGTCCTCCGATGTCATGGAACACGACGTTTAATATGGTCCCTGAAGAGAAAAAACAAAAAAATGGAATCTCTTCGTAAAATATAAGTGAATTTCTCTCTCCCATTATGATTATTAAAATAGTTACGTGTAAGTTATTATATAAAAATAAAATGGTCCCTGAAGAGAAAAAACAAAAAACGGAATCTGTTCGTAAAATATAAGTGAATTTCTTTCTCTCTCTCTCTCATTATGAATATGAAAATAGTTACGTGTAAGTTATTATATACATAAATAGCTTTGTTCCATGTTGTCATCCATTGCTACTTTATACATACATTATATATATTATAATGACTGGCAAATTCCAGTTTATCACTTACACAAATGCAGACAAGTGTTGAGATCAGCCATTCCCAGAAGCGACTCATAGGCTCCTGAAATAAAGATAGAAGAATTTAATTAAAGAAAGTAAATTATAATAACTGCCAATTACTGCTTTCTTTTATTAGCTTTTGATTTATATGTTGCAGGACAGAACCAGTCATTTAGTTACGTTAGAATAAAACTGAGCAAAGATAGGGCAACTGTTATTTGTTGTTACGCGATATTGCTGGATATATGGGAGTGATTGTGATAAAGAAAAATTAATATTTCAACGTAATTATGAATTTAGATTCTCTTACGTTTTTGTTCGTTCGATATAACAGAGTACCCTTTGAAAACAATTAGCCTAATGTTTCTCACTCACAAACCATCTTACGGGAAGACGAATTTTTTCGAAAAAAAAGTATCGGAAAGTGCAACTAGCCTACTTAACGTTTCTGAAAGGTGAGCAGCCACAGCAACCGTTGACCGTTGACTGAAGATTATTTTCAAACTGAATCGTTTGGCGTTCCCTTCAACAAACTTAAGTTGCCAGTTGCTGTTGTCTGTAAGAAAAAAGTTTTTTAATGGTTTCTTTGTCGCTAAATCACTCTCCTAGCAGCTCAGCCATCTGATAAGATATTTAAGACTTCGTAAGTGGTTAAGTGTTAAAATCAGCGCGAGAAAGGTGGAGGAATTGTGTTCAGTTTTGTCGATTGTATTTTATCGTTGTATTAAAATTTATTGATAACCAGAGAAGTGAACGTAGGTCATTGAGACCGCTGGGACAAGCTTGGAAAAATTGTGTGCGCGCATGAATCACACACAAATCCACAAATAAACGATAGACTCACTGTATTTGGCTGTAAGTTTGAAAAGATACCTACACTATATAGGCTGTAGCATATAACTCTGGAGGTAGCAGTAATAAACGAAAAAAAAAAAGCGAAAATAAAATAAAAATGTTCCGATGAACTAGGCGTTTTCGACGTAATTCACATAAATCAGTGAGACTCCTGTGTTTTTGTTCTTTTAAAAGTACGCAGAGGTTCAGCTGGTGTCAGAGAAAGGTAGCTGTTTAACTCTTTCACACACATTACTTTTACTTTCAACTTTACGGAATAAAATAAGCAAACTGATTGTGTAGGTATGAAAACAATCATTATGAAGACAGCAATGCAAAATTGCCTTCATTGCAGAAGTATTGACCGATAATCGTATCCCGTGCATCTTGATTTTAAGCACATTTATCGAATCAAATGAAACACCTTTTTATTTATGCATATTAATGGTCTTTCGATTCCCATCTGAACTTATAGCTCACCCAATCCAGCGCTCTTACAGTTACGTTAGAGCCATTTAGAGAAAAGGTTTTCTTTGTTGCGTTAAAGGCCTTTTTTATGTCTGTTGTCAGTTGGGTCATAGAATCAAGTGTCATTGTCCTTTGCAATTAACAAAGCGTAGCCAAGTGGTGCGGTACATGGCAAATTCATTATCTTGAAAGCATATTATTGTCTTTTCTAATGCGTGTGGCCAGTTTCATTTATGCTGGAATTTTAATGGAACAAAACTGAGTCGTATTTTTTATGTTTGTGATATTGAGTGCTGTTTCTCATTACTCTTATTCGGTCTCTTGGTGACCAACATTCCGCCTTGCGAAATAAATGAGAATCGCTTTCTCTCGTCTTATTTATTCTTTTTGGTAATGTCTATCCTTATTTTAGTTTTTATTATCAGGATATTTTATTGCAAATGGATGATCTCAGTTGTATTTGGAAATACATGATAAAGTCTCTCTCTCTCTCTCTCTCTCTCTCTCTCTCTCTCTCTCTCTCTCTCTCTCTCTCTCTCTCTCTCTCTCTCTCTCTCTCTCTCTCTCTCTCTCTCTCTCTCTCTCATGCACACTTTGTTGGATAGGCCATCTTAACAGAATTGATGACAGTCGAATTATTTTTTAAAAAATCGAAATTTAACAATTTTGGATGTCTCTTACATACAATATCTTTTCTTTTACAGGAAATGTCACTGTAGAGGCAGAGGGATAAGCAGAGAGGTCACGTTACTACGCTAAGTAGCAGTGTTGTAGTAGAGGCCACATCTTCCTAGGCCAAGGTCTAGTCTGAAGAAGCCAAGACTGAGTCTGAGTCTGCAGCACCCGGAGAAGCCTAGACTAAATCTGAATCTACAGCACCCGAAGAAGCCAAGAATGAGTCTGAATCTACAGCACCTGAAGAAGCCAAGAATGAGTCTGATTCTACAGCACCTGAAGAAGCCAAGAATGAGTCTGAATCTACAGCACCTGAAGAAGCCAAGACTGAGTCTGAGTCTGCAGCACCTGGAGAAGCCTAGACTAAATCTGAATCTACAACACCTGAAGAAGCCAAGACTGGGTCTGAATCTACAGTACCTGAAGAAGCCAAGACTGAGTCTGAGTCCGCAGCACCTGGAGAAGCCAATAATGAGTCTGAATCTGCAGTACCTGAAGATGCCAAAACTAGGTCTGAGCCCAACCTTAGGATTCATCACCTGAATTCGTTTCAGTCAAAAATTCAACCACTGTCAATGAAATCAATCACTGTCAAAGAAATCTAAACTAAATAATAAAAAAGCTGCATGCAATTTTGTTAAATAATTGAATTTTCTTAGGTGCTTAAATAATTTCAAACATCAAATTATACCTTTGCACATTCCTCAGTAGTTATCTTTATAACCAAAAGGTTACTGTTGATGTACAACGATGTGGATTGTGAATGTAGCTAGGAGTCTGCTTTCCCAAAGTCTGTGATGCAGCCCTGCTTTATACCCAGATATTTTTTTGATGTAGCAAGAGTCTCCGTTCTAGCCAAAAAGCATTGAGGAAACAGCATAAAACTGATTGCATAATGTTCAAGTGACTGCTTAGATATCAACACGTAAATAAATAATGAATTAGTATTTTATCACTGATTTTTCTGTGAGTCAGACAAATCACAAATCACTTTTCTCACTTAATTGCCACCAGATGTCGTCAAGGATGTGATGTCATTGTTTCTCTGGTTCCAGCCTGGCAAATGAAAACATTAGGATACATTTTTTTAAAAACTGGACTTCTTCATTTAGTGTATAGTAATTTGGATATCAGTAACTGGATGTTTATAAAGGTGGTACCGGCATTCCTTTGTTTTTCTCTTACCAGATGTTTATAAGGTTGCCTAGGAAACCTACTGCATGGCAGTTCCTGACTGGTTGAAGGACGTACACTTAGCTGGAAGGCTAAACAAACCTGAGTTGGAATCTTGTGAGAGAAGTTCTCCTATTTGATTATCAGAGTTTACCCAGCAGAACCTGGCATCCCTGGCGATATTTTTGACAAGGTAAGACTCAGGTTTTAGGTGACTGCTTTCTTGAAAGGGGCGAAATTGTTTTTATTTTGGGCTCAGCGCTTAGCATCTTGTGGTGGGAAGTAATTTACACCTTATACTTATAATGTATTTTAGCTGCTTTTCGTTATTTTGTTTTTAAAGGGGGGTTAGACTCGTGTGTCTGTATATCATATCCAAGCATTGATTAGGACATTTCTTTATTTACATCATAGATTCTTGAGAAAAAAATCTAAAGAAAACACGAAAGACTTGAGGGTTTGTCGATCCAATTTTCTCATTTTTATGGGCTTTATCATATTACATGTTTAGTTTGGGTGTTCCTCCCTTCTGCCCTTACTTTGTCCATGAGCCTATCCTGAATTTCCGAAAACTGAATGAGAGGAAAACTGGCCCAACAAACTGTTGTTATGCAAGATCCAGCTTGACCTTTCAAGACAAGCTTGCCACAATAGTATCTGATTGTATGAAAGATACACTCACAAGTTAGGCTGCTTGAGAAGGACTGGGCCCATGGAGTTATTTTATCCATAATTCATGGAATAGCAAGTGGTGTCACTGTGGTTACTGAGAAGTATATTAAGTATAACTGGCGAACTTGACTTAAAAAGTATTAGGGAATTTTCGAATATCAAAGAGACTGAGCCGATCAAGATTATTATCCCATCCGACTTAAATATGGAACTTTTAGAGCTCTCTTGGCTCTCCTAATCTTTCAGTTCATCAGCCCAAGAGCGACGTTTGCATCAACCTCAGTGCGTAAATTTAGAGGATAAAGATGTATTGTTTCTTGAGGATAGAGTACTCGTCCATTCCGTGGTGGTAACTGATTTGCAATGTATAATAGATTTATTTTGATTTTTCATTGTTTTTATGAAATTAGATTAGTGTATCCGTAAACCATGTTTACAAGCGTCAACACTGTGTCATTGTTTCAGATAAGCCGCAGTTTCTTGCGGAAACAATTATAAAGCACAAAGTTTACAAGATTCGTTGTCTCAAAGTTTTAATTCTTTAAACATATCTGATGGTTATCATATCACTGACCCATTCTTTTTCAAACTTACCAAAGATATTAGTGCCCTGACAAATAATGAATGAGTAAATTATCGTAACGGTAACCATGGCAACCAATGTTTACAGTTGAAAAATGGATGCCAAGGACCCTTAAGTAAGGTGCTTTTTCTTATAAAACACCGTATTCGATTTTTCCCAAAGTATATCAGACAAATTTATTACGTAGTAAAATTGTTATAAGTGTTATTAAATATGTAATACGAAAAACAAAACAGCAGATCGGGTGATTCGATACAAGGAAATAAAGTATTTTTAGAGGAAAATTGAGACCATGTATTGGCTACACTTGTGAGTCTCACGTTCTTTTATTCGTATAAAAATGACTAGCTGGTTACTCTCCTGACACAATATTCCGTAGAAGGCGTGGCGTTTCTGATTTTGTTCGTGATATTATAACACCTCTCTCTCTCTCTCTCTCTCTCTCTCTCTCTCTCTCTCTCTCTCTCTCTCTCTCTCTCTCTCTCTCTCTCTATATATATATATATATATATATATATATATATATATATATATATATATATATATATATATATATATATATATGTATGTATGTATGTATGTATGTGTGTGTGCTTGTATGTATGTATATGCTGTATTTGTGTCAGTCAATAGATCTGCTATAAAAACATAAGCTGATCATTCTTAAAGGGGAATGACAAAAGGAACGTGAAAAAGAGGCAACTTTTTGTTGATACGTTTAATTTTTATTGCCTTTATTGAACGCTGAAGCTCATGATACAGTTTCTGTTAACCTCATAGGCCTAATTACAGTATAGTGTGGAAGTATTAGGTAGGACCTTGCTGTGGCTGTTTATCTTGCGTATAATTGTAACATTTGTAGTTTTCTGTACTCTTGTCTGTAGTGGTGGGTAGTTGTATATTGTTCTGATGCAATCAGGATTATAATTTTGTCACTCTCAACTTTGTGTCTGTACCAAAATAACTCCAGCTGTTGTAACTTGCGATTAAACTACGTCTGTAATAGCGGGTTGTTGGTTTGACCAATCAGGCCTGAAGTTGATGACATCATCATTAACCAATGACTGCTTAGAAACTTGGTTAAGCGAGTTGATGCACATTGCCGGTGTCTTTATCTTTTTATAACAGATTTAGCGATAGACCTACACATGGTTACAGTATCTGTCAGACAAATCCTTTTTATAGATAGTACTATAATATAACTCCTAATATAATAATCGCAAATGAACCTTCACTTTTTTAAGAAAGTTATTCATTTCGAGAATGATGGGCGTGACGGTTACCATGGAAATCAATGTTTACAGCGATAAACTAACAATTCCAAGGACTCTAGAGTGGGGATTTTCTTATGAAAAACTATATATAATTTTTGTACAAAATACCTAGAAAATATTTAATAATTTGTCGTATCATTTAAAATATAATTAAAACTATTTTGTTAATAACAACAACAGATCAAGACCTTTGATGAAGTCAAATAAAGCATTTTCAGAGGAATAACATAACCAGCCGTTGGCTATACTTCTGTCACCATGTGCTTTAATTCGTAGTAAAATGACTAGTTGACTACATTTTGTAATAAAATGCTGAATAACGCGTGATGTTTCTTATTTTCCAAGTGTCATTCTAATAAATATATATATTATATTTGTTGTTTTGAAGTTAATTGATAATAGTCAGCCACAAGATATAATAAATAATGATTTAAAATTTTTGATAAAAAGATACTTGGAAGCTACATCTATGCCTAGCTAGTAAACACAGACAACCACCAATCAGTGATCAAGTTGGTAACATCACTCTTACTCAATGACATCACTATTAACCAATGCAAAGCAAACATAAAAAAATTAAGTTTTCTTTGTTTGAAAAAGTTACAAGAGAAAATGTAATTTTGGAAGCGTTCACATTACCATTCCTGATTCCTGTTTGATTTTGCAAATAATATTTACCAAGACGTGATGATATTAAGATGGAGTGCTCTGGAAAAATTAGTAAGTGTTTTTCACCGTTGTCTTTTTGAAAAGTGAAATCACGTTCATGTTAAATTTCAGGTGACTCGAAATTTAACATTGTTGTTTCAGTTATATACCGGTAATTCGTTTTTTTTTATCATTAGTCTAGCTTTTTTCTTTATTTACTTTGCCGGGGATGCTGTTACTAGTTCTATAGCTTATTGGATATGAATACTATTAATTAACGTTACCGTAACCCGATTTCAAACATTAGTTACACACTACATGTATTATTATTATTATTATTATTATTATTATTATTATTATTATTATTATTATTATAAATGAGAACAAAATGAAACACTTTTCTTGTGTATTATAGTTAATGATGTCATGGTTGTATTTCAAATTTTATTTATTTCTATTGTATTGTGTCTATATTCTAAATTATATCTGAATTTTTATCAATCTATTTTTTTTAGTGTCTTATGATTTGTAAAATTAGTGCCATATATCATGAATGATACATAGTATTTCGCTATACAGCATCAGGCACAAAGGTTTCTGCCTATGGTACTAGAAAATGGAGTAGAACACAGGCAACAACATAGAGGGCGCCATCGTCGACCAAGGACTTTAAGACGACATTTCTGGAAACATCACTTCCTGAATTTTTTATCCTTGTTCGTCAACGGTGAAGATCCAAATTCAATTTACACTGGGTCTTGGTCGAGAAAGGTGCATTGAAGATTTTCGATTATTTAAGTGAAGTTTGGAAGAACATTGATATCAATGTGAGTGTTCTTTGTCGTTTAATGTTTAGGTAACCAGTATGCGTTGAAATTTCTGGGTGCTGAAAATTTTACGATGCTCTAGTTGCTGTTGTGATATTTAAGTGGATTTGAAAGGTAGCTTTCTTGACCGACGATGTGGGATAAAAATAAATTTCCTCTTACCGTGCTGTAAGGTGTGTTCGGTACAGCAAGAAGGTTCATGGTTAGATTGCAACCTTCATGAACATACCGTCCTGTGTGCTTTTGCTAGGAAAGTGTAACTGTAAATTATTCTATAGGTTATTAACATCATCTTGACAGCCTTCATTTGAAAGTTTTACGCTCTTTCGTGGCGTAGTCGCTATGGTTCTTAATTGTGTTGGTAACTTGAACTTGGCTACTTAGTCCTCACATGAAATATCCTCGTGTGCTGCTTCATGTTTTGAAATCTGTAGCAAGTATTTAAATAACTACATACAAGTACTGGAGTCCGATAAACTACTTTGCTAGTCTTAAAGTCAGAGTAAATATCTGCTGTTGCATCGTTACTGTCATTATTACTTTAGCTTTTGTGCAGTAAATTGTGGTCTGATATAAATTACTGTAGGTCTAAGGCCTTATGCCAGTGATGTAAATGGTTTTTTTCAGTTTTTATATTTCAATATCTGCATAAAAGTTGTAGTCAGTGTGTTTTGCAGGGGCCAACTATAGTCTCCCTAGCGTACTTGGTCACAAGGTAACTCGTGGATTGCGGATACCCTTTCATTATTAAGACCTTGACCTGTTATAATCCTCTTTGGTATTTCCTGGTTTTGTTTCTCTTGTAAATAACTGAGTTCAGCGCTAACTCTTTTAGAAACGTTATCATAAAGATATGTGAGCTGAAATTAAATGAAATTTAAATATAAACTATCACCAGGTGACACTCTCCCTCCTTTAAATGTCAATTAATAATTTTGGACTGCTGTTTTTCACATCACTTCCAGTAATTATTAGGCTCGTTTTCTTCTTTTAATCAGTAGAGTTTTTTTTTCGTTTCTCTGGGTTTTTCTTGCATTTTTTTGTCGAGGTTGTTTCACGACTGCACAAATGTCACTTGAAAAATCTTTGTCTCTGATCTCTCTTTCTCTCTCTAAATCTCTCTAAGTATAATAAGATTTTTATTTTTAAATTATTATTTTCATTATTTTATGCCATAGTTTTCCTATGCTTTATTATTTTATTACTTGAAGGTACATTGGTCTACCTTTAGGAATTAAAGTGTTCATTAATTTATTATTCATTTGTTTGAGGCTGATGCTTCGTTTTGGCGAGATATCCGTTGCTCCTTGTGTTGACCTAGAGGTCCTTTAATGGAATGGGTTATAGGTACTATAAGGCTACTGACTCAAAACTATAATTTTCCCTCACCATCGCCTTTGGGTAAACGCAGGACCCACTCTATGGCAGCACGTGAGGAAAGCGGTGTCACATTTGTTTTAATATTTTCATGTTTTATTTCTAATAATTATCATCATAAAACGGCCCTCAGTTATAATGAGATGTTTCTAAATAAAGCCTTATTTTAAAGAATCGAAAGGGAGTCTTCAATAGCCATATTTGCACAATGAGGAAAATACATTTGGCATCGCTCTTTCACCCCCACCCCGAGACCCTCATTTGACCAAGTACGCTGGGTAGACTATAATACCCAGCTTTGAAGTTTGTGGGGGTAATTTCTATAAGCCAACAGCAGGCCTTTTGTAGAAAGGATGTATCATTACGATTGCAGTAGCAACCCCCAATACTTCCATGTTATTTAAGAGTCTAGTTTTTCTTAAAGTGCGTTGTGTTGGGGCGGAGGGAGCCCTGGTCATTTCGGCCGTATGGGTGTATATAATAGTTTGATCCCAAACTGGCTAAACACGGCGTCCCAGCTTCCGCCATGTCTTACGGCCTAAACTTATGACCTAAGTTGTGACGGTCTAACAGGTTCCCGGCCAAAATTATTACGGTCTAATCGTCCCGAACTCGTGTGGAGAATGTTTATCATATTTCTTTGCTTACACAGTGCTCTGACAAGGTAACTAGAACACAGGTCACTGGACTGAGGTAACTTAATGGTAAAACAGTTCTATTCAGTTAGGATTATATTGATGTAGAAACATTGTTTGGATGTTGCCAGTCAACCTTGTCTAAAAAAAAAAGAATACATTCAGCATGTCTCCAGCACTGCCTCTTGATGGAAAGTAAATATTAATTTACTGGGAATCCTTACAAATTCAATTTATGTATCCCAGACCCACAGGAGACACAGGATCTGCCCTTATAGATGTGTGAATTGTCTGGTGAATGTTCTGTTTCACAGCCACCTGAGTCCTTAGTTCTAGTTCAGTGTGCACAAATATTGATTAAATCAATACAGAACCAAAACTGAGTAATTTGAGACCTATAGAAGCATCCTTGAAGAATACTTCCAAGTTCAACAGATTTACGTTAGTTATCCCAGTATAGACTATCCAGAAAGTTGAAATCTTTGATTGTACACTTGAGAAGTCGTCCACTACAGTCTTTTCAAGTCGTTACTTAATAGATTGTATTGCTAGGTCTAACTTGTTTAAAGGAAGAATTATTTTATCAATATTTATATTGAAAGTTTACAGATGCATGGGAAAAATTTTGGACTTTATAAGAGATTTGAGTTGCATTCAACTGTTTCGTTGTTATGTGGGGTGACGTACAAGAAATCTGGCTCGTTCAACGTTTCTGGTAACTCTTCCTTTATATCGTTACGACTGGACCCGACATCTCTGATGAATTACTGTAGAAATGATAAAAGGGTCCCTGGCGCATTTGAATTCCTTTTAGTCTTTTGTACAGAGGAACGAAATGTCTGAAATCTATGAGGTCTTCGTATCCTTGGAAAAGAACTTTCTTAGTAAGTTAAAATCAGAATACCACAAGGTTTATGCGATAATGGTTTCTGTACATCTGTTACATAGGTTTGACTTTGCCTCGCAAAAAATCATTACAGTTCTCAGTTTACCATGTTAGAGTATGTAGTATTTTGAAAAGTGACTTGGGTGTTGTGGGTATGTACACTAGTGTAAAACACACGTTCTGGTTACATGAATTCTTCCCCTCTACAAAAAGTTGTATACTATAGTGTGCAAATTCAAGATAGTGTAACGCAAGACGTATAGTTAGTGCTTATAATCGCGATTTTCAGTCATGATCATTTGATATGCCTAATAGATGGTTTCTTTTATTCATGCAGGTTTGTTCGAGTGATCGGTTCGACGACAACGTTTACAACCTAAATGTTAATGTTATGGATTGATCATCTTAAATGGGGTGTAACGTTTACGATCACCTGTTAGAAAACGGTAAGGAATATTTTACAAAATTAACCTAATAACTAGAGTCTAGTCTTTCCTGTTAGGCAATTAATTAGAGTGTATTTTTTCCCACTTGGCGGAGAATGAAACTATTTTTGAAATATTGTACTTATGTTTTCCGGTAAAATATTTTTCTTTAATTTGGTTACAGTAATTTTAACTTTTTGGGACTGGTAGTTTGAAAATTATGGTTAAACGTTCAAATTTTGTATTCCAGCAGAATGTTTGAATTCATTTAAAATTCTTCTGTAAATAAAAATCCTTATTTTATGGTTCTGCATTTCCGACGAATACTTTCCTAGTGAACAAAACTGGATATCCTGTTTAGTTGTTCCAGCCATCTGAACTTGTCATTTTAAGCAGAAACTTACATTGGAATGTGATCGGTTTCATTACTTCAGTAATGAAGGACTGTATTTTAGTAACCTTGGAGGATCATCATTCTGGGTTACATGTTTCCTTTTGTTTGAAACTGAATCTTTCACTTTTGGAGAACTCCGTAGTGGGGGAAGCGAGTGCGTCAGTGCAACTCATGCGGTGATGCATTACTTAAAGTTTGGTAAAACTAAAGTATACTTAAGGTTCTAAGCAGCGTCCATTCGGCTCCTAGCTGTAACCCTTTTCATGCCTTTTACTGTACCTCTGTTCATATTCTTTCTTCCATCTTACTTTTCACCCCCTCCTAACAATTGTTTCATAGTGCAACTGCGAGATTTTCTGCTGGTACATCCTTCAGACCTTTGGACGACCAAATTTCTTTTATCGCTGAATGAATTCATAGGTCCCAGCGCTTGGCCTTGACCCAAAATTCTAAGTGCCATTCCACTTTTGAGGAAAGCTCAAGAAAGAACAAAGATTTCTATTATCTGCATAGAACAAACATTTGTTTGAAAAGTCATCTGCTTGGTCCACTTATTCAGCGAGTGTCTTGTTTTGACCAAAACCTAGATCCATGAGATGAGGGGGGTTAGCAGTATGTCAGGCTGTTAATCTGGCTTTCTATTAGATCATACAAATCTTTGTCAAATGGATCACCTCAACATATTCCACCTGCCTTATAGATGGGGACATCAAAAAATTGTCTACATTCAGATTTGTCTGTGTAGCCAACAGGCCGAGTCAGTGACATCCCATTAAACTTTCTGGCAATGGAGCATTCACTGCTCAGTGTCCGTTCTCCATAAAGCGGGAAACTTGAACAGGTTCAAATCCTTACAAAAAATGGTTAGTAGTTAACTTCCGGGGCAGCTGACAGTGATTGTCCAAGCAGATAAACATATGAGTTGTATGTCGATTAAGAATAAAGTTTGTCACTGCATTAGTTCTAACGTACTTTTATCATTATTTGCTGCAGTTTTTACTTAAATTTATTTCATATTAGCCTACTTGCTTCCATTTAAGAGGGACAATCCTTCTGCGTTTTGTAATTTGGTCACATTGTGGAGAACCTCGCACCTTTTCAGTGAGGTAATAACCCTGGTCTACTGGGGAGACTTTAACAATTTCAGTAATTTCTGTTGGTACCTTTGCTCAAATCTACTAAATATTTATGATTTCCAGTGCCAGTAATTTGTTGGTACCTTTGCTCTACTAAATACTTATTGCTATGGTTTGTGTACTATGATAAATTACTTGCATATGATGGTTGATTTAAATTTCATTCGGGAAAATCTTTCTTCAATGTAGCTCGTTTATTGTAATTTCACCACCACCAAAAGTAAATGTGATACTACTGGTCTGATTTCAGTTTACAAATAATAATTAGTAAAATCATTTAATATGAAAATCTAAAATGGCGTTCATTAACGCATTTTTTTTTTTAACATATGTCATTTAAGATTAGCCAAATAAAATTGTCAGTCTAGGACTCAACTGCAATTTCGCTAATTTAACTGATTGATTGTGGAGTGTTAGGAAAAAATTGGGGCTATTAAAAAAATTGGGACTATTAATAAATATTAAGTTGGATAACTGATTTATTTCTGATCAAAAATATTTTTTTACAATGCAGAATGGGGCTCCCAGTAATCTCCTCGTCGTCCTTCTCCCAATACAGCCCCCCTCCATCAACTGGCTCTAGGACAATATTTCACACTCGCCATCCTCCAAAAGAATGGAAGAACATTCATCATGTGAGAGAGAACACACACCACTAAACGTACCACACGTTTGCTGCTATTCTGCAGTTATTGAGTGGTTTTACTGTCGCCTGAAAGGAACCACTGTATAATGGTCGATTGAAGTCCGTTATAACACAGACGGACGCAAGGCATTCAAGCTAGTATCGACATGGATTTTGAAGCAGTTCTGCTATGGATGATGATGTTATTACGTCGAAGAAGGAGACGTCATAGGAAGAGGGTGTTTTGGGTCCCAAATGCATGGTAAATTTCGCATCTCTTCTATAAACACCTCGGTGTCAAATGAATCTTCAGTTGTTCCCATGGCAACGAAACAGCAGTATTCATTGTCGGCAGCCACCGTGAGAGTTATGCTCAACCACACACGACGAGTGTTTTGTGGGTGATACCTCCCACTCATTGCGACAGCAGTCGTAATCTACTTCAGTAATAAGCGTTTTCTGTATGAATAACCAACATCCCACATCATTATCACTGGTTTGTGGTTTTGTTTCTATCGATGTCTTTCAGCTGTGGCTGGAAGAACACCACACCATCCCTAAATAGAAGCTGGAAGAACACTTCAAATCCATCAACCCAGTCCTCACTAACGTTCAACAATGGTTAGAAGAACACTCAAGTCTGATTCCCTTGGTCGTCGGTTTTCAGTACTGGCTACAATAATACTTCGACCAGTCCAGTCCTCATCATCCTTCAGCAGAGGTTGTGAAAAAACAGTTCAAAGACAGCCTCGTCCATCTTCGACACTAGATGCAAAGTCTTCAGAGTAGGCCAGTCAGTGTCTTTCATGAGTTGCTGGAAAAACTGAAGGTTCCTCAGTCCTCTAGTCTACGGCTACCAGTCCTTTCGTTGCAGTTGCTGGACTGCAAGAATATCAGAATCTGTCTGCTCATCTCTGCCTTGTCGATTCTTTCCGTGGAAGAATCCTAAAATCTTTCAGTCTAGTCATCGTCGTCCTTCAGCAGTTGCTAAAACATTCATCGTTTTTTCCCAGATCCTGGTTGCTGAAAGAACACCAGAGTCCTTCGATTGAGTCTTCGTCGGTTTTCATGAGTTGTTGGAAGAACAGCAGAATCCTTCACTCCAGTCTGTCTTTAGGCAGTTGCTGGAAGAACAGCAGAATCTTTCACTCGTCTTCGTCGTCTTTCGGCAGTTGCTGGAAGAACATCAGAGTCCTTCGGTTGTCTTCGTTGCCGTTCAGCAGTTGCTGTAAGAATACTAGAATCCTTCACTCCAGTCTACGTCGTCCTTCAGCCGAGTATTCATCGTTCTTCAGCTGTTGCAAAGGAACACAGTCCCCGTGTCTCTAAAGCCGTCTTTCATATGTTGCTGGAAGAACAGTAGAATCATTCATTCAGTCTTCCTCGCCTTTTTTTTGTTGGAAGAACATCAGTCGGTTTCTTCAGCATAGTTGCTGGAAGAACAGTAGAATCCTTCAGTTCAATCTTCGTCGTTTGCAGGAGTTGATGGAGGAATACTAAGGTTAAGTCTTGTTTTAGTCGCCCTTCAGCTGTTGCAAAGGAACACACGTGTCTCTAAATCTGGTCTTCTTTGACTGCCATATTTTCAGCAGACCTTTTTTTTTTTTGTCGTCTTTCTTCAGCATAATGGGAACTGGCGTCATCTTGTTATTACGTTTACCTTTAAAATTGTGACATATCTCACGTTGTCTTTCAATTATAAACTAAAATCGATGATGTTTAAAATACAATAATTAATTTAAAATTGCATAAATAAAATCTAAGTAATATAAGGAATTTCAATTTAACCTAAATTCTGATATATGTTCACGCAAGTGTCATGTAGTTCATTTTCAGACACGACAAAATTTGTTAGCCATAAGCAACTGCAGACTCCTGAAAGCAAGCTGCTGATGAAATTTAGCACAGAATTCCCAACCTTTAAGACCAAGCTCTAGTGTACCCATTTACCAGGGGGAATATTGCAATATATAGTGGAATACTTTTAATACAGGAATTTAAAAACGGCAGCGGGCCACTGGATGTGGGATGCATACTTCGAACAATTTACATCATTGAAATCAATCATAGAAAATTATTTAAGACTGATTTCAGTTACACAGCAATTGGAGATGGTGGACCTCATCAACTTTCATAGAAAAAGACTGCACACAGCAATTGGATACCTCTCCAAAAATATATTCATTTAAAAACCTGAAAAAACATCCAGCATAAGAAAACTAAAAGCAAATCTTCACCAAAGCTTGCAAGTTGTTGTTTCTCTCTCTCTGCAATAAAAAGAAGTTAGTCTTTTGTGAATGTAAGAGTCAAGAACTCTCAAACTAGTGAAATGGACATACCTAATGAATGATGGGTTATCTCTTTCCAAATGAAGGCGCAGTAAGATATAGGTTATGTGAAGTTCGGTCACCTGAAAAAGTTATCTAAAATTAACCTTACATCCCAAACACAAACCAATAAGATGTGTGAGTGTTGCAAAATATGCCACAGCAGATGGTTAAAGCAACATTCAATAGTGTACTGTAAATGTAACCGAGTATGCATTGTATAAATTTTCCTTGTTCCACATATCACACAGTCCTATCTGAAATCTTCCAATGAGAAATACAATACTAGAATATAAAAAAGCAAATTTATCAGGTTTATCTGGATGTTTTAATGAGAAATTTTAAAATACTAGAATATACAAAAACATAAAATAACACTGCAAACGACCATAACCACATTTTGAAGTTTTGCAATAATTTGCTGCCAAATGTAAAAATGTAATGCAAGATTCGGGGTTTTACATATTGTAAATAGAGCAACGGTAATCGTGCTTACCTTCGCTCATCAAACAATACCGAATTAACTACGAAGTCGCCTCGTTAACATAGCAAGGTTTCACCCACAGTGACGACGTAACTCACCCTAAACCAGATTTACCGTTATCTAACCACTGTTTGGGTTGTCAACCATCACCAACCTAGATTCACAGTGTTTCTTTCGGATTCTTAAGATTTCCTACCTCCAAGAATGAGTTATAAGTTAGTTAGAAAAAAAAAAAAAATCTGAGATGAAGTCGCTTAGTATGAATATTTCCTAAATGTAATGCGTTTAGACCAGCTGGTCACAGCAATTGAACTAAAGAATCCAAAATTTCTATCAGCAATCGGAAGCAAAACTAAACGTAAATTTTATCTGTATAATTTCCGAAAAGCAATATTTTTCTATTTCCATTATAGCTTTATATATTCTCCTCTACCAGCGGTTATCCATAAACGATAGTCTACTAAGAGTTCAAGGAAGTGTGTTTTTATCATTTTTAAGCAATGTCAAGAATGCTTCTCTATTTTGTTTTGCATCTACAAACGAAAGCTTACTAAGGGCTTACAGGCAATAAGCAAGAGGCCTAAGCTGCATCAGCAATCAAAAGTAAGATTAAAAAGTTTCAACAGTTGGATTGAACCCTAACAGTTTAAAGAGACAGGGGCTATATTGCAAGCAACCTAAAAAATTAAAGGACGAACTGTATACATTAACTCATTCTGAGCGGCCGCCCCAAAAAAAAACTGTGAACTGTTAAATGTCAGTTATGAGCTCACTGAACTATCACAGGGGAGCTGTACATCCTTGCATGCATCCAAAACTCACTGGCGAGCAATATAATCCCTAAGCAATCTGGAAGCCGTTGAAATCAGTTGTACGCTGATTCACCAAACTCAATCAGCAATAAGCAGCTTCTTAAGCTATCGCAAGGTAGCTACATCCTGACTCTTTAAGCTATCACGGGGGAGCTACATCCTGACTCTCTAAGCTATCACAGGGGAGATATAACCTGACTCTACGCTATCACAGGGGAGCCAAATCCTGGCTCCCTGCACTTCCTAAGCCATCATTTCTGAAGAGTTTGCAATCTAAGCCATCCTTGGCAAACTATACATTCCATTACCTGTCAAAACAACCACTGTCATGATGGAATGCAATTCGGTCGTTAGGCCGGGGCACACACAGCTTCCTTTTAAACTTATCCCAAACCTTACATTTCACAACAGGAAGGTCCTTGTTCCCTCATGGTTGCATTTTCAACAAACCCAAACCCTAACCCAGGTTAAGTTGCTACAAGAACTTTGTAACCTACAACTTTCTCTGTGGTATAATATTAAAATAATGTACTCACAGATGCATGTCCTATCTAAACTGTCACTAAAAGTAGGCCTGCACCAAATTCATTTATCTGTACTCTCATGATAAAGGAAGAGGTTAAAACGCCACTTGTGAAAATAAGGCAGAGAGCATTTGAGACTTTCCATTCGGCATTATTCAGGTTTATAAACAACTATCCGTAGTAAATGCAGCACTCACAAGTCAGTCACTTTGAAACTTAAGAAAGTCACTTGAAAATCAAGGTATCAGTCACTTAGGTGATGGTATGCAACTTCATCATTAGTCCCAGGTAAAACGTACATCCTAACCTAACCTTTACCTAGGATGTATCATCCTACCTGGAAGGGAGAGGTCCTCAGTTCACCGAAAAAGTTTCCGCCTCCTTTTTCTTTCCTTGAACTTATTCCTGTTTACACAAGCAATGATTCAGGTTCCCTCAGGCCCGATAGTCCGAAGGTCCGATAGTCGTAGGTCTAAGCCGGCATTCCGAGGCAAGCGTCCCCCACCCCCGCCTGATTAATCCCCCGCCTCCATGGCTAATACGGCAAAATTGTAACCAGTAAACACCCCTAGGGTACGTTATGTTGGTATTTTTATGGGTGTTTAGTGGTTACAATTTTGCCGTATTAGCTATGGAGGGGTGGGGGGCTGATTACAGTCCGTCGGACTATCGGGCCTTCTGACTTTCGGACCTTCGGACTATAGGGCGGTCACCCAATAATTCAAGACACCCTAAACATACCTTACTTACGACAACCTTTCAGGTGTTGGTATTACCTCTGCAGTTAAAGAAACTGTCTAGATAGTCCTGTGTGATTAATTAGTCAGTAATGATTCGTCTAAAATTTCACTTATCATGTGTTCTGCCAAAACTTTCTCGGGTGACCGGCAAGCGGCTTAAACTCTGAAAAATGAGTATGGGCTGCCTATTGCAAATTTGTTTTAAGCTACCTGAATGCCACCTAACCAGTCCCAGATGCAACACCTTAAGTTAACTAATGTCCTAGATGCACCTCGAGCTAACTAAAGTCTCCCAGCTAACTGAAAGTGTCTATGTACAGCCCTAAGTGACCAATAGCCTACCGACCCTGTTAACAGTACATATCAAAACCTGAATTAATTTTTACAAAGCAACCATAACTTAGTAAACGTTTAGAGAAAATTTAAAAGCCTTGACTTTACTAAGCAGTTACAAGAACCTTGTAACCTACAAACTTGAGCATTGCTATGATATTTTATAAGTGCTCATAGCTGTACATTTCCTCTAATTGATCCCTAACCACTTCTAGTGGTCATTTACATGACCTCTCCCATGGGAAGATGTTACAAACCTCATACGTCTGAATGAGAAAAAATACTTTGATTAAATATTCCGACAATAAAACAACAATCTAGAGAGAGTTCACCTCTGGCAAGTCATTAAGAAACTGAGTTTGTACTTTACAAAATCAAAGCATAGACCACATCCCTGCCTAACCTCACATACGATGGAGCGTCCTTCCTGGTGGGGAGGAGAGTTCTCTTCACTTAGGAGTTTCTCCTCCCCTTTACCTTCCTTCATCTTATTCTCTAACTTACATTTTAAAATTAGAAGGGTTAAGTTCCCCATTTTGTTTTCAAATTGTTCCATCGTTCAAGCATTTCGTGCAGACATATTCACAGTTCCCTACTAAACATTCACGGTACGTTCCTTAAGAATCATGGGTTCCGAGCCTAATAATTTTCCCAAATTAAAACCACTTATAAATTTCTGGTAGAAATGCTATATAGACTAGCTATGACCAATAGTATGTTGGTCAATCCGCACAGCAGGCACCTTCCAATCAATACAAATGATTTTAGCTGTTAATATCTCACTCAATATGACAATCTGTTTCCTCTAACCCCGGTTAACTAATATACAGTACGACTTACCAAATTAGGCACAGTAAAACACACTTCTCTGCCGAAAACCTCTTGACTGAACACACAAAGCAGGGAAACAAGAGTTAGAGAGGACATTGCTGGTTAGATCAGCTCTGGCGAGAACAGAAAGAATACTGCTCCGCAGAAACAAAAGACTACGCACCCTTACGTCAAAGCACTCAGCGGTTAGCTGACGTAACTTTCGGTACCGCACAAACTACGAGAATACGGTGCAATTTTCTTCGACAGGGAAGCCAATTCTTGTTGAGCAGCCAACGACGACGTTGTCAGCTTCACTGTGGTTCTGCATTGTGATATACTGTAGGTGCCATTTGTCTTTTTGACCGAAAATTCTTCACAGTGTTTTAAATCTAAGCAGTTTTAACGGTTCCCCATCATCACTTTTTTTTTACGATATCGTTCTAGAGCCAGGGTCTAGAGAATACGCCAAAAACCTCGGATCGTTTGTATCCGATTTGTTTTATTTTGTTTCATCAAGATATTTTAAAATTCAAATTATTTACTGTGTGTTTATATTAATGTTTTTAATCTTAAGAAAAATGGGATTTTTACAGGTAATTTGTCCTATGGCGTTCAGCCTTATCAAACAGGATAACCTTTTTGATTTCATCACATGCATTTCATATTACGGTACTGTCTACTATTTTCATTGTTTTGTAATCCTTCTTACGGCAAACTTTAATCAACTATAGCTTATAGACCCTTGTGCAAAATAAGTATTATTTTCAAGTCATAAACTGAATTTTCAAGATTACTAGATAAGTTTTGACTGGAAAGAATGCAGCGGATATAAATGTCAGTGAAAGAACAAATCATAATCGTTTCTGGTGTAAATGAACTTATACTGTAAGTCTTAAAAAAAAAAAAAAAAAACTAATAAAAAATGGTCCTAGACACAGGAGTTGCACAGAACACAGGACAGTAGAAGAGAAAACTCAACTGAAGTCCAATCCAACACTGGAAATTCTGAGACAAAAACAATAATAATGATTTTCCTTTTGAAATACTCAATAACAGAAAGTGGTATGCAAAAAGAATGGTGTCCAAACTTTTAATTCTCACCTGTAACCAATGGAGTTGCATCCTCATGCAAGCTTTACCAACTTTTTGTTATCAAACATGATGGCAATTCTGGTGGCTCCCTTTTGTCTTCTAAAACACAAAAAGCATGCATCCCATTTCCATTTACATTATGACAACCGTCATTACTTCAGGAATGAAAAACAAAAATGAAAATGTAAATGTTTTATTTTCCATTTATAAAACAATGAGACAGCGTAACTTTTTGAAGTTAATTTAAATGTTGCTTTCTTTTTAAATATCTAAAAGTACTGATACTGCCTAATTACTTCTTAATTTCAAGCCAATTCAAGTCAAATTGATTGCCTGTTTTCGAAAGCCTGGTTCTATTGTTTATTTTTCTTGTACTACAAATACATCTGGGCTTAACCTAATGACCAGTACACCACTAGTTATAGCACTTTATTGGTATCTTACCAATCCAGCGTTTGTATACAATGCAATATTTATAAAACCCTTCGTAAAAAGATTCACAATCATCCCATCACTATGTATAACTGTAATCTTCCCCTATGGAAGAAAACAGGTCATCACAATTCAGCAAAGGTAAGACATTATTTCTGTCGAAAGAGGTGTCTTGCAGCAATTAATCCAATCACAAAGCTTTAGCACAAAATCATTGAATTTGCAGTACTACTCGGCATATACATTTCAACAAATGAGAAAAGAGGTAACACAAACAAAATACAAGTAACGATGAAATGAAAATTATGAACATCAGCCAAAAACCTTCACTGAAAAAGCTGACCTGGGACTTACCATTCTCAAACTCTGTACAGTACTGTATCTGATTCTCTTGAGCACTGGAAAATACTGGATGAGAAGGCTCCCATAACATACATATATATTTATATACTGTATATACTGTATAAATTAAAAGCTGAACAATTCTGTTTTATCCAGCAAATTATAATTTCCCTTAATCACATTAATAGTTTCGTAATATATTAATCATAAAACATTTCACACCTACTTGACATTTACAGAATGAGGATATAAATGCAAAATGTTAAACCTCATAGAAGTCAACTCCGCATTTTTCTTTACATATCAAAAATATAAATAATTCATGAACAGGTAATTCTAGTCATCTATGCAAGAACTCTTTATTATAACAATCAGTTGCTCCTAATACTTCATCAGCCAGATTTCACTTGCGATATACACACCAACAGATTTTGTATACATATGATAATAAAAATGCACTCAAAAGAAACAAAGAAATGAGTTGCTTATACTAATAGCACAGTGGTCACTATTTCATAAATAGAGTCCCATCAATGACCACGAGCGGACTCGAGATAAACCATTTCATTCCTCTCAAAAGTTACTGTCAAGATTCCTTCCTCTTATACCTACTCCTTTTTTTTCAATGACTCAAATGGAAAATTAACATTGACAGTACATCCTTGGTAACTGTTGTGGAAACAAGTCAATACTGCATGGGGACAAAAGAGAATTACAGCAATAAACAACAAAAAAAGAATACCAGATATAATTTGCCTAGCACAGTACTGTACAGTAATATTCTGTGTAATTCCCCTCCTCCATAATTTATGAATACTGTGTGGTAAAGTCATCATACGGCATCAGAGGAAATATCACTTGAAACAATCAGTGGATAGTTGAAATAAAAGTAGACCATTTTTTCTCTTCTATACAAAGCACAGATTACTTGAACCAAATTAAATTTTATGAAATACTAAGAACTGAAGTAAATCTGGTTAATACTCAGTACCTGTAATACTTGTACATCACTCCTACAATACTTATATTTATATTGCAAGTTAGATGCTCCAATACCTTTTAGAAATAATTAGTCTGCAATACTTTTCTCTGAAATACTGTACTATATTTTAACCCCCCTTAAATTTATTTTAATTACGTACTAATTAAAGACATTGGTTGTTTAGACAAGGATTTTAGCAAACCTTAGTTTCAGGCCTTGCACAAAATACTGAAACCTGTCAAGACACCTAACATTGTAAGAGACCAGAAAGCACATTGTCCAACTATTCACATAAATCAAAAAATACAAAAATGAAGACACACGCATGTCAATAAAATACTCGGCTTTACACTACACAGGAACATGAATGATATCCACACACATCAATTACCACCACTGCTCACCATTTTGTTTCACAGCTACGTAAAGCTATTAGGAGAGAATAATCTTGCACCATCTCCTTAAGCAAAGAGGCCTTTACAAAAACTGACGCAAATACTTTCACTCTCACTCTATGAAAAGTTGACTAAAATAATCATTTCTGAAAAAAAATAAAAAAGGACTAAAATGTCATGTAGCTAACACTACCTTGAATCAGTCTGGAGGGACAACAGGCTCAGGTGTCCTGGGTTTAATACCTGACTGGTTTAAGTGTACTGATACACCATGTAACTTTGTCATCTTGCACAATGTGTAAGAGCACAAACGTGTACTTCTCACTGATATGAAGTCCACTTAAATGTTCACTCCACATACAATTTCCATCTGACATTGTACAACACGGTAAAAATTCAATATTCATTTGGACATAGTCAGCACTGCACATATTTGAAGCTAGCACGATCTAGCATTGGCACCATTAAAATGTCATTTAAGCTCCCAAACTAGGTCATTCTGAAGTTAGCTGTTGAAGATGTGATAGCCGTTTACACGCTTCATGGAATGTGGGCCGTATCTCGCAATTCAGATCCCAAGCCTGAAAAATAAATGGATGACTTTAGTCTGTGGCAATGAAATAAATTAAAAGCAAATTTGAGGAAACATGCTGCTTTTCAAGGTGCTACACTGACTGACTGATTTGTGGCTATTAAAACTGGCATCACAATTAAGGTACTAGAAGTTGCAAATGAATTAGTTTCATTGTTTGGATGTCATATATAAGAAACTTGTTAGGTTTCTTTATCTGGTCAAAATCAAAACACAATCTCACAGCAAGTGAATTTACATCCTTCTTACACTCTAGTGGTAATATTTCAGAACACATAATGTACTACTCAAATCATCTGGGGAATTCACAAATGCAAACAACTAGTACAAGCTATCATACACTTTTTTTCCTCTTGAAATAGGAAATTCCTTTTACTAAAACTGGTTCTGCATTAGCTATCAATGTGATAGAGACTTGATAAGCCAAAAAAGGTAGCCACAATCTCAATCATCTTTTACACTTTTATTGCTAAAAATTGCGATACAAGTGCTAATGTTCCTATTAAAATGACAACTCAAAACAAATTATGGCAATTTATGAACAAATGACTAAATTAACCATGTTACTTACCTCTTTCATCAACTGATACACTTCGGGTGGACAACTATCGGGTGCTTCCATACGATATCCCTTTTCAACATGCTTCATGACGTCAACTAATGGCTAATTGAAAGAAAACAAGAAATTAAATTACATTATGAATTTCACATTCCACTTCAAAGGTTATCACTTTTCAATATTAAATGCTATGCTACAACTAACCTTACAAATATGACTTTTAATTTCATATAGGCAGTAAACATTTACCATCAATACCCAAACATGAACTTTTCAGAACTAAAATTCATAAGAATATTTTGCAAAAATTTAGATGTCACTTTAGCAAATCTCATTCAAAACTGCTTGTACTGCCTTTTTCCATCTCTGAGCTGACACAAACCCTATTACAACACTATCCAGCTCATTTGTACTGCTGGAGGGCTTTGACTTCAATCAAATATGTTGCTTGTTTGGATACTTCCAGATATTCAGTATGAAGTTTCTATCTTCCCCTTAATGTCAGATGTGTAAGTGCTACAAATGATTTTCATACCTCTCATTTTAAAGGCCACAGGATAAAGTAATGGGTTTTATTTGTTACTGCGAAGTTCATATCATCATTTTCATTAAATCAACACTGTCATGCGAACCATATCTAACTTACAGCATAGCAATAAATTACCAAGGGGTTTGTGGGCATAGAATAAGTGTCAGACCTAAATCATCAACTTAAACATTTTTCAGCCCCATACTGAAAGTTTTAACCTTTCCTGAGAGACTTTTTCATCTCAAATTTTTAAAGTATTCTTGCAACCAAATTACATTTGCCATTACTTGTCATAAGCCCCAAGGGTTTTCAGGCAAATCCACTTAGATATCTTTTACCCAAAGTTCGAATTATTCAGCACAAAAAGAATGACTGCATAATACATCTAAAGCAAGGAAATACTTAATCATTAAATGCACACAATCTTATTACAATATTTAAAAAACTACAACTATTACAATTTTACAGTAAAGTACTTATAACATCTTTAAAGTTATAGTCAAAATACTTACAATTCTTGGATATGGAACTCTACCAAATGAGTAGATCTCCCACAGAAGAATTCCAAAGGACCACATGTCTGATTTGTTGGAAAATTTCTGTAAATAAAAAATGAAAAACACCTATTCATAAAAGTTTAATTTTCAAGTAAAAAAAAACTATTACTTTCACTTCAATACAGTGTAATACAGAAATAGTTTGGGGATGCTGGTAAACTGACAATGAAAACAATTTTACAAAAATTACAGACTTTTCCTTTAAATTACAGTACACACAGTGAAAAGGGATATAAATACACAAATGGAAATGTAAGTTACAATCACCACATTACTGTTGAAGTTATTGCAGTACTTGAAAACAGTATATAATATTTACACTACTGTATAAAAATAAATCTACCCATTAGCCACTTATTAACACCACATAAACTTCCCTTGAAGGATACTTAGATTTCAAACATTACAGTATTCATACAAATGACAAAGGTTTTATGAACAGGCTTTGGCTAATAGTGAAATTTAAAATTAAAAGGGGTCATTTAAACTTACACTGTGTCTGAGAGCTTCCGGTGCAGTCCACTTGATAGGAAACTTTCCACCATCAAGCTTGAGGTTCATTTCGTGAGCTAATCCAAAGTCACACACTTTGGCCACGCCTTCTTCACTAATCAGCACGTTTCTCGCTGCTAAATCACGGTGAACGACTTTCTGGGACTCTAAGTATGCCATTCCACTACAAGTATCACTGCAATACAAAATCATGATTACAACAAATAGTTTACTCTAACTTTTCTATGGATTACCATCAACATTTTTCTTTGATACAGGATTCCTGAATACATATCAGTTTCTATTCTTAAGCAGTGTTTCTGGTTTATTAAAAATATATAGTAACATCTAGCTTAACCAGTTTCCTTAACAATCCTATTTTCAGGATGAAAATGTATGAACCCCTCTACAGTGTACAAAACAGCAACACTGAGTATTGAGTGAACATCAAATACTCTAGAGCGAGGAACAGAACTTGTTTTAATAACCCATGGTAGTCAAGTAAGTTTGAATAGTGTATATATGGTGAATAACTTGATGCAAATGTTTTGAGCTGATTGGCTAGTGATATCCAGTTAAGGGTGGGGGGGTTTAGTAGTGGTAGTATTAGTAGTTATGAGACTCTGGTTTTGAGGGTGGAGGAAAATTGCACTGGTATGGCCTCAGTCCCTTACTCCTGTGTGAAATGCGCAACCTGAACCCTTCACAATTTGTGCTATAGCACATATACTACCATGGAGCTGGTGATGTGGAATGTTGATGATTTAGCACAGGTATAAAATGAATTGATGGACTGATAATTTTCCTAGAAATAGTGATTTCAAATGAAGGGATCTTTGCTGTACTGTATGTACAATATAAACAGCATTTTGTAGTAAACAGATAATGCACAAATACAAATACTGTACATACATATACTGTAGATGAAATGTATTCTTACCATGCAAAATTAATCTGGTCTCTCTTTGTAACATGAAGCCTCCCTCTTGATCTTAAATAATCCACCAAAGATCCTTTACTCATGAATTCAGTGACAAGGAGGATGCAGTTATCCTCAAACACTAAACCCAAGAGGTTGACTAAGTTGTTGTGCTTAAGGCTCCTGTGGAAGAACAACAGAATTAACACATGAAAAATGCTAGGTTTCTGTTAATCATTTACAATACAGCACTGGGAATACATAGATGATAAACTATGTAGATATAACTTCAACTGTTATGAAATGCCTGCCTCATTAAAATGTTTTTAAAGCAAATGAGGGAATAAGGTAAATAAGAAAAATATTGTTATATATTATCTACTCCAGCAATACTCAAAGGCATCACTTAGCATCTTCTCTGACACTAAGATGATTTAACACAATTTTCAAAAACTAACATATAACCCATATGGGACCTTTCTTCTGATCATAATCATACTTTTCTTCCCATGTAAGGAATATTCTGAAATGGCTCAAATCCTAAAAATAATAAATTTCCTTAGTACGAAAAGTCTGTAACAGCTCTGAAAATATTCTCAAGTACAGATCAAATGCATACTTAATTGGCACAGAAAATAAAGAACATATATCCCAACAATTCTCTGAAATTAAAGTTTAAAGGGATTGCACTTTACAGGCAGTTCCAACCCAAAATGCATAACACTTACGTCATGAGAGATGCTTCTTCAAGAAGGCCTTGGGCGGCTCTACTGCTATCTTTCAGTCTTTTAACCGCAACCTTCTGGCCACCCCATTCACCAAGAAGAACGTCTCCAAATTCTCCTTTTCCTATAGAATCGAGCAGCTGTCCAAAGAAAATGTAAAAATAATGAAATTATGCACAACTGAGTTAAATTACTTTGCACTGTAAATGAGCAAACCAAATTCAAATTCGAACTATGATAGATGAAACAACAAAAGACTGTTGCAAACTGCAGTTAAAAATGCAAAACCTATATACATCAAAGATCTTGGAATACTACACCGGCCATCCATACATGAACTCCAATTTGAGTAGAGTTAGTTGTTTAAATTAATAAAAACACTGACCTATTAATTCACCTTAGTGGCTAGCATTCCAAGGAATTTGTTTCAAGGATACATAACTTGTGAAATTTGGTAACCACTACTAATCAAGAGGTATGGTTTACTTTCTAAAACTGAGTTTATTAGAGCACATCATTAGTCTTTGTTACTTGATAAATTTAAAAGATGTAGTGTCACATACAAACTAAAGAGCACTGCAAATATAGAGTACATTGCATTAATGCATCACATGCAATAGATGAAGTCATAGAACCTACCCTCTGTCTTGCTTTTCAACATTCAGATGATCTCTTTGCATGACGATCCGCATATTACTTTTGTACATAAACTTCACAGTAATAATGCCTTTACACAGAGAGCAAAACACTCTTTTTGACATATGAAAAGTAGTGTTCAACATAACACGATTTTTCCAGGAACCTGAGTTACTATCATTACCTAAACAGTACAGTACTTTTAACATAATGAACCTTATGTAGCTATTACTTTAATAGCTCTCTAAACGAGTCTTTATCATCAATGGAAGACAATACTCTGTACAGGATTCCAATCAGAACACGAAATTGTACTCATGTCACCTAAATACTCAAGTCAGTCACTTAAGAGTAACAGTTATGAGAGCAATATAGAACAGAATATTGAATTTTGGCCAAAGGCCAACCACTGGGACATATGAGGCCATTCAGCACTGAAAAGGAAATTGATAATAGAAAGGTTTTAAAGGTGTAACAGGAGGAAAACATTGCAGTTACACAATGAAGCAAGTGTTAAGAGAGGGTGGATAGCAAGATGGAAGTAAGAGAATAAGAACAGAGGCACAGTAATAAGAATGGAAGGGGCTGCAGCTAGGGGCCGAAGGGACACTGCAAAGAACCTCAAGTAATGCCTACAGTGTACTGCATAAGTGCACTAAGAGATGAGTCCATTTACAGTCCTGTAAGTACATAACACATTATTCTGAAGTACAACTACTTACCCTTAGGTCATGCCTGTTTATGGACCACCCTGCTGCTTTAAATGCTTTCACAGGATCTACGGAGTACTGTCGTTTGCCTTGCTTAGGCACTGACCTCTTCAGCTGTGTACATAAGCCATCAGCGTCTTGCTCATAGTGCTGGAGAAAAAAGTGGAAGTTCAAAGTTGAATTGAAATTACTAACCGAAACTATGCTTCATAAACTTCATTAACTGAAATTGATATGTTATGGAAGAGGACTGAAATGCATTTAATATGAATATATACATAACTGGACACTGCACAATTTTCAAAGAAACTTACCTCCACTAATTTTGTGAGGTGATCAAAAAATTCTTCTTCGTCTATAGTTAATTTGTTATCTTTATATATAACTCTATAATGTTCAACCTGAAAGGAGAAAATGGTTACTTTAGCTCATAACTATATACAATTACACGAACATACATTAGTTACTAAATTTATAAAATTAAAAGTGGAAAACTCATATTCCACGAGCATGCACAGAAAAATGATCCAAAACAATATACTGTATCAGCATTGCACGGCACAAACCTGTACACAGTCAGTGAAAGATACTAATTCGATATTTTACTCTAAAAAAATTACGGAAAGAGTAAGGAAAATCAAAATTTAAGAACAACCTCAAACTGACCTTATCTGAGAAGCAAACGCAAAGGGTATAGTCGCCAGGAAAGTTCGTGGATTCTCGCACCAAGAAGAGGCCGTCTTCATGGGGCGTTAACAAGCTCTCGGCTTCTTCGCGACTAATCTTGCCATGAAACCATCTGCAAGAAAGGAAGAAGATGAAATGGCACAGTTGGCGCGATGCAATTAGGGACATACACTATTCACATTGGTGGAAAAAGAAGTAAGGTTGTGTTTTTAAATGATTAAAGGAGAGATTAATCATTGTGACAAGGAAATCGAGTAAATACTATATTTAAATAAGATATTAGGCTAGAACTGTTTGTTCACTTGTGTTAAATGAAGAAAATTAATATTAAAACATATCTCACAAGTACTGACTGCATGGCTAAGAAAATGTTGGTTGCAAAATTACAACAATTACTTAGCTATAAGAGCATCTAAAAATGACCTGTGGAAAAGAAAGGTTTACATACAATGGAAGAGTAAACCTCCAGACGAAATGTAAAAACCTCAAGATAAATAAATAAATAAGTAACCAAATAAATAAATAAATAACTTACGCCATGGTATTGAGCTTGACCTCCTTGCGGCTCTCGGTGACGTACGAGGTGGGAATCATCCCCTCCATGCCGTCGCGATTTCTGGCCTTGACCCAGTTGGGGTCGTTGGTGGAGCGAACGATGGTCAGTTGTTCCATCTTGGCGAAGGGCAGATCCTCTGGGGACGTCCCCGCAAAAGCATAACGTGCCACAACCTCCGTATCAGGGGCCCAAGCACCCTGCAAAGTCATAGGGCGGTGGTTAAGGGCAGTCGGACATGGCGTGACGTCATTGGTCCATGGATTAAGAGGGGTAAGGTACTGCGTGACGTCAAGAGTCGAATGAAATGCAATGGAATTGGCTGGTGAAATGCCACAAACTTAAGCTTTTTCTCTAAATAATATTATTAAAGTAAATTTCGTCTTAAATTCACATTCCATACAATGATTGGATAGATACTGCAATGTATTGATATAAAAAATCAAAATATTCTAATATTCTATGAATATACACAGTAGGCGACTAGTTTAGCTTGCAAATACTATGCTATGCATAAAAAATTCTCTCATTCGCTTGCTTATCATCTAAATAAAAATTATGAGTCCTAGAAAGGTTATAAACATCGAAAAGGTTCTGAAATACCTTTGGAAGCCTTTTTTCAGTGTTAAGACATTTTTCAGCCTCTGTATATACATATATTAGCCTATATATACAAAATTCTCAAGCAGCAACTACTAAACTGCTCTTGATATACGAAAGAGAACAAACATTACCACTTGCTAAGCTATTATCTTCATAATGCCTTATCATAATTAGGTCAGTCTATATAAGGAAGCAAAGCTTTATTCTGCATTGCAAGCGTACAAACATTACTCGATTTTATTGCCTGATAAACACGATCAACTGTAGATCTTCTTCTGTCAAGTCGCTATCTTGAACTTGGGGCTCTATACCATTCGATATAGTTTTCTGACAAAATCATTATTTATATGAATGCAAAATTTACACACACATACTACCCTCTTTACCCCATATCGAATACAAGGTTCCTAAACAATGATATATCTCTCAAAGTATGAATTATTTGTAGGTATATATAATAAGTATGAATTATTTATATATAGTATATATATAATATATATATATATATATATATATATATATATATATATATATATATATATATATATATATATATATATATATATATATATATATATATATCCTTTACGACCAACTGCAATTGACTAAACATTAGTTTTCATTTCACGGTGAAGGTCTACATTGGCTTTTAAAGGAACAAGCTATAACATATTGCCCACATCATGGGTTCCACACTGGGTCCCTCTGCTGTGAGGTGAGCGTCCTAGCCATCAAAGTGTATGTATGCATGCATATATATATATATATATATATATATATATATATATATATATATATATATATACACACACATATATATACACGCACACACAATGTGAGTATGAACAAAGGCACAGTTCCTTCTTGACTAATCACTTTTCTAACCTTCTTCCGATACTCTTTTAATGAACAGGAACATAAAATTGCTAACTAGGAGGTGAATGTCGGCGCTGAACAACTGTGCTTCCTAGATGGATGAGAATTTCTTTCAGTTTGTATATGCACAGACCTGTCGAATTCCTCTACATTTTACTGCACCTAAAATAAACCCATCATCACCGTGGTAACAGTAAAAAGTATACCTGCTTTATAGGCTAAATCATACAAATCTCACTGGTCAAATTCAACATACCAATGTGGACATTAAATAGTAAGTGTCCGGAAATTATGAATAATATATATTTCTATACGTATAGTAATCATTTTAGGCATAAAATACCGTACATTTCAACCAAGTACCTGGAATAGAGCAACTATATATATATATATATATATATATATATATATATATATATATATATATATATATATATATATATATATATATATATATATACATATACATATATACATACATATACAATGCATATATATATGTATATATATATATATATATATATATATATATATATATATATATATATATATATATATATATAAAACTGGACAATTCTTATAATACCACGCCCATTGTGCAATGGGATAAACTATCTATCTCATGTTTGCCCAAAAACATAGAAGCATTATACGTCTCTTCAAGTATCATCTACGGGTAAAAGTGAGCGAGTAAAAAAATAAAAAAATCTGCAAGCAAATAAGTTAAAAATTAATACTGACCTGGCAGTAAGCTAAACTAAACAGACCCCAGTGCTTGGGTCATACAGGGTCACATCAGCATTACATAATTTTGTATGTATGTAACAAACTAAAAATCAAGCATACACTCTTTTCAAGCCTTCGAAAAGCATGGAATGTAACTCTTATTAAAAGTATGTATATATTTCAAGCCAGAAAATCAAGCATACACTTAAATATAACTCCTCCTTCTTGCTTGTTCCAATCCGCCTACGACAAGAAAGGGGAGTAGAAGCATGCAATTGCGAACTGATCCCTTTAGATGGTGTTATCAAAGTTGAGTAGCAGCAGCAGCAGCAGAATCTACGTGCAATTGCATCTGCTTCATCATCATCATCATCATTATAATAATCCATGCAAGACCAGAGGCTTCAATCATCATATCATATCCTCTTCAACATCTGCTCATGATCTGCCGTGATTTAAAAAAAAAGAAAGAAAACGGGGATACAAAAACAGAAAACGGGAATACAAACATGACACCTTGGGTTTCCAAAAGGGGACAGGGGATTGCGTCATCACAGAACAAACACAAATTTAATTTGAAAAAAATAAACAAAACAAAAAACAGGACCAGGGGATGTTCATGCTGGAAGTATAGACAGACAGGCATTACAGCGGATCTGAGGACAGAGAGCGTGACAGATCTAAGGACAAACAGACAAGGCATAACATTAGAGGCAGAAAACAGAGAGAAATAAAAAAATAGTACAAAACTGGATCTTGGATTCTCTTGAGAGACAAAAGATGCCATGAAACTGAGACTGTCTCAGATTACAAATAAGAATGGAATAGGTCTCTGTAAACAACGATATCCCAAATAATGGCTGTGACATCAAATAAACAATTAGCCATGAATACAATTAAATGAATAATCATGAAAATGAATAACCGTGTGACCACGGGAAAGGAAAATATAAAGTACTTGGGATACTAACAAATCAGAGAGCGCTGAAGAAAACAAATAACTGAACAGCTATGGACTTTATTACCTGGTGAGTAAGGAACTGAAAATTAAGATTACGAATGAGTAGGTCACCTGATGAAGTGATAAAGCAACAGAATAAAAGTGTGTAACTGTAAGAATGAATGGATGCATTGAAAACAAAGAATAGCAGATAAAAGTATATATCAATACATGAATATGAATGAAGAAAAAGCCAAGTGCAGCAATTTGAGTATTTGAATTCTAATGCAAGTTTTTTAAGTAAATGAATATGAAAATGCTCATACCAATGGAAACGAATAAAAGAAATGAAAACAAAATTGTAAACAAATACATTAATCGTTCATTTTTCTATATTATGAAGTTAATGAGGTTGGTACATATATGAATGAGGACCTTTTCGAATGCCCCAATTCCCCATTCACGGGCAATAAAAGCGGCGAGAGAGAGAGAGAGAGAGAGAGAGAGAGAGAGAGAGAGAGAGAGAGAGAGAGAGAGAGAGAGAGAGAGAGAGAGAGAGAGAGTATCACTGCTAATGTAATTTCAGCTGGAATTAGGGCATCGTAAATGCTTTAGTGACGTAATACAGAGAAAATTACAGGACCTTTCGAATGACATTACGAGATTGAAAAAAATTTTGGAAAAAAAAAAAAAAAAAAAAAAAATCTCTCGGTGAATCCAAGTCCAGTAAGGAAGGGAATCTTATCGTGAAAGTGACGAAGGTTAGAGGAAAAGAAACGTAAAAATAAAGTGATATTTTGCGGAATAAATAAATAAATAAATATAAAGTGACTCACTTTGCACCTGTTGGTGTTTACAAATCCTCAAGGTGTGTTCCCCAAGTGTCTGCTCAACAACAGAACTGAAGGAGAGGAGTGAAGCAAAAAATGGGAGGCTGTGAAACCTGTTTCATTTCGTTTCTGTTTCGTTTCATTCTCTTACTACAACAACAACAACAACAACACCAACACCAACAACAACGAAAAAAAAGCAACAGCAGCAGTCACGATTATATTATAATAACATTCCCACCTCACCTTTTTTTTTAATCTGGGTTTTAAGGAAAGGTTTTTACATTTTTTTTAAATAGAGATTTGGGGGGAGTCT
Source organism: Macrobrachium rosenbergii (assembly GCF_040412425.1). Classification (NCBI taxonomy): domain Eukaryota; kingdom Metazoa; phylum Arthropoda; class Malacostraca; order Decapoda; family Palaemonidae; genus Macrobrachium; species Macrobrachium rosenbergii. The sequence continues at coordinate 41,902,011 of NC_089762.1, read as the reverse complement.
GTCCTTCATAATCTACCTTTATGTATGTGAAAGGTATGACGAGGGAATAAAAACATCAAATAAAACAGGACTGCTGGGAACAAAGGTATATATCTTAATTAAGGGGACAGGATATATATATATATATATATATATATATATATATATATATATATATATATATATATATATATATATATATATATATATATATATATATATATATCACAATGATGTACTGTAATTTTCATTACAAAAATAAGACCACAAATTTACGAGAAACCGCGAATGTAAATTCAAAGCTTTAATTCTTTGGAATTGCTTTTATAATACTTTCCATTATTCAAATCTTTTTAATAAAAGTATGAAGTCTCAGCTTTGCGAGTAGCACCAGATAAAAGATGGTTTTCAAAAATATATTTTCTTTAATAATATACTTAAAGAAGCCTTTACTAATTCATTATAATGCTTAAGCGATTCCTTGAAGAATCTCTTTTATATTCATGATGATGCGTTTCCTGGTTTATAATCAGTCATTCTTTGTGAATTGTTTCTCACAAACAATAAGTTCTATGAAAAAATCAGCTAGTGTATCGTCAGCTCTATCGAACAGAATGCTTGATACTGCGAATAAAAAATAAACATTCAATAAAACTGATTACATAACATAAATTCGTCTTTAAAGTAACATGATTTTAATGATGACAAGACGAGTTGCAAATAATTTTCTTTCACATGTGCACCTAATAAACTGGAAGTTAACAAGAGTCAATATATAAAACTAACCCTTGCATCTTGGAGACATGTCGCCAAGGTGCATTGAGAAATAAGTTCGTAAAAGTTCCACTGAAGAAAAATGTATTCAACGAAATGATAGAGATTAAAAGTATAAATCAGGTACATCTCCCATTTTCATTTGTTGTATGTGTTTGTCAATAATGAAAAGTAGTTGCAATGCTTAGGAATTTGAATTTCAGTATAGAAAAAAAACTATATCAGAAGCCAAAAATGGTAGTTTTCATACAGAAAAAACTATAAATATATATTTCCTGAAAAACTAAAACATGCAAACCTAGAATACAATAGGATATAAAAACACAGTGACCATAAATAAAAAAATTAAAGCTGATTTATTACAAAAAACATATACCGTAATAAAATTTTCATGAAAAAATAAAATCAAGACAATAAGAAATTAGTATGAAAAGAAGATAACTAAAAAACTAAAATTAGTCATTGGAATAAGGTTAAAAGATAATTTCTACGTAAAAGAAAATGATAAAATTTCCGAGAATCATTGTATACGAGTGGGCATAATACTTATACATTATTTTTACTATATCTAGACAAATGCTTACTTATTACAGTACATCACTCAGCCATTATGCAAGTTATTACTTATTACTGGAGTCATAAATGACATAAGACTATAAATAACACTAACATTACAAAACTATACATTTTAAAACACACACAAAGAAATAAGGATACAAAAAACCTGTTTGTTTTAACAAATAAACACACACATTTTCCTGGGAAATGTCAAACATACACACAACTGACTGACAGATGACACAATCGTGAACATGGAAAGGTCCGGTTTATGTCCCGATGACTTAATAAGACTATTTTGATTGACAGCCAATCAAGTATTCATCTATTACCGTGTGTGGTCGTAAGTCGATGAAACACACTTTCTCTACTGACTATCATCCTCCGTTTTAGCTGCAGAAAATCAGTAAAACCATGCTCGAGTTACACACACACGAAAACTAAACTCAAAGTTCAAACGAAAATCAGAAATGAACACTAAACAAAACAAAAAAACAAAAAAAAAAAAAAAAAAAAAATAATAATAACAAAACCAAATGCACGGCAAACATAGTAACAGTCGGGTGACTGTGTTCCCTATAACTCATAAGAATATCCTTACATGCATACATACATACACTCAAACACACACACACATACATATGTATGTATGTATATATATTACAACAGCTTTTTTAATGCTTACTATACAGTAGACGCTACAGTCACCATATCTAACTTATCTTCACCAACCTCAAACTGAAACGCATTCTAATGTAAAGTGAAAAGGACGAGAAAAAATACGACATTCGGTCATTTTAAAGAAAGGCTTTGATTAGGGAGGTTTAATTTCTCAAAGGAACCAACTATGTTCGCCGGTTACATTAACGAGATCTTTGTCTGAACAAAGGAACGCTTCTCTTGTGTCAATGGAAATTCAGGCTTAAAATTCAGGGACGATCAAGTTAAATCTGATAAAAAAAAAATAGACGAATATCCTCTCTGTTTATACTGCCAGGTCCCCAATTTGAAAAATGAAGAGAAAGGACTATTCATTAAGTCTTGTTTTACACTGAGACCTCCGGCCGAACATGTGACATCGTGCGGTAATGGGGATGGAATGAAAATAAAATTGAGCCAAAAGCACGAAAGAAACAGGAAAATTGGACTAAATGAACGACAGAGAAATTATGCCTGGATTCACTAATCACAAAACCTTGAAAAGCTGGTCAGAAGCTTCATTATCAGCTTATTATGACAAGCTTTTAGGACAGTTCTATTCACAACTGTCTTTCACACTGTACAGCCTCACTTCCTGTATATTAAGGGTACTTCTTTTTAATGCTTCATCCAATCACTAAACCCACTTTTCTCGTCTTTATATACCTACATACCTTTGCTCCTAAAGCTACTGAATGCAAGACTAATATTAATAGTTTTTCTCTCGTTCTCCCTACAGGACACGACCACATATGCTTATAAACCTTCTAGCCTTTCTCTACCTATATTCAAAACTACTGTGAATTGCTCCATTCCACAATCTTTCAGTTTTCTTTTGTATCTTTTTAGCTCTCATTCTCTTTTCAGTTTCCAAAGAATTTTGTTTAATTCCTATCCAACACTCATACTCTCTCTCTCTCTCTCTCTCTCTCTCTCTCTCTCTCTCTCTCTCTCTCTCTCTCTCTCTCCATCAACCCGGGAGTACAGAGAAGAACTAATCCTTTCGATCCCAGCCAAGATGCTTCCTACTTTTATCAATTTTCATCCCCCTAGTTTCTTCTCACTTAGCAATTTGACTGTGGTCTCGTCACACTAACCTATAATAATAATAATAATAATAATAATAATAATAATAATAATAATAATAATAATAATAATAATAATAATAATAATAATGGAGAAACAAATCCACAGTTATGTGTACGTACATATATTTGAAGATATATCTGTACACACAGCTTTCGGGAATCTGTTTGATTCCCCTTTAAATATATGTACATATACATAACTGCGAATTTGTTTTTCCATTTCAAGACTCATGCTACTATGAGTATTTTTAATAATAATAATAATAATAATAATAATAATAATAATATGAATAAACAATACTGCACACATCTCCAACAGGTGATGGTCATAACTAAAAATTCGGAAGATTATCTATGCCTCACAGAACATCTCTATTACGTGTAATGTTTATCCCCACCTGAATGAAACGTGTCTGAGACTTTCCACTTAAAGCTCTATGACACACAACTCTCATTAAACACTTGAGTTCCGCACTGTCTTCTTTAATAGTGCCATAATGATCCCTCTTACTAAACACTTCCTTCAGGTAAACGTTAACATGTTCAGATATTGTTATCTCTTATCTGAGGGAGATTTTACCTCTTATCAAATAAAAAAAATGACATCTGTGACCTTCGACACATCGCTGTGCCAAGATATGTCTTGAAATAAACTATCATCTGCCTGCATTATTCATGTCTGAAAATAGTCCTTTATTCATCCAAAAAAAATTCCTTCAAACAATAAATAAATAAATAAATAAATAAACAAATAAATATATAAATAAACTAATTAATTAGTTAAAACAATACCAACAACAAAGGCAAAAATCAACATCAGTAAAAATAAAAGAGCTTGGGGTTGGTCGCCCAAGAAACTCACCCTGATCGTGGTGTGGCTCATGTTGGTGTCGTGGACGCCTATAGTGACGACGCGCTTTCCTCCGACTCCTCCATCACAAATCTGAAAAATAAATAAAAAAAATATCACTACTGTATTTTTCAGAGAACTGTAAGTAGTAGTAGTAGAAGTAGCAGTAGTAGTAGTAGTAGTAGTAGTAGTAGTAGTAGTAGTACCATCCGTTTCCACAAATCTTTGCCTGAGTGTGAGAGCTAAAGACTGCTGGGTGAAGGTCATTCATTTGGAAGAGTGGCAATACCAACCATCCAATACTATTTTTCAAAGTACTAAGAGTAGTAGTAGTAGTCTGTAGTAGTAGCTATTCATTTCCTTACATCTTTGCCTAAGCATGAGGGCAAATGACCGCTGGGTGATGGTCGTTCATTTGGAAGAGTGACAATAAGAACCATTCTATCCTGTTTTTCAAAGTACTAGGAGTAATAGTAGTTTGTAGTAGTACAGTAGTGGTAGTTAGTAATTGTAACTATCCGTTTCCTTTCATCTTTGCCTGAGCATGAGCACCAAAAACTGCGAGGTGAAGGTCGTTCATTTAGAAGAGAGACAGTACTGACCAGTCGATACTGTTTTTCAAAGTAGTATTAGTAGTCGTAACTAACCATTTCTTTATGTCTTTGCCTATGCATGAGCGCAAAAGACCGCTGGGTGATAGTCGTTCATTTTGAAGAGTGACTATACTAACCATTCGATATTGCTGAACAGCCAAGCTGGAGCCATTCACTAATTCAGTGCTGATAATGGCAATGACAATGGTTATAAAGCTACACTATTATGATTATTATTATTATTCAGAGGATAAACCCTATTCATATGGAAATACAGAATGAGAGATCCGTTATCAGAAAAGAAAACAAAATGGATGAATCAATCATTAAACAGATAAAAATATTTATAAACTATCAAAATACAAGGTGAATTGTTTTAGGGTAGTAACTCATTGCTTTCGAAGAAGAAGAAGAAGGAGAGAGAGAGAGAGAGAGAGAGAGAGAGAGAGAGAGAGAGAGAGAGAGAGAGAGAGAGAGAGAGAGAGAGATTCTAGGACACCACTCCAAGTCAAGATACAATTAACTTTTAACTTTTAACTGAAGAGAAACCACTGCATCTTCACAGAGGGACACAAATGCTTTGAAAAGAGAACCTAGGGACAATATCCACTCAAAGTAACCCACACACACACTCCAATTATCTACTATGGTTTTTGTTAATTACCTTCCCAGTCAGTAACTTATTTCCCTGGTAATGAGTTTCACGTTATGCAGAGCTAGGTTACGCTGACGAGTTACAAGACATTATTTGGCCTAATTAACTATAACTATCAATCGGATGACAAATAAATTAAATAAATTAACTATCAATCAGATGACAAATAAATCAAATAAATTAAAATGGTTCAAGTCCACATGAATTAAATACAAGATATTGTCTGATTTCTTCAGTACAGTAGTTGGCTAGTAATGGCTGGCATCATGCAAGGGGAGATTTTCATCCGCTTGAGGTTTGGTCGGTGGTTGGTTTAGATTGAAATGGCTCATACCAGTCAGGTCCTCGAGGCGTCAATAACCTAGATGTTGTAGCGCTAGTTTTAGTAACCATAAATCAGTCACTCACCCTAAAGAACGAGACCTGTGTGGACTTCTGGACCTTGACCAACCAACGAAGATAAAGTCTGAGATTATAAGTGCACATGAAGCACGAGCAACTTCAGTCGATGGGTTATGATTCAGAGTAGGTTGATGTACAAAGCATCAAACCTCAGCTCAAGGACTGTGGTTAATTGAAGGACAAAAGTCTCCATTTTTAATGGATGCGACGGCAGATTTCGAATCGTGCCTTCCTTGCTTTCGTGATTTCGAACCGTGCCTTCCTTGCTTTCGTGATTTCGAATTGTGATTTCCTTGCTTTCGTGATTTCGAATTGTTCCTTCCTTGCTTTCGTGAATGTATAATATTTCATAGTGTCTGTATCCTAACCAGGCGCTGAGTTTGGTGCCATCAAGAAACTTTTGCAAATATTCTATTTTTTTAATAAATTCTGCAGCATTCCCTTATCTGGCTGTTGACCACATTGGTGAGCAATTGATAATAAGCGACAGGTGAAATCTTATCCAAATATTAAGTGTTCAAATCTGCTTCTTTTAAAAAAATAATATATATATATATATATATATATATATATATATATATATATATATATATATTATAAAAAAATAATATAAAAAATATATAAGTGCTTGCTGCATCAAAGACAGATAACACTAAACTATCTTGTTTATCTGGAAACCTGCCCCTAGTTTCCTCGAAAATCTAACACGAATGACAAGCCAGAACCATCACTGAAGAGAGTATACACGAACCTCAATGTTATCTATCTTTTATCACGAAGACGGAAAAAAACACGGATATGAACTTGGGGCTGTTTCAGATAGAAAACAATTGGATATTTGATGTCCCCGACTTGACAGGAAGTTGTGAAACGAATTCCTTATGAACAGACTTACTCTCTTTTGCACGAGTTCCCTGAATATTATGAAAAGTTAATTTTTATCGAAAGCCGGTGCGGAGTCGAGATAAGAAGAGAGAGAGAGAGAGAGAGAGAGAGAGAGAGAGAGAGAGAGAGAGAGAGAGAGAGAGAGAGAGAGAGAGAGAGAGAGAGAGAGAAACAGTAGATAAGAATTCCCACTAATAAGAAGAACATTTCGATGTATTCGACTAAACAGTTATATGGTAGTGGTCTCAATTTTATTCTGACAGATTTTCAACAGTAAACTGATGATGGAATTACTATGGGATTGTTACTATTATCATAATCCCAATATAATTATTGTTGTTTATGATAGTGCTCTTCTTAGTAAAAATTGGACTGTTCTTCCCTGAAATTACGCACAGACTCTCCTGTGCTTTTATACGGTGATTATTTTGATACAGAAAAACATTAACAGTAACATCTGCACCAAGGAATCCCTAGAATCTAAATATGATTTCTTCTCAACTTCTTGAAGATACGTGGAAAACCCGAAACAACATCCACTGTTGTTTCAAGGTTTCGACGAATCTTTTATGTGCTGAGAAGTAATTAACCATAGATATTATATATGGAATCCTTGTATAGACTACCTGTTGCTGTAAGGTTTTTATTTATTTTATAATCACCGTAGAAAAGCACAGGAAAATAATTATGCGTTTTCAAGGGTGAATAGTTCACTTGTGTACTAATATAGCGCAATCGAAAACTGAGTCATATCGAAGCCTGTTTCCACACCCCCTCCCACCAACAGTCGTGTTCTCATAACCCTATTCCCCCCTCCCCCAAGCCCCGCCTTCCTACTTCTTTCGTCTGTCAGATACGATGACATTAAAAACGCCTTGAGTGATGAAGCCACACACAGAGAGAGAGAGAGAGAGAGAGAGAGAGAGAGAGAGAGAGAGAGAGAGAGAGAGAGAGAGAGAGAGACTACCTTATCTCTTTATTTCACCTGGGGAGAAATCGAACCAATTCAGTGCGTGCGGCTTGGGGGTAGGAATCGGATGGAGCTCAGGGGAGAAAAAGCGGCTACAAATATGAGTGTGAATGTTACGTACATTAAATATTGAGAGAAAGGGGCAAGAGCGTTTGGTAAAATTATACATATTTATATGAAAAGTTTACGTATAAATCAAAACGTATTAAAAACATGCATACATAATTAATATTAATATGTATGTGTATTAGGGACAAAACTGAACAGCAAAAATAAATATATAAACGAAAAACAACACTGATTACATTACAAAGATCAAAAGGACGACATCAATTATGCAAAATTAACATAAAGGGATAATGTAATATAAATAATTAATGATTACATAAAAAAGGAACATCATATTCCCCCCCCCCCGTCCCCATACAATTATCAGTCATAATGAGATCGCCTCTGAATAAAACAACAGGGGACGGAGGCCCCCCTTGTGAAAAAAGCCCCATTACCGGATTTATTATAATCATTATTATTATTATGATCGTTATATCCGATGCAGCTAATGTTGATGCTATTACGGGGCGCACAGCAGCAGCAGCGGGGCAGCATCACAGCAGCAGTAATAGCAGCAGCAGCAGCGCTGCTTTGTCACAGCGCAAAACCAAAGAGGATTATAAGTGCATGCGTCCTCTCACAAAATGGGGATTCGATACAAAGCGCCGATACCCGTGACCGTATGTTAATGTAATACTCTTAGGGCATGTAATATACATTACATTAAGCATGCATAAGTCATTATATGAATATAAATATATATACGGTATGTATGTGTGTGTACGTATATAATATATGTGTGTATATATATATATATATATATATATATATATATATATATATATATATATATATATATATATATATATATATATATTTATACATACACATATATATATGCATATGTTTGATCTATGCTCAAACATCAGGCAAGAAAGGCACTTAATACCGAATTCGCTTTATACTGGCAATAATTTATACCCAAAAAGAAGACATATAGAAATGGGCATATCTACTTTAAGAGATTCGAGCTAATGTCAGTATAACACACACACACACACACACACACATACATATATATATATATATATATATATATATATATATATATATATAT